>NW_023270498.1:800789-831664 GCF_011800145.1 Mirounga leonina
GCTCTGACTCCACCTCCCAACCCGACCCCACCCCCTGCCCTGACCCCGCCTCTATCCCGACCCACCCCGTCCCGACTCCACCCCCTGCCCTGACTCCACCTCCTGCCCTGACCCCACGCCTGGCCTGGCTCTGACTCCACCTCCCACCTCGACCCCGCCCCCTCCCCTGACCACACCCCCTGTCCTGACCCCACCTTCCAACCCGGCCTACCCTCTGTACTGGCCACACCCCCTGCCCTGACCCCACCTCCTGCGCTGGCCCTGACTCCACCCCCGGGTTGGCTCCACCCCCTCTGGCGCCGCCCTGGGCCTCCCCCGCCTGGCCGGCCCACTCACACCTGGGCTGGGGATGCATAGCGTGTGCGCGCCGTGTTTGTAGGCTCTTGCTGCGTTGTGTGAGCCCTCCTGGCGGGGAGCCCATGCACGGCCTGAGGACGGAAAACCCCGACAGACTGAGAGTCAGGCCGGGGTCCCCTGGCGGCCAGGCACCGCCGGAGACCTCCCGTCTGTGCCCCCAGCGCAGGCCTCCTTCCCAGGCCCCAGTGAGTCAGGCCCCTCTGGGCTGGGGTCCCGTGAGCTGCGTGCTGGCTGAGCTCTGTACTGTGTGTGCTTTCTCTGAGTAAAGAGTCATCCGCTTCTGGCTTTCCTGTTTTATTTCAGGGTATACGGAGAGAGGCCTGTCTCTTGGGGCTGACAAGTCCTCACGCCCGTTTTCCAGATAGGGAGTGACTGAGGGACGCCCCAGAACCCCAAAATGTCAGAGTTGCGAGGACTTCAAGCCAGGCGGATGTGGGCGGGTGGAGGGCCGCCAGGCAGGTGCTGGGGGCCTGTTCTGTGCGCGTTTCAGGACCGCCTGCTGGGTTTTCCCCGGAGGGGGCTGGTGCTGGTCCTGGAGGCATCCGATGGAGCATCGGATGGAGGCCTCTTGCTGGCTGCTGGCCCTGCTCCAGTTCCAGGGCCGTCTTTGGATGTGGGCTGTTTCCAGCACGCCCTTGCTGGAGCCAGCGGTGGGGCTGGGCTCTGGGGGAGGCCAGAGAGAGCAAGCAGGCAGGTCCCGTGCCCTTCAGAGGCCCTGTTCCGCTCGCCACCCCAGCTCTCCATGACTTTCCCCTGCAAGGGGTCTGAGCAGAATGGAACCAGCAACTGCAGGTTCTCTGGAACCCTGTCCCAGGATGCGGTGGTCACTCCCAAGGATCTCCACCGATCGTCACCTGGCCAGCCAGAGCCTACCTGCTCCCCCGCCACTTCGGGGCTGAGTCTCCATGGCTGGGGCCCTCCCGTGGGGAGCCGTCATCCGTCTGCCATCGCTCTGAAAATCATCTCTGGCTGGAGGTGGGGTATGAGTGTCCTCTGCTCAGCTTTGTGGGGGTGACAGGTCACAGCGCAGCTGGGGGATCCTCACTGTCCCATGTTCACGGAGGGTGACCGCAGGAGAGAACATGGCATGCCTGCTGTGGGTTGACAGGACCGAGGCGCAGGGACGAGGTGGTCCTGGGCGGAGCCAACCCGGGCAGCCCAGGATGTTCCTCGGGGTCTCCCAGGCCTGTTGCATTTGTAAACTTATATCCATGTGAAGCTTCGTGCAGTCGGGGACTGTGCTGGCCTGGGCTCTGCGTCCATTCCCACACTCAGCCTGGCTCAGCCATCTGCCCCTTGACCCTTCCCTCCCCGGGGCTGCCTCGGGTCACTCATCCCTACATGGTGAACGGATGTAACCGCAGGTGAAGGTAGACCAGGGCCGCAGAAGCTGTTTCCTTTGGCTCCCGCTTCTATGCTCCATATGTTTTGTTTCTAAGCATTTTGGTTGTTTAGAAGGATATTGTTTTAGTCCGTTTGGGCGGCTACAGCAACATACCACAGACTGGGTGGCTTGTAAACAACAGAAATTGACTTCTCACAGTTCCAAGGGCTGGAAAGTCCAAGATCCTGGCTGGCAGATTTGTGAGGTGTCTGCTGAGGGCCCACTTCTGGCTCCCAGATGTCCTTGCTCTGTCCCTTCTCCGGAGGAAGGGGTAGGGAGCTCTTTTATGAGGGTGCTGATCCCATTCATGAGGGCTCCACCCATGAATGCCGTCCCATCAGGCAGTAGGAATTCCACACGCGAGTTTGGGGAGGACACGAACATTCTGACCTCAGCAGATGTGAAAGGGACCCTGTCCCTCAGTGGCGCCAATTCATGCTGGGGGACAGTCAGGGAGAGATAAAACAATGACATCATTGCTTTTGCAGGTGCTCTCGGTGGCTGTGCTCCCAATACACAGCATTCATGGGTGTCTCTTCGTCTCATGGATTTGCTCTCCTGTAGGAACACGGTATTAATCACACCTTTGGAGGACTGAGCTCTCAATCAGGGGATCAACACCAAATAGATATTAGTGATGATCAAGAAGGTATTTGGGAAGCACACATGCTTTCTTGGTTATCCAGCCCTAATTAACTAGGTGGTGGGCGCTGTGAGGGCTGGGGTCCATGCAGACACCCTTTGCCCTCGGAGGGCTCCCTGTCTGTGAGTCTGGGAGATGCGAGGTGGCTGCAGAGAGCTCTGTATCGGGCGTGTGTGGCCAGCCCGGCAGTGAGTGGGGGGAGGGCACATGGGGGGCATCTGGGGCAGGTGGGTTGGGGTCAGCCCCCTGGGGTCCAGGAGCCTCATCCACCCACAAAGGCTTTCAGAAATCAGGAGATCAAGTAAACACACATATCAAAAGTGGGGATGTATAACAACGAACCAGCCTGATATAATATATATCTACTGTTGACCATCTATCGATCATCTACCTGTCTGTCCTTCCCAAATGGAAATATTCATTCTTTTCAAACACCCATGGGGAACTGATAAAAGTTGATATGAGGGGTGCCTGGGTGGCTCAGTTGGCTAAGCAGCTGCCCTCGGCTCAGGTCATGATCCCAGGGTCCTGGATCGAGCCCCGCATCGGGCTCCCTGCTCCGCGGGGAAGCCTGCTTCTCCCTCTCCCTCTGCCTGCTGCTCTGCCTACTTGTGCTCTCTCTCTGTCAAATAAATAAATAAAATCTTTAAAAAAAAAGTTGAAATGATTCTGGCCACATTCCTGGGTTGAAAGGACTTGAGAGGCAAAAGAAAGAATCTTCACTTGGAAATTGCAAAAAAACCTTTCTGTATAATTTTGGATTCAAGAGGCAAGAAAAATGGAAATCACAATCGCTTTAAAGTCAATAAGGATAAAAGCACTGTCGGCACACCAGCATATGCGAGATGCATTTATGCTCGGCAGTGGGGGGCTGTGCAAGGCGTCTGGCACCCAGCGTGACCGACCGCAGCAGGGACGGGCATCCCTCCCGCCGCCGGCCGACTGCCCAGCCTGGGGGGCTAGTGCTGGGGGTGTTGATGGGCCCCAAATCCCTGCACGGCCACAGCGGTGTATAGCCTTAGATGCACTTTCCAGAAAATATGAAAGATTGAAACAAAATCTACTAAGCGTTCAACTCAATACGCTAGTAACAAACAGCAAAGAAAACACGTATAGAAGGAAGAAATAGATAATGATGGGAATAGAGCTGATGAAATAGAAAAGTTAGAGAAGATTTGATCAATAAAATGGCACATTTGTTCTGAAGACAACAGGTGAGGTAGGAACCCCAAATAGAATAATCACCCCAGAAGAAGCTACTCAGATATTAATTTACAAGTTAGGACAACGGGCCCTGCGTGCGTGTTTCCATCATCTGTTCCTATGTGATGTATAAACTGTCCCAGATCATAGACAAAGACAGGAAGTTCCCTAAGTAATGGTACACGGCCCAGGTCACCTTGACCCGCTAGGACGTGTCCTGCCGAAGGTAACAAACAGCCTGAGCATGACCAACAAGTGGCTTAAACAAGGTTGTGGTCGTATTGTATATATTTTTTATTTTCTGCGTATTATGATCTTTCGACATTTTAAAAAAGATTTTATTTCTTTAGTAGCGAGAGAGAGAGAGAGAGAGAGAGGGCGAGCACACAGAGGGAGAGGGAGAAGCAGACTCCCCGCTGAGCAGGGAGCCCGATGCGGGACTCGATCCCAGGACGCGAGGATCATGACTTGAGCTGAAGGCAGATGCTTAACTGGCTGAACCACCCAGGCGCCAGATGTTTCAACATTTTAAAAAACTCTTTCTGGCTGGGGAGAGACTGACCCTTCTGGATTAGCTGGTTCTTGGAGATGGAAGGGCCCAGTGGAAGCATGCTTTTGATATGCAAACTGGCCAATCCAGAGCCAGACTCTCTACTTGGACCAAGGAGGTAGGACCTCTGCCTTCATCTTCCCAGGCAAGGTACCAGGCAGTGAAGGGACACCCCTGTGGTTTAGAACCTGCTAGAATTATTCAAAGTAGCCAATTTTAAGCTGTTCACCCTGTCCTGCCCTGCCTTTCCCGTGGAAACCCCAGTAGAGACTCTGGCTGGGGCTCTCCCTTCTTCCTGCTTCTGCCATGTGACCACGCTGTGCCTCCCTGTGTGGCTTGTTGTGCCCCCTGTCTTTGGGCCCTAAAGGTACAATAGCCTTTGTTTTCTGAGCCTCTCCTGTGTGTCCTCCTCGGGGCACCCGACTGACCGGCCCATGGCTGGGGCTGCGATCCAGGGATGTCGTGAAGGCACTGGCCTCGGTCCCTCCTTCCTGGAGCTTGCCAGCTGCCACAGCTCAAAGCAGCCCTCTTGCATCCGGGAGTGAAGCAGGGGGTAAGTGAAAGGCAAAGGCATTTTCTTCTTGAGATTCTACCTTTTATCCAGGAAATCGAGCTCTTCTAGGGCTTCTCCCTGTGACTCTTGGCCAGGCTTGCCTCACAGGACCCCCTCTAGCTGCAGGAGAGCCTGGGAATAAAGCCTATCACTTCTCAGCTTGCAGAGGAGAAGCACGGGACAGAGGGGAGGGAACGAGCAGCCCACCCTGTGCCACCTAAGCAGAGCAGGAGGGGGGCTCAGGGTGAGCACAGACAGGCGGCCCCCAGGTACCTGCTGCTTGTCTGTCCTAGCTGCGAAACATCAGACGCATCCCTTCAACATCAGGAAGGAAACAGAGATGCTCACATTCGAGGCTGGTACTCAGTCTTATGGAGGGGACCCTCGTCGGTGTAGTAAGACTATGAAATAAAAGGGACATTGATTGAAAAGGAAAGGTCAAAATTGTCATTTCTTGCAGATATATGATAGTCTATCTAGAAAATCCATGAAAATCAATAAAAGTAATCAAAACCAGTGAGATTTCATGGTGGCATGAAACAGAATCTGCATACAAAATCAATAATCTACTTATAAAACAGCAATTTCAAAAATAAATGAATGTAAGGAACCCTACACACAACAGCCACAAACTATAAAATATCCAGGAATAAACCAAATAGCACAACTACTAAGATCTAGTATATATACATATATAAAGAGCATCTACAAATCAATTGAAAAAAGACAACCTGATTTTTAATTGGCAATTGATAGTAAAGGAACTACAAACAGGTATATAAACAGCCCATAAAGATATGAGAGGGAGCTAAGTCTCAGAGAAATTGAATTGAAACAATGAGATATTAATATTTATTGTGAAAATGACAAAGATGGGTAACATCAAATGTTGGTAGGCTGTGTTGATAGGGTCCTGGTTTGACAATAAACAAATGTATCATTTTTGGTGGGCGACTTGGTGGTCTCCGTGGAAAGAGGGGGCATTCCTTCCCCCTGAGCGGCAGTCCTGGACAAATACTTGTATACTCAAACATAAGAGACATGGGGAGGATGTCCTGTAGCTTTTTTCGGCAGCGACAGATTGGGAACAATCGGCTCTGCTGCATCCTTCAACTAGGAATGACGGGACAGTGGACTGGGTACATGCTGTGGAATTTGGACTGGTTAGGACAGACGCTGAGTGAGCCCACCAGGCTGATGTCTTTCGCTGAGGACAGCAACAGACCCTGCACGGATCCACAAAGTAGTGCCCCGAGGGCTCTGAGGAGTGAATTTGGGCCAACAGAGGAAGTCTGTGGTTCCTTCTTTCTCCTCTGCCTCTGGCTGTGGATGGAAGCTGAGCTGATCCTAGGGACTCTGCCAGATGGATTGTTGCCCTCCAGGAGAGACTCCTCCTTTGGAGACAGAGCATCAGTTGTAGGGGCCCCCCCACACGGGAGGGGGGGCATCCCTAGTCTTTCTTTCTCTTCTTTTGCTTCCAGCCCTGCCCTGGGCCCAGCCTCATTCGCAGAGCTGAGCTGCTGGGCAGGTCTCAACCCTGAAGAAGGCAGATCTGCATTAGTCACCCATTGCTGGGTAGCAGCTGAGCAGAGTGAAGCAAATGCCGGTTATCTTGTAGGGTTTCTGAGTCAGGGACCTGGGAGTGGCTCAGCTGGGTGGTCCTGCATCATCTGAAGCCTCAACTGGGGAGCCGTTCATGGGACACTCATCAGGAGACTCTGGCTCCTCACCACAAGCACCTCTTCAGAGCAGCCGACTTCCTCTGGAGCTAGTGATGCAAGAGCAAGAGAGCATGAGAGCACACCCAGCATGCAAACTGCGGTGACTTTTTTTTAAAAAAGATTTTATTTATTTATCCGAATGAGAGAGAGCATGCTCAGGAGCAGGGGGAGGGGCGGAGGGCAGAGGGAGAAGCAGATTCGCCTCCGAGCAGGGAGCCCTATGTGGGGCTCGACCCCAGGACCCCAGGATCATGACCTGAGCCGAAGACAGACGCTTAACTGACTGAGCCACTCAGGCGCCCCAAACTGTGGAGTCTTTAGTAATGGATCCTGGCATGTTCTGCTGGTTATACAGGTCAATCTGGGTACAAGGCAAGGTAGGGGATGACACGGTGGGTGTGAATGTGGGTTGTAGGGTAATTAGGAGCCATCCTGGAAGCTGGCTTCCATGCTGTGTCTCTGACCAGAGGAAGAGGGGAAGGGGCCCTTTTTGCTGAGAAGGGTGAGGATCACTGGTATCTTTTCCTTATTTCTCTTGCCACTTTGCTCTCAAGCCGTTTTAGGCATGTGGATCTGTAAAACAGCATGATTTCCATGACAGTGCTGGGAAAACCGAGCATCCACAGGCAAAAGAATGAAGTTGGCCCCTACCTCACACCATATACACAAATTAGTTCAAAGTGGATCAAAGTCCTAAAGGTAAGAGCTAAAGGTGGAGCTCTTAGAAGAAAAGATGCAGAAAAAGCTTCATGACGTGTGGTGTGAGATGACTCCTTGCATAAGACACCAGAAGTACAGGCAGCAAAAGGAAAAAATCAGAGACAAACTGGACCGCATCAACATTTGAAACTTGTACGCATCCAAGGACACAATCACCAGACTGAATCCACCCATGGGGTGGGAGACTCTGAGAGGGCTCAAGCCAAATGGGGCTGGACGGGTGCTGAAAACAGAGATGAGTCCTCAAGGAGGGGAGCTTCATAGGATGGGTGCTGATCTGGTCTTGAGGCCTGGTGAGGAGTTTGTCAGGCAGAGACATGAGAAGTGGGCTGGGGAGGGCACAGCCGGCCCCGTGTTCGGGGAAGATTAGTGACTGGCTGACGGGGACTTTTTGGATGGATTTCTAGGCTGCTTGGCAGAAGCCCCCAAGCCCACCAGCATGCTTCCTGGCAAAGCTCCACTCTGTCATCAGTCAGATAGGGACACAGGCACCAAAGCACCCAAGTCTAGCTATGGGCATCAGGGAGCACATGAGACAGTGGACCCATGGGCCAGGGCCCAGGAGACCCCTGCAAGCAGAGGGATCCCCCTGGGCATCCTTGTCTAGATGTGCCTGACTAGAGCCTTGGGATCTGTGGCTCTAGGAAGGTGCTTGCTTTCAGAGGAGGTGGAGGCCATCAGTGAACAGTGCTGAGTATGTGTATGTGGGGGGGGGGCATGGGGGCAGGAAGGGGGCTCCACCCCAGTTTGTACTTGGTTCCACACTGCTCTCAGCATGGGATCCTGGCCTCCAGTCTCAGCTGAATATGATGGGGCCCAGAGGAGGATGAGATCTGGTGGGGACATGAGTGTTGAGGCCATGGAGGCCAAAACGAGCCAAATATTCCTCCTTTATGGTGAGAAGTCCACGCATACTGAAAAAACATGGTATTTAGAGAGATGGAGGAGATCCAACTATAGAAAGGACATCCTGCCATGTGCAAGAATGTGGCTGGAGCTTGAGGGCATCGTGCTCAGTGAAATAAGTCAGACAGACAAACACATATACCATATGATCTCACTTATCTGTGGAATCTAAGAGAACCTGAATTCAGAGAGAGAGTAGATTGGTGGTCCCCAGGGGCTTCGGGGGAGGGAAGTGGGGAGATGTTGGTCAAAGGGAAGGAGTTTCCAGTTATGAGATGAATAAGTTCTGGGGCTCTAATGTACAGCACGGTGAGCATAGTTAATAATTCTGTATTAAATATTTGAAAGTTGCTAAGAGAGTAGATTTAAAATTTTACACCATAAAAAATTGTAACTATGTGAGGTGATGGGTCACTTCACAAGGTATAGTATACATACATCATAAAGTGGACATAGAAAGTATACTTGATACATATATACATACATAAAGTATGCCACATATCAAAATTGTTACATTGTATACCTTTAACTTGCACATTGTTACATGTCAATTGTATCAGTAAAGCTGGGAAAATACCAGAATAATTGGTTGCAAGAAGTCAAAGGAAGAGGGAGGAGATGGGGGAGGGCAGAGCTGGTGATTTAATGCATGGACCTCTTTAAACTGTTTCAGTGGGGTATGAACACCTCTGACCCAACAGAACAGGGGAAAGGCTATGTGTGCGTGCTGCAGATTCTGTGATGGTGAGTGCATGAGGCTTGTGGGGTGCATGGCCTGAGATCCCCGCCCTGGATGGCCGGCCGGAAGATGACAGTCAGGATTATCCTGGGGGCCATGGGCTTGTTTCACCTGTTGAATAGGGACCTGCCCGGGGCTGCGTCATTGGTGAAGCCCTGAGGACACCAGGCCAGGCCTGCACAGCTATTGTGGACGAAAGGCTGGGCACCTGCCCTCTCTGCCTTCTACCTGGGCACACCCCGTTCCAGAATGCCTGGGCCAGGACTACAGGGATGGGCTTTGTTTTGGTGTCAAAGCTATAAAAAGATTTCTGGGAAAAAACCAGAACATTTATTGGCAAGTTCCCATCATTCGGGGAAGACCTGACTGCGAAGGTAGCAAATGACATGGCTTTAAAATGACACATTTATAAAATGTCTCCAATACAAGACCCTACTGTCCAGAAGAGCTGGGCCTTCTGGGAGGGCCCGTGGCCAATGCAGCCAAATGCCGTTCTTCTCTGCCCTTTGTCACATCCAGATGTCTTGTGTGGGTTGACCAGCTGGCCTGGACAGGTGTCCCCAGTGACAGTGAGCAGGAAGCCAGGTGGACCCGTGAGCGTTAGGCATCCCTCCCCCAGTGCGGGGGTTGGGGAGGTTTACAAAGCTGCTCAGGGTCTGAGTTCCTGAGTCATCTCTGTGGCTCCTAGGGACCACCCCCCTCCCTGCACCGCAGCCCCGGCCCACCTGCAGGTGCCAGCTGGAGAGCTCCATGTTGGGGGGCAGGAGCCTTTCTCAGGTACTGAGGCTTGTCAGCATCCCGGGTACCATCTTGGAGCAGGAGTCTGAGCTGCATCTTTGTGGACTGGGGTGGGAAGCCTGAGGTCAGAGAGGTCAGTGGGCTCTCTGCTGGGGATGGCAGGAAGGCTCAGGGCCCCGGGGAGGGAGGCACAGGGAGCATGGAGCACCTCCAGGGGGCCCCAGAATGCACACAGCAACGCAGCTCTCCTGTGAGCCCTGTCTGCACCAGAGCATCCGAAAAAGGCCCTTAGGGCTTATTATGTGATGTGAAGTGACAGAGCACATAAATGCGTGTTCCAAACACAAAGCTACCTACACCAGGTCAAGAAATTAGGTTTCCAGTTCCTTGGAACCTGTGTGCTTCTCCCCATGGCTTCCCATCGCTCCCCCAGAATCAAGCACAGAGAGGGAAGACCACAGGAGGATCTGGGGACAGGATGACCGTCTTCTCACCCAGGGGAGGGGTCCTGGAAGGAACCAGCCCTGCCATGCCTGGATCTCGGGCTTTAGCCTCCGGGACCGTGAGGAAGAAATTCATGTTGCTCGAGCCGCCTGGTTTGTGGTGTTTTGTTTTGGGAGCCCCTCTGCAGACTCTGGCTTAGGGCGGAGCAGACCCCACCTCACCCTTAACTTGCAGGGTTCCTTGGGACAAGCTGCCACCTCTCTGGTTGTCCTTCAGCGACACGATGGGACAGATGTGCCCTAGGGAAGAACCACAGCAATTCTGTACAAGAGCAGCGGGGTCTGGTCAGTGGTTCTGAGACCCTGTCACCGGCTGGCCCCTCCCTCTCCATGGCCCGTAACTTCATGGGACATGGAAGGAACCACATGTGTGACAGGTGAAGATTAATGCAGAAGCTTCAGGAAGGAAAAGTGCTCAATAACATTTTTTTGAAAGGGTAAATAACTAACACAGCGGGTATAATTGCAGACCAATGGGGCAGAGACACCTTCTTCCTGAGAGCCGAGCTCCTGGGACAGAATAAGAGCCCGGGTCCTTGTCACTCAGGGGCAGAACAGACTCAGGATGGGGCTCAGGCACGAAGGTGGAAGGACCTAGGAGATTCTGGGCTCCCAGCTCCTCCTTTTCCTCTTCTCCTTGCCTGTTTTCTGATAGTGAGTTTTTCAATTCACAGGACGTGATTGGGGGACACCAGGATGGGGGGCTAGGGGGATGGCTTTCTGTCCCCAAGAGAGGGCTCCCGGGAGAAAATGGGGTGAGCCAGGGGACAGGAGCAGTCAGGAAGGGAGGGAGAGGGATGTAGGGAGGGTGCAGAGGAGGGCAGGGATCTTGGCAGCTCCTTTAGCCGGAAATTAAAAGGTTTCCAACGACAAAGCTGCCAGAGGAGAAACGTGGGACCTGGGCTTCCTGGAACAATAATAGCATATCCTTCCCGCTTGTTTCCTGCATTCCGGGAATGGTGCCCAAGTGCCCGGCATCCTGTGGTCCACCCGTGACCCTCGGGGTAGATTCTGTTTTTATTGCTATTTTACAGATAAGGAAACTCAGAGCCCAGTGTGGTTAGGTAGCGTTCCTGAGGCCACACAGCCCGTTAGTGGTGGAGACGAGCTTCAACCCTGGTTTCTGTGATTCCAAATGCTTAGACAACCCCTGGATTGACTTGGGCACAAGAGAGGCATCAATGTCTCTTCGTGGAGAAAGGCTCCCCCTCCCCTCGGCGGGGTCTCAGGCACCGGGACCTCTGCCTCCCCAGGTGGCTGGATGCGGGCGAGGGCGGTACAGAGCTTGGCCGTCTCTAACCGCGGGGTGACCTGCGCTTGCCGAGGCTCCTGGGAGCGTAGGCTTGTCTGCTCACTCTAACCTGGTTCTAGACAGTTAACCGGGAGTCTCAGGGGGACAGTGGTCTCTGGCCTGCCCCCCAACCCTGGGCAGTCACCTCCCCCACTCTGTGACTCATGCTATCTTAGTTATGACAGCTCTCCTGTCCTCATCCTACCGGCGCACTGGGTAGGCTCCTGGGCACCAATCTGTCTGTGGGAGTCTCTGTGTAAAGGGGGGACCAGTGCCCTCGCAGAGGGGGCACCACCCCGCCCCAAGCTTGGCCAGCTGCGAGGGACGGCACCCCCGTTCACCAGCAACCATGCACCAACTCTGGCTCTAAATTTGTCCACTTGTGGCCCAGAGATAATCTTTATGGAGGAGGTCTGTGCCTTGGTACCCTGAAACCCACGGTGTCTCAGCCACCGGTGAACCTGCACCCCAATACCCATGTGAGCTCAGCCGCCGGCGAGCCTGCAGGTGACCAGCATCCTCTGGGCTGATTGGGGCTTGATGGGAAGACGTTAGCTTCTTTTTAGGACCCCCTGAGAAAGGGCTCTTGTTTGCCGTCATGTCGGCCTGGGGCATGCGTAACGTGGAGACTCGCAAAGACCTTCCATCGGACGTGTGTACATAGAGGCTGAAGAGCCAATTTCCAGACCCTTAACCTCCGCACAAACTCTTTCCTGAAGCTGATCTGCCTGTGAAGATTGGCTAAAGGGGTAAAGGGTTTCTGTATTTCTCTTTGACAGACACCATTCTCCCATTTCACTCTTAACCTCCATCCATCCCACACGTGGGTACGACCGGGGGTCTCTAGGACATGGGAAGGTCAACTCCTAATCTTGCGTCCAGTTGGGAAGGCGAGTGGTGCTAATGCCGGGGAAGCACGCTCTTTTGTGGGTCAGGGATTTTAAGGTTTTGCTTCCAACTCAGGAGAAAGAGGGACTAGCTGGGTTTAATCTAATTCTTTGCCTTTTTAACTTATTTTTCTTTATGCTGGAGGCCTTGAAGGTTGTCTTCCTCTTTGATAACTCAGAATTTTACTAATGTATGCCTGGAAAGTGGTTGTTCTGGGTTACTTTTCTCATGCTCCCTGTGGGCCCTTTGCGAGGCACACACTCAAGTCTCGTGTTTCTAGAATGTTCTCTTGGATTCTGCTTTGGAATGTTGGTTCTGTGGCGCTCTTTTCCCCTGAGGAATGCTGTGTGTGTTCTTTGCCTCTCCTTTCCATCTTAGGCCTTGTTTCGCTCACTTTCTTTCTTTCTTTTTTTTTTTAAAGATTTTATTCATTTATCTGTCAGAGAGAGAGACAGAGAGCACAAGCAGGGGGAGCAGCAGGTAGAGGGAGAGGGAGAAGCGGGCTCCCCGCCGAGCAAGGAGCCCGATGCAGGACTCCATCCCAGGACCCCAGGGTCAGGACGCTAGCAGAAGGCAGCCGCCCAACCCAATGAGCCACCCAGGTGTCCCTCGCCGACTTTCTTTGGCCAAATGTCTTTGTATTAAATTTGCTGTGAGTCTCTTCTCCCTTGGGCCTCTCGCGCTCTTTTCTTCAGTTCCGGAATAATTCTGTCTCGTTCTTCCTTTTCTTTTCTGACTTCGATCAACACTTTCCCCTCTTCTCCCTGTTTTCATCCATTTCCGTCCTGGAGATGTGGATTTCTGATTCAAGGTGGGTTTAGGTGGGTTTTCACGTCCTCAGACGCTTGTTGGGCTGTAGTTGGTTCTGTTTGGGGTGTAGACGCGTGGTTTCCTTCTTGCGTTCCGGAGGAGGAGTGGACTTCTCTCTGTTCCTTTCCTGATGCTCTGGAGCGTTGTCTGCGGGTTTCAACCCTCTTGTCTATTTTCTGCATGAGGTTTGCAGTGAGACCTCAGCCTTCCTGTCAGTCTGGGGTCTGTGGTCCTTCGGGGGAAGGTTTGCTTTGGGAGCAGGTGCTCTGGACCCTCTGTGGGCCACCTACGCCCACACCACTCCTTTCCTCACCCAAATCCCAGTGGACCTTCTTCCTTCCCATTAGGCTTTTGGGAGAACAGTTCCTCCCAATCCTGCTTTCCCTGATGCGCTGCTGGCCCTCGAGGATGGGCTTTCAGGGGTCCCCATGGCCACGCCTCCCGGGTCGCAGTCTGGCTGGGGGCTGTGGGCAGGGCCTGGAGCTGAGGCTTGCTGCCTTTCCTCTTCTTTCTGACAGACGTTTTTCAGTCCTTCTTATTTATTTTTTATTTTTAAATTTATTTTTATTTTAATTCCAGTATAGTTAATATTTTGCAGTCTTGGCCTGCTTTCTTCCCAAGTAACACCAAGGCTGTGGTTTTGCATAGAAATTTCATAGCTACTTCGGATTATTTGGAGAGGAGTGTTTGGGGCCCTGCGGTTGGAGATACTTAATTAACTAACATCCTTCTTTCTTTCTTGGACAAACCACTCAGGCTGACAAATCAGTAAAACTATAGAAGGTTTGAACAGCACCATCGGTCAATGTGACCTAACTGACAGACACTTGGAAGGGCATATGGCTTCCTCATGAAGACAGACCACCTACCTGAGTGTGAAAACGAGCCTCAGTAAAATTAAAAAATTCACAGTCATACATGGTGTATTTTCTTCCTGCAATGAAATTAAATTAGAAACCAGTCAGCTACCTAGAAAATCCCCAAGATATCTGGAAATTAAGCAAAACTCTTTTAAAGAATCCATGGGTCAGAGAAAAAAAAATTCCAGGGCAATTCTTAGGAAATCTAAACATATCAGTTTGTGAGATGTGCCAAAGCGGTGTTGAGTGGAAATGCATAGCCTTGAGTGCTTATGTCAGAAAAGCATGATTCTGGGCGCCTGGGTGGCTCAGTCGGTGAAGCATCTGCCTTCGGCTCAGGTTATGATCCCAGAGTCCTGGGATTGAGCCCCGCATCAGGCTCCCTGCTCGGCTGGAGGTCTGCTTCTCCCTCTGCCCCTCCCCCTGGCTCATGTTCTCTCTCTCTCACTCACTCTCTCTCTCAAATAAATGAATAAAATCTTAAAAAATAAAAGGAAAGAAAAGAAGCACAATTCTAAATTAATGATATGATTTCATCTGAAGAAGCTAGGGAAAAAAAAGGCAAATTAAACTCCAAATAAGTCGAAGGCAGGAAATTCTAAAGACAAGAATAGGAATCAGCAATGGAAGGCAGTTGACCAATAGAGGAATTGGAAAAACCGAAAGTTGACTCTCCAAAGAGATTAACATTGGCAAAATCCTAACAAGACTGAGAAAAAAGGAAAGAAGGAATCTAAAAATTATTGGTATCAAGGGGAGAGGGGCCATCATAACAGATCCTGCAGACATTGGAAGGATAATAAGGAAATAGTACAAGCAAACTGATGCCAATAAGTTTGACAAGTTAGGTCCAAGAACAAATTCCTTGAAAAAAATAGTTTATGAAAACAGGCGCAATCTGAATAGCCCATAGCTGTTCAAGAAATGGGATTCTTTTTTTTTTTTTAAGTTTATTTATTTATTTAGTCATCTCTACGCCCAACATGGGGCTCGAACTCACGAACCCGAGATCAAGAGCCATAGGCTCTTCCCACTGAGCCAGCCGGGTGCCCCGAAATGGAATTCTTAATAAAAAACCTTCCTAGAAAGAAAAACTCTAAAGCCAGATGGCTTCATTGATAAATCCTGTCAAATACTTAGAGAAATAACAGCAGTCTTAAATTAATAAAATACAGGTGTAAGGAATGCTTTCTAACTCCTTTTACGGAGGACTGATACATAGCAAGGGAATTATACGAAAGTTATAGACCAATATCCCTCATAAACATAGATGCAAAAGTTGTTAAGGAAATATCAGCAGAGCGAGTCCAGCGTATAGAGCAAGGGTAACACATCATAACCAGGTGGGTTTGACCCCAGGAAGGCAAGGTTGGTTTTACATTAAAAAATGAGGGGCACCTGGGTGGCTCAGTTGTTGGGCGTCTGCCTTTGGCTCAGGTCATGATCCCAGGGTCCTGGAATCCAGCCCCGCATCAGGCTTCCTGCTCAGTGGAAAGCCTGCTTCTCCCTCTCCCACTCCCCCTGCTTGTGTTCCCTCTCTCGCTGTCTCTCTCTCTCTGTCAAATAAATAAATAAAATCTTTAAAAAAATGAATGGCAATCACCACATTTGCAGAATAAAGCAGAGAATTCACATAGGGGTGGAAAACAAAATTCAACAGCGATTCGTGATAAGGAGTCTCAGCAAGCTAGGAATAGGGCAGAACCTCCTTGCGGTGGGAGCACAAAGAGCCGTTTCTCGGGGGTGGGGGGCGAGAGGTCCTGCAAACGTGCCCGCCCTGTGGGCCTGTCCCTGGGGACAGCTGCTCCTGGACACCGGCCAGGGGGCTGCGGCCCACCCTTCCCTGGACTTTGCCTCTCGCTTTCTCTCACCCTTGCAGAGCACAGCGTCTACTTCCCGGCTGAACCTTCCCCTCGGGATGGGCTTGCCGGCCTTCAGGTTGGGGAACCGCATTAACAGGCCCATGTCTTGTTGCCGAGAAACCTGCACGTCAGCGCTTGGTTCAGCACCTGTCAAGGGCAAAGCCAGGACACACTAGGTTATGAGCTCCTGGGAGGAAGAGAAAGCACAGATACTTTTTGTATTTCCGGGAACCAGTGGATGATGCAAAGCGGTTGCTCCATGCGTGTTTGTTGGCAGAGTGCTGGATCTCTTGCTCTCAGACAGGGCTCTCTCTCTGCTTCGGAGCTGGGAAGACTGCGGCCCAGGCAGACTGGGCCTTAGTTCCTGGTACCCACCGTTCAGGGCAGGACTCTCTCCAGAAATAGGCTGATCATCTCATTTAGAGTCTTCCAGGATGGCTATTTTCAACATCCGCATTTCTCGTATTTAGCTCAGAGCAGAATATTCATGGCTGTTGCCGGTTACAGGGTGGACGCCTGTGCTTCCGATGGGGGGCCCTCTGTCTTCAGGGAGGCTATGACCACGCCGTCAGGACAGAGCCCGTGCGTGGTGGGCTGCCCTCCATCCCCCAGCCCATCCTGCGGCTTCTCACTCCAAGCGGACCTCCTAGGTTGTCCAACATCAGCCCACCTGGGATCCATCGGGAAGGTGACCTGCTGCTTTTCCACAGCTGGGTGGGCATTTTGGTGAACGCTGGCTGGTTCAACCCTGCCCCAGAAGCCATAGATGGGGAGATGGAAACTGAGTCTGGGAAAGGCCAGGGCTTTGCCAACGTCACATCTCCAAGTCCATTGCCTTTAGGAAGTCCTGCCTGTGGGATGGGAAAAGCATGGTCTGAATTAGCTCTCAAGGGAAAGGCGTTTTATGACACTGCGCTTCTCAGGACATGGGCTCCCCGATGGCTCGGCGGATCCGGGAGGGTGGGCTCCAGGCTCCGCTGCATGAGCTGGAGGCTGTGCTTCCTCCCCTGTGGAAGATAAGACTGTCCCCGGCTCACGGGGTGTTGGAACCCCGCAGGTGCTGTGGGCGTAGGGTGTCATGGGGATGGGAGTAGCTCCAGCCGTGGTCGCCGAGTGGGCACCTGAGGCTCTTCCTCCTGGACCAGACTGGTGATGCATGTTTCTATGGGACAGGCTGTTTTGTTTGTTGCTTTGCTTTTCTATGAACAGAGGAAGGTTGGAGGTGGGTGACAGCAATGCGTAAGGGGTTCCCACAGGGCGGGGGCAGGGCTCCTGCCTAGAGCCTTGTCTGCCCCCAGCTCGCCTACCATGATATGTTGCCCAGTGAGCCCAGAAGGGCACGCCTTCCCTTCCCGCCCAGGGTCACACCCACATACCTGGGTCACCCCAGTTCCTCGCCTGGCTCGCTTTGGTGTCTCCTGGGTTGGGGTCATCGATGTGGCCTCTGCATGGCTGCAGGAGGGAAGGTGGCTTCGGGGGCCGCCTGTGCGCTCTCAGGAAATGTGTTCGTTCCGGGGAAAGTCCCTGTGTTCTCAGGCGCCCCGCCTCTCTTGAGCTCGGGAAGTCCCTGGGCTGCAGGATGGGTGCGCACGGAGTCAGCCTGGACACGGCCTCCTCCCTCCTGACCTCTCCCAGCCCTACCGTCATCCTCCTAGAGCAGGTGGGCTCCAGCTGGGCAGGGTGTCCTGGTGGGGCCTCAGGGAGGGACAGGGAAGGGGCGTGGCCGGCGACGCGCCAGGACTGGCCTTTGTCCAGTGCTCTCTGAGCGTGCAGTGATACCCGGGCCCCCTAGCGGCCCCTCCAAGTGCGCTGTGGATGGGAGCAGACCCAGACTTCCTGGGTCCCTCTGGGCACCTCCCCCAGAGGCTCTGGCGTGGCCTCCACCCAGACCGCGGACGGGGCCCGACGTGGTGGCCCCAGAGGGGGGCGGGAGCGTGCGCCCAGACGCGCTTTGTGCAAAGTGCCCATGACAACCCTTAGCCAGGTGATGTGGCCAAACACATTCCACAGAAGGTAAGTGGTGCTGTCAGTTCTGATTCTGCCAAACAGACCCCAAGACCTGCCCTTAAGGCTGGAAATGAGTGGGTGTTCTCTCTGCTGGGCAGGTGGGCCTCCAGCCAGCCTGTGACCCCTCCTTCCCCTGGGGGCAAGGCTGGGTGTGCAAGTCCAGGGGTTGGTGGGGGTTGATGCCTTTTCCAGGGACTGAGACAAAATCCCGGCTGCGGAATCCCCAGCTCGGAGGCCTGGACAGTCACGCGGCGTGCAGAAATCTCCCACCCCTCAGATCAGTGCCCCGGAGACAGCCAGCCCCCCGGCATGTGCACCCCAAGGGCCCTGCGGTTAAGTTCTGGGGAGTTGTGGCAGCTGAGCCGTCCTTCCCAGGAGCTCCGTGCCTGCTCTTTGGGCAATGTGTCCCGGAGACGGAGAGCCGTCTGCTTGGTGGACGGAGAGTGAGGACACAGAGCCTGGGCTCCGTCAGGTGCACACAGGATATGGGGTAGCCTTCTGTGTGAAAGTCTGGGAAAGCTCATTCATTCATTCACTCAGCCAACACTTCTCAGGCCTGTTGGGAGGTGGGTACCAGCTGTGCTGAGGGAGAGACGTGGGGTCTTTATCCTGGGCTCCCAGGGAACCCCACATGTCGGCTGAGCCTGTTCTGTGGACGACCGGAAAGGTCTCCGTCAGGACAGAAGGGACCGTGTTCCCCCAGCTGGCATCTTGGGGGCTCATGCCCCACCCCTCGTCACCCTGGTTTCTGAGCTGCAGACCAGCATGGGCTGTAGGTAGTCGCAGTGGACTGAGCTCATCAAGAACTCTCCAAGTCCCACCCTGGGGGAGCCCACCCCTGGGGTCTGGGGACAGGGTTCCAGCTCAGATGAGGAAATCTGATCTGTATCTCTTTGCATCAGCAAACAGAAGGTGGAAATTGGCCAAATTGTTCACATAATGAGAGCAAAAGCATCCTTATTCCCCAAGCTTTAAAAATATCCTGGAACATGAGGCTTTGGATGTCAGTAAACAGAGAGAAAGCTGTATGTTTAGCGCTGGCCTGGGGGCAGATGGCAATGGTCAGGGCCACACAGCGCAGGGAGGGGTCAGAGACCAGTGCAGGGGTACACAGCATGGGGGAGGGCCCAGGAGCGGGTCCAGGGGGCACAGAGTATGGGGAAGGGGTCAGGAATTGGTCCAGGGGGCACACAGTATGGGGGGAGGGGTCCATGCAGGGGGTCACACAGTGCAGCGTTGGGGTTGGGAGCTGGTTTAGGGGGCACATAGCTGAGTGGGGAGCCTCTCTCCAGCCCAGGGCGCCGCTGGCCCTATTTGCCTGCTGCCCGGGACCCCTCGGGTGGGCTTTGGTTCCAGGCTCCTCTCCGTCCTGGCTCTGTGCTGAGTGTCGTGAAATAAGACATGACAAAGTCAGTTCAGTGTCTCTGGGTCTGCAAAACCAAAGTAATCCGTGGACTGATGGGGTCACTGTGCGAGGAAGCGGGTCAGACTTGAACCGAATGGGCATTCCCGGGCCTCGGGCAGCCGTCGGAAGTCTGGAGAGGCAGCCGGGAGGGCTCGAAGCTCCTGGCCCTGCTGCTGGCGTCCAGGCCATCCTCGGCACGAGATCCCGGCTCCTGGGGCGCGGTGGGGCGTCTACACCAGCAACATCCCAGGAAGGGGGGTTCGGTGTGTGCATGAGTGGAAAGCGGGCGAGTCAGGACCCGGGGCTGGGTGGCAGGAGGGACACCTGCAGGGCAGGAGGGGGTCGTCCTCCCAGGGCTGGAGGGTGTGCTCAGGGCAGAGGAGCAGCAAAAGATCCCCAAGAGAGCCCTCAGGGGCCGGTCCGGAAGGTTGCTCTGTCCCAGGACTGGCCTTCGTGCCTCACGGGTTGTCCGTCTGTTCTCTGCAGAAGCTCCTGCCCCAGCCGGGGCCTCACCCCTCCTGCTCTGGAGCTGGTCACCGCGGATGGCGTCCCGTGGGCTGTCACTGGGCTCTCAGCACCCGGCCCCCTCCTCTGGGAGGCCCCTCCTCATCTAGACCCCTGAGCGGGGCCACCTGGGGCCGCATCCTCGAAGAAAGTCTCCTTCCTCTTGGTGAGGTTCTGTTGGATCTGATCCAGTCTCGGGGTTAAAGAGAATTGGTCACAACAACGTTCGCGGCCAAACAGACAAGCTCAGGAAAGTCTAACTTCCCAGGAAACTTGCTGAGGACTCGGAGGGCTCGTTTCCAAGTTCGGAGAAAGTTTTCCTTAAAGACTCCTGAACATGGGCGTCTCTGGAGGTCTGACCCCGACTGAGGCCCTGGCCTCCCTGTGCTCGTGGGCTGCGCCCGTGAATGAGCGTGTGACCCAGTCCCTTCCTGTCAAGGAAACCAGACCTGGGTGTCATTGTTGCCCCGCATTCTTGGTCACCATTGCCGGCTGCTTCCCGACCCTGAGGAGGAACTTCCAAGGCTCTCGCTCCAGGCATTTCATGCACCTGCCCAGCGATGTGGTGCCCGCGGCCCACCGAGGCGGAAGGTGTAGGCCCTCACCGCCCTGCCCCCCGAAGTCAGACACGTTTCCATGTGGACTTGTTTTCAGCTGAGTGGATTACCTCCCCCCCACCAAGCCCACACCGTTTGTGGCCGCTAGGTTCTACAGGGGGGCCGGGCCCCATGTCCGACGTCCCTGCCTGCGAGAGGGACCTTCCTCATCCCCCGTGATGCCGGCCCTGAAAGCCTGGGAGCAGGGCCGCTGGCCTCCCAGGGACACGGTGGGCCCAGACGCTCACTTGCTCCCACTTCCACGTGCTGGGCGTTACTTGCTGACGTGTGTTTCCCCCAGACCCAGGATGGGGCCCGATGCAGAGACGAGGTTGCTGCAGATGTGGTTTGTCAGGACGAGGTGATCCTGGAGAAGGTGGCCCCTAATCCAGTGATGTGTCCTCACGAGAGGAGGGGAATCTGGACGCAGTTCCAGCTGCTCCGTCCGCGGTGCTCGTTCACACAGCCTGGCAGACGGGCACCGAGTCCCGCTGCAGGCCTTACCCCCCTTGGCACACCACACAGGGCCACGCACGAGTTCCCAGCCCAACGCAGACTTGAGAAACAGCAGATCTATTTTCAGGACACGTGTGCGTGCGTGGTAGCTTTTTTCCCATTAGCTGTTCCTCTGTACGCATTTTTCCTGTCTCTGAAAATTCCCAGGACATCAAAGACCATGCACTAATCAGGGACTGGGGGCCAGCCAGGAACCTTGGAAGTTATACATCAGCCGACCTTGGTCATAGGCTCGCCGCTGGTGGGAGAAGTGACCTGGACCCCCGCGTGTGCACAGCCCTGTTGGACACGTACGAGAACTGACTTTAGTTATTACAATCCCAATGAGCTGAACGCATGATTACACGATCGTGGCCTTGAACCTTTAGTGGAAACGCTAGTGACTCATAAAACCAGAAGAAACTCAAGACGTTCAGATTAGCTCGATTTCTTGAGAGAATGAACGCGAGCTTGCTTACATTCCACACTGAGGTGGTGACGCGGGGACATGGGGCAGCGAGGCTTCGTCAACGTGGTCAGAACGGGTTAATGGTCTACAGATGGGTTGTGATGTGGACTCTGAAATGAAGCCCTTCCTTGGGAATCCTTCCATAATTCTGTGTTTTCAGAGCACACCGACATTCTTCGAATCTTGTGTGAATGTTTTACTATCTCAGGCTTTCAGGAGCCTCTTTCTTCTTAGAAATCGAATTTCTCCCGGCCTTGCAGCTCGGGACCAGCTTCCAAAGGTTGGCAGTGGCTCCGGGTCCCGCTTGCCCGTTTCTGAGGTGGAGCTCGCCCTCCACAGCACTGGGAATTTTTCGTAACGAGTTGGTGTATTTAAATTCAAAGCACGAGTGGGAGTTTATTGCCTTCTTGGAAACCCTATGAGTGCCTACTAGCGTCTCTTCACTGAGACTGCAGATGGATGCACCTTATAATGTGACGCTGTGGATTCCCTGGGGCAGGGGCTCTGTCCTTCGGAACCGGACCATCACCTGTTCCCGGGATAGCTAACAGCCCAGGGCGCGGATCCGGGTCCCCCCCGCAGCCGTGTCCTTGTCCCCTTCCACACACACACCTGCCAGAGGCAGCAGGATACGGAGACGCCTGCAAACAGTGCCTGGATGTCTGCCCCTGGAAGGCCCTACGGACGTGGGCCCGGGTGTGGACCACCGCAGCCTGATTGGCTCTCGTGGGGCCCTCATCCTCCTCGTGGGAGGCCCACACTGTGATCTCCACGGATCACACGGTGAGCGGTGTCGATGTCGAATTAACTCGCCAGCCAAGACCCCAGTCGTCTGTGTGCAGTTGAGGGCAACACCGCACCGCGGGGGGACCGGGCCTCCCAGGCCGTAGCAGCTACCACGCCCGTCCACACGTGGGCGACCTCAGTTTGCCTTTCCCGACAGCAGCAGGTACATCAGGCACCCGGCCCCACCCCAGTGGGACCCCACACGCTGCTTGCTCCCACCTCACAGCCACCGGCCAGGACCCACATCCTGGGCTCCCTGCCCTGCCCCGCCGGCACCCCCAGCCCACTCAGGCGAGGCGGCAAGGACTCCCCCGGTGGCTCTGGCACCAACGCTGGATCATCTGTGTTTCTTCCTTCTCCCCCACACCCCACATTTTTCAGCAGTGGCTCCATCTTTGAAGCATTGAGATCTAGCCACAGTCACCACCTCTGGCCACCGCCCAGGTCCCAGCTGCCTTCCCTTGCCCTGGGAATGGCAGTCTCCTGCGGGGTATCCCTGCTTCTGCCACCCGACTTAGGTCGGAATGACCACCATCTGGCTCCACGTCCTTCCTCACTTCACCCACTCTCTCCTGGCTCCCTTCATTCGTGCCACTCAGGCATCCTGTTATCCTCGGATGGGCCATGCTGGCTCCAACCCCAGGGCCTTTGCACTTGCTCTCATTCCAGATAGCTGGGCTTTTCTGGGTTACTGAAGGTGGAAATCCTTAGTAGCTCTTTGGGAGGACAGGCCATGGGGTAACAGGAAAGACCAGAAATAAAAAGACACTAATTAATATAAGAAAAACTGTATTGTATATATGCATTTATAAGCAGACCAGATTCTGACTTATTTCAGGATGTTAAGGTTTATGGAAAATCCCACAAATAATGTTCCTGCTATTTGCCACTAACGTAGATTGCAGAATTTAAAAGTGTAAATACTGATGTAATAAGAACAGCTCCAGGTTAGGAGAACTTTCCACTGATTTTGGTTGTCACAGCATGGATTGTCCGGCCTTGGTGGAGGGGGTGGGCATGGAGAGGAGGCGTGGGCGCCGGCGAGCCTGGCCTGAGGTGGGGTCCCTTATAGATTGCCCCGCAGCAAAAGCCGGCCGAGGCGAGGAGGCTTGGTGCTGGCTTTCCTGGTGGACGAGTCAGGGTGCTGATTTATATTCCAGGCAGGGGACTTCCGAATCCTTTCCAGCCTATCGGACGTGCCCCCCAGTGAAGGCTTCTCTGTCCTTCCTGAAACGAGCCTCAGAGCCCTCCTGGTTCTCCGCATGCTTCACCCCAGACATTTCCGCCCAGACCTGTGGGCCTGTTTACGTGAGCTCGACGAAAATGACCCAGCCCTTCTTGCGAGATGAGCTTGATATAGCACGTTCTCTGTCTGCTACGAGGGCCTGGAAGACAGTCCCATGATGTGTAATTCTCCGGGCTTGGGAGCCGATTTCTTGTCTAAGGGGTCCTGTCTTTGAAGATCTGGCTGCGATGTGGTGTTTTGCTTGGAGTTTCCTCTTTAAGGTTGGATGAATAAAAGGCAAAATTTCTGTGACCTGACCATTTTTTTTCCAATCTGAATTGTTTTGGGGCAGGGGCGAGGCTGAGGAGGGTTGGCCAGACCCAGCTGCCTTCTGGGGACAGTCCTGATCTGCCCGGGGACGAGGCTGCTCCAGGTGACTATGGGGCTGGAGACACCCCGTTATGTCCGGCTTGCAGCCCCTGTGGCCTGGTTGCGGGGACCAGCCTTTCCATCCCCTCTGAACGCGGCCTGCTTGGGTGGGTCCCGGTGCCCTTCGGCCCTTTCTAGCCCTTTCCCCTGGGGACTCAGCGATCTGCCCTAGTGTCACCGTGCCCAGAGCCGACTTAGCTTCACCCTCCATCCTCTTCTGTCTCCAACCACCCTGGCGCTCTCTGGTGAGCTCGACCACCTGCCCCGAGCGAGAACGGCCACGTCCCGAGTCAGCCGGGCCCCTTGACCTTCTGAAACACCTCTCAAATCTGCCTGAAAGAGGAGGAAAGACGCGCTCGGGCAGAGCTGGGGTTGGACGAGGATTCTGCAGAGCTGGGGTGTCTGCAGAACACGGACTCGGGAGGCCCAGCAAATGCCAAGCAGGACTGGAAACGCAGCACAGCTCGTGGCCCCATGGCCAGAAGGTGGGGTCCAGCCCACCCACCGCATGGTGGGCAAGCCGAGCCTCCCAGGCTGTGGCGGGGGTTGCCGCTAGGAGGCCGACCCACGGGGAGAGGCGGCAAAGAGCAGCCAGGCGGGCAGGGCTGCATCTCAGGGACTGGGAGAGCAGGGTCATCTGCAGCCCTGCAGGCAGAGGAGGCCCAGGAGAGGCAGTGCCCTGGGATCCGAGCCACGGCGGCCCTGCCGGGGAGCTCTGGAATTCAGCAACACCAAGGTCACCTCCGACAGCACCATTCCTTAGACATATAATAACTCTAAATGACCCACTTTCTTTGGGAGATTTATTGCAGCCTCTTAATATTTTATCATCAGTGTTTGCAATTTTCTCTTGTAGCTCTCCTGGGGGCAGTTACTTTAAAGTGCAGTCCATCAGGCGAGGCTGGATTCGGCCTGATTTCTACGCGTGGCCATCCCAGAGTCTCTGACCTGCACCTCATGGTTTCCCCGGGGATGCGGGGCCGTTCTGACCCAGCTGCTCCTTCCTCCGCACAGTGAGGCCCCGGGGGTGTGCACGCATGAGGCATTGGGGGGGTGCCCGGTGTGGATCGGTGGCCTTGGGGGGGTGACAAGCCTGCCTGACTGGGCGGTTGCTGCTGGCCGGCGTCTGGCCCCTCGGCAGGTTTCCTAGGGCGCGTCACATACAGGAAGCCTCCGTGCTCCTCAGGCTGGAATTAGGGAGACAGCCTCTCGCGGGGCTTCTCTGTGCTCACACGATTGTCTTGGAGGAAAGGGTGATAGGGTGACATGCTCTGCATGTGTTGGATCCGGGGACACAACGCCATCTATACCTGCCGCCGCGCACACAGCCCAGCTCCTGCCCTGTGGCCTCTCGGATCAGGTGTCGCCTGCCCCGAGACTCGGGAGGTCGTTCTCTCCCAGCCCGGGGCGCTGCATGGCTCCGCGTGGTCCCAAACCCCAAGAGCTGCACGTGTGGGTGGTGGACGTTGGGCTGGACCGTGGCAGCCATGACCAGAGCCTTCTGGTGGCTCCTGGACGCTGCCTCAGTGGACCTGGTTGGTAACGCCTAGCATTGCTTTCGGGTCGTTTTCCCTTGGATGGCACGAGAATGCAAACCCCAGCCCCCCGTGGGCAGGGCGTGGCGGCAGCTTTGGGTCCTGTTCTTCCCTGAACGTCCACGGTCGCTGGAGCTTTCCTTATGATGCGTGGACAACACGAGGCTGTTCGTCTGTCTGCATTAGCATGAGGATTCCTGTTCACGAAAACGACACTTGTTGGCTTTAATGATGCCGCTCAGTGGTTTCCCAGGGACCTCAACCACACAGTTCACGTGGGAATGGGTTTCTGTGTGTTGGGCTACATCCTGAGGGCATCACCTCCCTCTTGTTCTTTGGGGACCGACGGAGGAGAGGAGAGCCCCTGGGTGCTTCTCTGGAGGGCCGGGTGCTGGGGCACAGAGACGCATCGATGCTATCTGCAGAGAGGACAGGATGCAGGCGCGCCTGCCGGCTCGACCGAGTGGGACGCGCTGCCGTCTCGTGTGGGCAGGGAGAAGTCGCATTATTACTAAAGACCGTGAGATCCAGGCCCTCCTCTGAGTCCTAAATCTGCTCTTCGCAGCCCCAGGATGAGTGCCCTCGGGATGATAAGATGGTGAGGGTGTTGGTGACAATGTTGACATACACTGGCTGTGGGGACACGGGAGGGCCCACCGCGTGGGGGGGTACCCCGTCGCTTGGGTGGGCAGAGGCCCAGAGGCAGGCAGGGGAGGGGAGGGCTTCCAGTGGGGGGGCGCAGGGCTGGAGGGGGCTAAGGGGAGGCGGGGCGACCCCGGTGATAGGGGAGGGGAGCGAGTTTGGATTTCTCTGGGGGATCGGGGGTCGGAGGCGGGGGCAGAAACTTGGGGGGGCTGCCCGTTGTTGACTGAGCCCTGGACGCTTGGGGCGACCGATCCACTGTTACGGGGTCACCGTGTGGCCTCCTGGGTGTCACCAGAAGCAGCAGGCCGGCCTCCCTGAGGCTGATGTGTAGACAGGCCGGCTTGTGGGCACAAGCAGGAGGGCTCTGGGCGCCGGCCGCGGGCTGAGGGTCAGAGGCCCCTTTGTGAACGGGGCCCGGGACTGTCCGTGCCTGTGGTCTCACGGGCTTCTCTTGATCAGTCAGAAGCCAGGTTTTTGCTCCAGGCAGTTCAGACGGACTCCCCTCGAGGATGAGTTGGGAAGCTGAGCAGGGAAGCGAACAACGCCTCCAAAAGCATCAAATGCACAGGATCCGGAAGACGATAGCCCTTGGGGAAGCCTGGGTGCGCTGAGCGACCTCTGCCCACGCGCATTCCCGCCCCGGGGAGCTGGCCGTGCACATGAGTTTGCTTCCGTGTCCCGACTCTGAACGGACAGAGGCCCGGCCGTCGGGGCCCTGGCGTGGGGCTGGAGACCCCGGGTCTGGGGGGGGGTTGGCACAGCTTGGCAGGTGTGTGTGTGTGTGTGTGTGTGTGAAGGGGGCTGCCTTGGGGACGGGAGGGACTGCAAGCCCGAGGGACGGGCCGAGCAGGAGGATCCATGACTGGGCTCAGCGTGGACATGACCGTCTTGAGGGACACAGCTTGACAAGTTGTGTCAGAGGCACATACGGGGGGACCCCGACCTCACTCGTTCAGGGAAACACATCAACTGCACAGTGACATGTCACTGTGCACCTGGCGGATTGGCTGGACTGAACAGGATGAGCGCCAACATGGGGTGAGGACACAGGGACACGCAACCCTTGTCTCTGCTCTGAACCTTTGCCTCATGGGGCCCCGTCGGGATTCACTAGGTTCAGCTGGCGTTTACCAAGCCCCTGCGGCATGAAAATTAAAAAAACGTGAAAATGGACATCATCCTGGGGAATGAAGCCCATCGTTTGCTCGAAGGAAAACCACAATGTCATCTTTGTAATGCTTGTGATTACTCTTTTTTTCATCCTGACTTGATGTTTATTCTGTTTTCTTCCCTGTAAGGAAAGCAGAGACACACACGTGCAGACAGACAGAGACACAGAGACACAGAGACAGAGACACAGAGAGACCCACAGACCCACAGAGAGAGCTTGAGGCGGACTGAGCTGTCCCGGGGTTGCACACCCTCGATGTCCCTCCTTGGTCCCAGCTGGGGGTGGGGGGTTTCAGGGCCCCCACAGCCATCACCTGTCCACCCAGTGTGTTGGGGCAGGACCGTGGCCGGAGCTCAGCCCGTGAGATGCCTGGGCTGCCTTCTCCTAAGACCTGGAGAGGAGAGAGCCCAGCGTCTTGGGGAGCCCACACTCTGGAAGCAGCCCTTGGCCCGGGAAAAAGTGTTGGCTTCCCGTCAGGGGATGTTGGAAGCTGTGCCCAGGAGCTGAAGCTCTGTTCTCTCTGGGTGTGTCTGTCGTGTCGTGTTCTGAGCTGCGGCCTTCCTTAGAATGGGGGCTCTTGCTTCTTAGGGGTTTAGATGTAGGGGTGCTGCTGTGGGCCATGCAGGGGCGCAACCACCCTGAGGCTTGTCCCTCTAAACTACCTCTCTCTTGCAGTTGCGGGAAACCTCTAACCTCCAGGCAAAGAACTCCCGCAACCTCCTCGTCCAGCTCCTGGCCTGGCGAGCTTTGCCGGGTCCCAGCGCACAGAGGGCGTGTGCATCTCAACAGGGCATCTGGAAATGGTTTGTGCAGGAGATGGGTCAGGGCACGAGGGAGAGTTGGACAGGGCCGGGGCGTCTGTGCGGGGAGAGCGCGTCCTGTGGGTCTGGGACCAGGGCCATTCAGCCCAGCACACCGGGGACCCTCCACGAGGCTGGTCTTCCCCGCTTCCTGATGAGATGAGTAAACAGAAAAAATTAGCCAAAAAGGTTCCCTGTCAAAGAAAGAGGTTCAGATTCCTGGCATGGCTTTGGAGAATGTCAGCCAGGACAGCAATGGAGGGTCTTGCGTGGTACCAACAGCTTCCCGACTCCCCTGACAGTTCCCAGGTAAATTCCCTGGTCCCGGGAGATGTGGACAGAAGGTGGTGGTGGGGGGTACAGCCTGGAGAGACGTTTCCAGAAATTCTCAAGGTTGGGAGTTCTTACCAACCATGGTGGCATTGCAAGATCTCAGAAGAGGCAAGAGAATGACCAGGTTGGCATTTTTGAGGACTGCCTGCTGGGTTAAAGGAGATGCTCAAACAGGGATCCTGACAGAGCAGGCGGGAAAGCCGGCAAAGCCTGGGAAATCCCATAACGCCTCGAAAAGCAAACGAAAGGGACATTTTAGAGCAGTCACGATATCAAGTGAGTAGGAGAAAACACCTTTATAGAACCAAAAAAACAAGTTCGGAACAGAATATACTCAACTGAAATTGCATCACCTCTTCCAGAGAAGAGGCTCGAAAAGCTCCCTGTGATCCCCACACAGGAGCTGCACACAGATATCCGAGCGATTGGGGAAAACAGAACAGATTCGATGGGTGGATTTAGATGACTCTGTATAAATAAAATTTATGATCCTTAATTAGAAACCCAGTCAATGAACAGAAAGTGATGTAAAAAATGTAACAGGACAAAATCCCCGACGTTAAGGAAATCTGAGTTTATAGACTGAAAATACGAAATGAGGAAGTCATGTAAAAATCATTATTAAATGGACCTATTAAATGGGAATATTTTGGTTAAATTACTAGACTTCAAGAGAATAGAAAAATTATTTAAGTTTTGAAGAAGAAAATTCAAGTCACATGCAAGGAGAAGAAGAATCAGGCTGACCACATACTTCTTAGCGATATTCAGTGTGAAAAGACAATTGAGCAATTATCTCGGACAATTAAACTCTTGCCCTAAAGTGTCAAACTCAGTGAAGTTGTTATTATGTAGGAAGGTGATAGGAGACACTGTTAAATATCTCAGAGAATATAGAGTGGCAAGTACTGTCCTGAGGAAGAGAAAGTGGAATGGAACAACTCGGTGGACCCGTAGGTGAATGAGGAGACATCGGGGTTGGAGGTTGCTGATCACCAGGGCAGCATCCAGAACATTCTGAAAGAAGGAAAGTGTGCCTCGGGATTTATACCCATCCAACCTTCTCTCAAACTCTCAGGCCACAGACAGACATTCTCAAGCGAGCACATGGCGGAGAAGACATCGCCTGCGAACCTTTCCTGAAAGCAGGTGCCCGAGGAATCCCGCCAACCAGAGGAAGAGTCAGGTCAGACTGTAGAAACCTCTTTCGGGAAGAACCGGAAGAGTCAACATGGTTCTGTATGTGGGGATGTGGATGATTGAATTGAACATAAATGCCACAAGCCAGGACAAGACGTAACATTTTCAAAAATGTGTAAAGCGGTTGGGGGAGAGGGTGCTGGTATAAAAGGCAGAGGAAGTGTTAACTTTCCCATGGCCTCCTGGTAGGAATCTAAATGATCTTTTTTGGTGGGTAAACATTTATCTGAGGTTCAGCATTTAATTGTTTCATCATAGTGTCTTTTTAAAAATATATTTCCAGTAAGTTTAGAAAATTGAATTAAAATAGTATATTTAGGGCAACTTCATCTGAATAAAATTCGATTTCTTTCTCTATCACCCATCTGTCTATGCATCTATCCAACCATCCATCCATCCACCCACCCATCTATCTGTCTGTCCGTCTGTCCATCCATCCATCCATCTATTGTCCATCCATCATTTATCTATCTATCCATTCATCCATCCATCCATCCATCCATCCATCCATCCATCCATCCTCTATCTGATATATATCTACCATCTATCATTGGTGTGTCTCCTAGCTTCCAGCTACAGTATGCAGTGTTTCCATCTTGGTAACACTGTATCCGACCAGCCTTCCTCTGTGCCTATGTATGTAGATACTGGAGACATGGTTACTAGGGTGTGCGGGGCTGACATAACAAAATACTGTAGACTGCATACTTTCACAACAGAACCGCTTGCAGTGGCAAGGAAGGAGGCTGGGAAGTCCAAGATCAAGGGGCTGGCTGATTTGGTTCCTGCTGAGGACCCTCTTCCTAGCCGCAGATGGCTATTTTCTCTCTGCATCCTCACAAGGTAGAGAGAGAGACACACACACACTCAAAAACACTAGTTCTGGGGGTCCCAGGGTGGCTCAGTTGGCTAAGTGTCCGACTTCTGATTTTGGCTCAGGTTGTGATCTTAGGGTTGTGAGATCAACACATTAGGCTCTGTGCTCAACTCAGAGTCTGCTTCTCTCCCTCTGCCCCTCTCCTCTGCTTGCACTCTTTCTTTCTCTCAAATAAATAAATAAATCTTAAAAAAAACCCAACACTAGTCCTATTGGATCAGGGCCCCACCCACCTCTATGACTTCATTCAACCTCAATCATTTCATAAAGACCCCATCTCCAAACCTGACGATGAGTTTTGTGGGGACAAAAACATTCAGTCCATAACACATTGGATAGAAAAATTGTTCTTTCTCTTTGTGCTTTCCCACATTTTTTGGATATTTTATAATAAATATAATATATACATCATATACAATTTTATAAACACAAGTCAGTATTCTGAAGAATCACAGCTGATTCTACCAGGAGTGAGAATAACCCACATCATGTCCATACTTTCTCACCTTCATGTCTTCCTGTGACTTCCAGCTCCCCAGGTGTGCAGGGAACCTGAGCTCTGAGGGGCCCTGGCATCAGGGCGGCGAGCACCTGAGCCAAATCCAGGCTCTATTTCCCATCACTTCTATTTCCTTCCTTCCTTCCTTCCTTCCTTCCTTCCTTCCTTCCT
>NW_023270498.1:831674-846781 GCF_011800145.1 Mirounga leonina
TCTTTCTTTTCTTTCCTTCCTTCCCTTTTTAAAGATTTATTTATTTGAGAGAGAGAGAGAGTGAGCGTGTGATGGGGAGGGGAAGAGTGATGGGAGGGGAAGAGTGGTGGGGAGGGGAAGAGGGAGAGGGAGAGAATCTCAAGCAGACTCCACACTGAGCATGGAGCCTGATGCGGGGCTCCATCTCACGACCCCAAGATCATGATCCCAGGACCCCAGGATCATGACCTGAACTGAAGGCAGACACTTAACCGGCTGAGCCCCCCAGACACCCTGCCTGCTCCTGCAGGGGGGCGTGCATATGTGTGTGTGTGTGCACAGGCCGAGCCCCTGAGGGGCCAGCAGCGCAGGCAAGCTGTGACCCAGGGGCCCAAGACGCTGCTCCCATCACCCTTACTTTTCAAATCGTTTTGCTAAGGAGTTTGAAGCTTTCACTTTAATGAGGCCAGTTTAAGAAAGATTAGATGTGGATTTGTAAAAGACCTCGTACCATTGTGATGTTAAACGTTGTTCTTTAGATCTTACCACATTAGAGTTCACATTTCTCTCTCTCCCCTTTCCCTACCTCCATCTTTGGGGGTCTTTGCAAAACTGACGTGTGGCGTGTGGGACTGTAAACCGGACCTTGGTGGAGTGGGGGGTCAGTCCCCAGGGACTCTTTTGCTGTTGTAAGAACTTGAGGCCCAGCAGCCTCCCAGGCCCGTTTTGGCTCCTGCGGCGGCTGGTTCTCCTGGAGGCAAGGCGGCCCCAGAACTCCAGGTTTATAGTCTATCCTTCCAGCAACTTCCACGGGTGGATTTTTCCTTTCCTGAGGGCTTTGGCAGAAGTCGTGCCACGGCTGAGCTACGGGTGCATCCTTGGGCCAGCCACTGGGCCACGAGGAGGGGGCTCAGGGTGGGCCCCACCCAGGGGATGGAGGCGGGCTTGCCAGACATGGGCGCTGAGTGCCCCCTTAACTAATAATCTCTGCCGTCGGTGCTTAAGAAGATACATGCTAAGCACAACTGGAAAAATATTTAATTTCTTTTATCTTGACCAGAAAACGTCCTTCCCCTTTAGACAAGGACTCTGAAGTCAATAGTTCTTTTACTCATACTTTTTTAGAAGTCAAGATGTTTTCCTTATTTCTACGCTTTAAGGAGTGAATTTCAAAATGTTAAAGTTATATTCTCATACATGCTTGTGAGCGGTCCATGAAAGGTAAGATTTTACAGAGGAGCAGGTCTGGCTGGGTGTTAGCCAGTGTCACTTCCACAGTGTGTGTGTGGGGGCAATGACCCTGGAGCCCAGGCACCCCCCCCCCCCCCCCGCCCCCACTGTTGACTCCTGTCCGGGCCCTTGCTCAACAGATCCAAATCTTATTTGCTCCATAGTCATATTTTATTAAAAATGAAATGTCCCCAGTTTCCTAATGCCTGTCTTTAAAAAAAAAATTCCATGGAGCCATTTCTGAGTCTCGTGCTTGACTTGAGGGTGAGAGACGTTGCCAGGCCCCTCACTCAAAGTCCGCTGATCCTCTGGTTATTTTGGGGCATTTTTCCAGGAATATGCAAACCGTTGGGTGGAGAGGATTAAGCCAGACTGTCCCTGCACCACCAGGGACACACAAAGGAGTGGTAGGCAAGGAGACACCTGTGTCTGCAGTGAAAAGAGGAGAGGGGAGTGGGGAGGAGAACTGAGGGAGGAGCAGAGCCTGAGGGGAGTGAGTGCAGGGGGGAGGAGCATGCAAGGGTGAATGCAGGGGGGAGGAGCACTGAGGGGGGAGGGAGGAGGGGGAGCAGAGCGTGGGGGGTGGGTGCAGGGTGGAGGAGCACTGAGAGGGGAGTGCTTGAGCTGAGGACCCAGCTGAGTGTGGTGGGACCCGACGAAGGTTCTGGTGGAGGACTGGACCAGGTCCTATGGGGGTCTGGGGCCGGGAGGGAGGATGCCTGCCAACAGGGGCCAAGAGAGCACAGCGCTGGGGAGCGGCTCAGAGGGAGTTTCTCCCGGGGTGAGTAGCGACCAGACTAGACCAAGGGACGAGCCTTTGTGGAGCAGGAAACGGGGGTGTCCCAGAGCCAGCTGGTGCCCAGGTGAAGGGCTGGGGCTCAGGGGAAGAGGGAGCATGCGCAGGAGATGCTGCGTGGAGAGGTGAGTAGAGAGGTCACAGGGAGAGAGTGGGAAGGGCCGGCGGCCAGGGCAGACCCTGCACACAGTTCACAGCTCCCAGCTCCGGGGTGGGGTTGGGGTGGTGGTGGTGGGGGGTGGGGGTGGCCCAGAGCAGTGTGAGCCTGTGGCCTGAGGCCTGGGGGGAGCAGGTGGGGCAGGTGGGGCTGGGGGGTGTGTGGCGCAGGAACGAGGGGGTTCTTGACGGGGAGGAGCGGGCCCAGGCCATCTGGAGCTAGGAGAGTCTAAGCGGGCTGCCTCAGAACCGTTCTGAAGAAACCAGTTCAAGGACTATGTCTGTCTGTCTGTCTGCCTATCATCTACCTATCAAAGCTATACAAAACTATTGACTTCAGAGGTTTTGTCTAAAAAGGAAGGAGGTTTTCTGGTCAAGATAGAAGAAATGAAATCTATGTTTTAGTGTATAAAATCTCTCTCAAATATATATGTATAGTTTTAATTCTGGTAAGATATACAACACGTGTGAGCATCACCCCCTCCATCCCCACAATTCTTTTCAACTTGCAAGACAGAAACTCTGTCCCCATTAAACGAACTTCCCAGATCCCCACTCTGCCCCCCGGCACCCACTGTCTCCTCTCTGTCTCTGTAAATCTGACGACGCTTAGGGACCTCCTGCGAGCAGAACCAGACGGTATTGGTCCTTCTGTGATGGGTTTATGTCACTCAGCAAAGTTCATCCATGCTCTCGTGGGTGTCAGAGTCCCCTTCCTTATTCAAGCCGAATGTTAGTCCACGGTGTGGACGGACCACGGTTTGCTTGTCCACTCCTCTGTCGATGGCCACTTGGCTTGCTGCCACCTTTTGACTATCGTGAACAAAGCTGCCCCAAACGTGGGTGCGTGATATATCTTCCAGACCGTTTCAGGTCTTTTGAGTGCATACTAATTTCCCTTTCTGAGGGAGCTCCATGCTGTTTCCCCTTGTGGCTGCACCAGTCCGCATTCCCACGTCCTTGTCAACACTTGCTGTTTTCCCTTCCTCTTTTTTTTTTTCAAGATTTTATTTATTTGACAGAGAGAGAGACACAGCGAGAGAGGGAACACAAGTAGGGGATGCGGGAGAGGGAGAAGCAGGCTTCCCGCCGAGCAGGGAGCCCGAAGTGGGACTCGATCCCAGGACCCTGGGATCATGACCTGAGCCGAAGGCAGACGCTTAACGACTGAGCCACCCAGGCGCCCCTCTTCTTCTTTTTTGGTACTAGGCATCCTAATGGGTGGAGGAGGTATCTCCCTGTGGTTTTGACTTGCATTTCCCCGGTGATTAGTGATGTCAAGGATCTTTTCATATGCTTGTTGGAAGGAAAAGGATATATTTTGGAGGGAGCCTTTTGGAAAGACTTTTTGGGGTAGGGGCACTTGAACTGATGAAGAAAACAGACAGAAGACACAAACTGGCAAGCAGGCTACCCCTCAGACCCTCAGACACCGACGGGGTAAGAAAGGATATGGTAAGCAGCTCGACCCACAGAAATTTCAAACTCAGATGAGACTACTTCTTCGAAAAGCATGACTACTGCATCTCACCCAGTGTGAAGCGGACAGTTTGAATAGCCCTGTAACTATTAAGAAAATTAAATTTGTAATTAAAAATAAAAACTCCCCAAATTGAAATATACAGGCCCAGATGATTTCGTTGGAAAATTCTACCAGGCATTTAAAGAGTTAACACCAATTTGACACAATCTTGTCCAGGAAATAGGAGGGAGGGACACTTCCTAATTCATTTATGGGCCAGTGTCACCGTAATACCCAAAGCTGACAAACACAGCCCAAGAAGAGAAAACTAAAGACCATCATTCCCTGTTATTTTAGACACAAAAATCATTTGTAAATAGAATTCAGCAATATGTACAAAAATTATACACCATGATTAAGTGAGGTTTATTACAGGGGTTCAAGGCTGGTGTGTTACTCTGCGTCTGCATGTATGTATATGTCTGTGTGTGCATGTGCTCATGTGTGTGTGTGCACGTGCGTGTGCATGCATTCACCATGTTCATTTCTGTCTGGGTATCTGTTTGTGTGTCCACGTATGCACACACCTACGTGCATGTGTGTTTGTGTGAATGTGCATGTCCATGTGCATCTGTGTGTTGGAATGTGCACGCACCTGTGGGCAAGTGAGTCTGTCTGTGGCTCGGTGCATGCGTATTCTCGTGTTTGTGTGTGTAAGTGTCTGTCTGTGTACACAGGCATGTCTGTGTGTGTGAGTGCCTCTATGTGTGTTTGTGTGCGTGTGCGTGCATGTGCTGGTGTGTATATGCCTGTGAATGTGTGTTTAGGGACTTGGATGTAGAACAGCAGATTATCAATGAATCCTCTCAGCTCACAAGCCCGTTACATTTACTCTGTGCTACATGAATACACTATCCTCATAGTAAAACCCACCCGGTGTCCTAGAATGACCCTCTCCTTCTCCCCCGGTCATGCACACGTACTGAGCTCTCTGGACTGGGTCTGGGTCTGGATGTCAGGGCTGAGCAGCAGTGGTGTGAAGGGATGTTGGCCGAGTAGAGTTTTCACCACTTGGGAATTGAGTCAAGGGAGAAACTGTATGTGATTTTTGAATAAAACCCCAAATTCACATTTTCTGTAATAGCTGGTACACTGCCCTGGCTACGTTCTTGTTTTGTGTCCTCAGGGTGTGGTATGCACAAGTGCGTGGTAAATGTTTGTATACATAGACAAGTGAATGGGGATCTAGAAGCAGAGATGACAGCTTTTCGGGCTCAGTGCCCTTTTCACGGCCAGTGAATACACATAGTTGGAAATGCCAAAGGTGTCAGCAGTGATGGTGTGAGGAGGCTGACAGGGGAGCACATCCCCTAAACCTTGGAGTTAAGGAAGTCACCCAGATGAGAATATGTTCGATAAACATTGGTTGGGTAAGACTCTAATTTCCCATGGGCTGGATACATTTTAGGTTTTGGTTCCTCTTTTATTTTTGGGGATAACTTACTGATTTTCTCTCTACAAGCAATCTTGAGAGCCAGTAACGCTTCAAATGATTTCTCTAAATGGCAACAGATGGATATTGGTCCCAGAGATGCATGAATTCCTTGACGTGGGCTGTCACCCTTATAAGTTCTGAAAAGCAGCAAGCAAGCTTTGTGAATACCACATGCATCCACCCTCTTAGAAGTATTCAGACTCACCACTTACAATGAATGAATGGCACTCCAGACTTCATTTCTAATCTTAATGGCCTTGAAGAGGAGATGCAGGTTTTGTTCCTCTAGCGCATTCATTAGACTTCCTGGTAAGAGGGGTTTCCTAGACACAGGTGTGCCAAGGTTTTCATTCTGTTGCTTTAATCAGACATGATTTACCGGTGGTTTGCATTTGCTGCCGCATTGCTTGGCATATTTCTTGTTATAAGCATCTGCTTTTGTTACACAGAGGAAATCTTAAGGTAATAGGTTTTAAGAGGTCCTTTTGAGTCAGCTTGACAAGTTCACAAAAGTCTTTTACTTGTCTGGCAGTGCATTTTATCTTGAATGCCATATTAGGTTCTGTTGAAAAAACGAAAACCGCTTAAAATAGAATGGTTCGGGTTGAGGATACAGCTTGTAAAGGTCTACCCTTATTGCTTCGGAAATTCTGTCCAATATTCTGATAGTGCCTTATATTTTTAAAGGATGATTTTATAAAATCTTACAGGATGACTATTATAATCTTTTCATGCTTTATACCTGACTTGTTTCCTAAAGATTTTCAAGGCAGCTTACAAATAAAGACTTGAGAAGGATTGACTTTTGGAATTGTGGATTTTAGGAACCAAACTACTTTCCCACAAAAGCAACAAAAATAATGACAAACCCGTAACAATCAACCATTTTAGTACTTTGGAAATTAACCAAAGTCATACAAGAAAATAAAAAGCATCCAGTCAAGAAAACAACAATACTGAACTTTCACAAGAGCAGCAGGGTATGAGGTGATGCAGTCTGGGGCTGCCTGCTCTTCATTCCCAGCTCCTGGTGTGAAAACTGTGGGAAGCTGCAGCAGCATGGCCAAAAGAGAGGGATGACTGTAGAGGGAGTTCCATGAAGAGTCCCACACTCAGAGCAGAGTCAGTACTTTGACCAACTGGCAACAACCTGGAATATCCCCATTCCCATAGTATAGTCTCGGTTTTTTATAAAGATTTTATTTATTTATTTGACACAGAGAGAGAGAGAACAAGTAGGCAGAGAGGCAGGCAGAGGGAGAGGGAGAAGCAGGCTCCCCGCTGAGCAGGGAGCCCAATGTGGGGCTCGATCCCAGGACCCTGGGATCATGACCTGAGCCAAAGGCAGCGGCTTAACCGACTGAGCCACCCAGGCGCCCCAGTATAGTCTCAGGTTGATTTGACTCAGTATCCCACTGGGAAAAAAAAAAGCCCTAGCCCATTATAGGAAACAAGAGCAATCTACTGGTAATACTGTGGCTACATAAGTTTATAACTTCAGTTGGGGTGGAAAAAGCCTGGGTAAAATTGAAAGGAAAAACCTAGAGAAGGAGGTGACTGTAGGGAACTTCAAGAAGCTTTGACATATTCCCAGGCACACCCAGGGTGGTGTACATTCCCAGGAGGGACCTGGGAGGGAGAGGTCTGGCTGGCCCCAAGGCTCTATGGGAAAAGGAAATGAGAGCTACAGCTGTCTTGTGAACTGCCTGAAGCTTCAAGATGCACCTCTCCAAACAGATCCCTTTGGCAAAGGGTGGTTCAAGGCTCTGAAGAACTTCTTATGATTGATAATTGACTGATCACTAAATTATACGGATCCAGGGGTGACTCTTAGGAAGCCAGGCTTAAAAGTAAAAATAAGAACTAAAAAAAGCTTGCAGAGAACTCAACGTCCACACATTGCAGGGAATACAGAATCTACCAAATCAATCCAGGAAAGTCATGAAACAAACACTCAGCAATAAGAACAACAATGAAACAACAGCAACAAATTCTGTGTGTGTGTGTGTGTGAGAGAGAGAGAGAGAGAGAGAGGGAAGGAGGGAGATCTAACCAGAGTTATTACAATATATTTTCTAAAATGTCTTGTTTTCAACAATTAGTATCCTAATTGTTTTGGGGAAAAAACCCCCCAAAACAGGAAAGTATGGACTATACACAGAAAAAAAAAAAAGGCACCAATGACAATGATTCTGAGGGGCCTGGATGTTGGACTTTGTAAATAATAACTGAATCAGCTGTTATAAATATTTGCAAAGAACTAAAGGAAATTATGTTTTAAAGAATTAAAGGAAACTAGGACAACTATGACTCACCAAATAGAGAATATCAATAAATATAGAGAAATAAGAAAGAACTAAATAGAAACTTTGAAGATATAAAGTATAATAATTGAAATGAAAAATCTGCTAGTGGGATTAAAAAAATTGAGCTGGCAGAAGAAAGAATTAGTGAATTTGAAGATAGGTTAATAAAGGATATTCAGTCTGAGGAACAGAAAGAAAGAAGGAAGAGGGGAATGTCAGAAAGATGGTAGATTGGGAAGCCCTGAGAAATCTAACCCTTCCCCCAAACACACCGACTCAGCAACAATGCACAGAAAATTCCCTCTGTGAGAAATCCCGAAACTAATGGAAAGGCTTCTGCATGCTGAGGTTACATGAAACCAGACTTGCTTTAACTAGAAGGGGGATTTGGGACACTCTCTCGTTGGAGCCCCTGTCCCCAGTGCATTGCCATACAATCCTGAAGAGACCCTTTGGTTCCCAGTTTCACCCAGGGCATGAAAGGGATTGTTTCATGTGTCCAGCATCCCAACTTTTCTGAGGGGCTCCCCAGAGGAATGGCTTCTGTCTTACTAGTCTGGGAGCTCTAGCAGATCTGGCACTGTCCAGCTGGCTGGAATGATCAGAGGCAAGATCTCGGGCTGCTGTACACCATACACCCTCTCCCCTGTTCAGCACAGAGTGAGCAGACAAAAAAAAATCTCATCTCTCATCTTTCTTCCCTGGAAAGGGAGAGGATTGATCCATTCATCCAGTATCTTAACTTCTCTGGGGATGACCAAAGAACTAGCACCTGTCTCTTCAGTCTTGGAGCTCTGAAGTGTTGGTCACAGTGCAGCTGCCTGGGGGAGAGCAGAGATAGTGGTATGGATTGGTAGATGCCTAGCTCAGCAAAGAGTGAGCATCCAAAAACCACAGCTGCTTAATTCTCCTTGGGTGGAAGAGTTGGTAGAGCCCCACCCCCCTAAGACCTCTGGCTGGGATGATCGGCGAGGGTCTTCTGTATGAGCACAATCCATGACGACAGGGAAAGGTGCCTGCTTTGTCTAATGTGCAGATACCAACACAAAGAGTCAAGGAAAATGAACAATCAAGCAAAGTTGCCTAAACAAAGGAACAAGATAAATACCCAGAAACCAACCCTAGTGACATGGAGTTATATGATTTACCTGAAAGAGAATTCCAAATATCTGTCATGCTCTTTAAGGTCCAGAAAACAGTGCATCAACAAAGTAGAATTTCAATATGGAGAAAATGTGAAAAAGTACCCAACAGAAATCAGAGAGCTGAATAACAAAATAATTGAATTGAAAAATTCACTAGAGGGTTCAACAGTAGACAAGAATAAGCAGAAGAAAGAATCACTGAATTTGAAGACAGGTCATTGGAAATTACTCAGTCTAAAGATCAAAAAGAAAAAAAAAAAAGAAAAAAATGAAGCGCTCTTACAGGGCAACAGCAGGAAATCAATATGCCTATTGTGGGAGTCCCAGAAGGAGAAGAGAGAAAGTAACACTCAGAAAACTTACTCAAAGAAATAATGGTTGAAAAGTCCCTAAATCTGAGAAAGGAAATGAACGTCTAGATCCAAGAAACCCAAAGAATACCAGTTCAGAGGAATTCAAAGAAATCTATACTGAGACAATTTATAATAAAATTGTCAAAAGTCAAAGAGAGAATTTATCACATAAAAGGGACCCCCCCCCCCAATAAGATTGTCAGTGGATTTTTCTGCAGAAACCTTGCTGGCCAGGAGGGAGTGGGATAATATATTCAAATTTCTGAAAGAAAGAGACTGCCAACCAAAAATACTATGCCTGGCAAAACTGTCCTTCAAAAATGAATGAAGGATAAAGACTTTCCCAGACAAACAAAAGTTGAAGGAATTCACCATTAGACTTGCCTCTCAGTAAATGATAAAGGGAGTTTTCCAAGTTGAAATGAAAGATGCTAAACAGCAACAAAATAGTGTAAGAAAGTATGAAACACACCGGTAAAGGTAAGTATATAGACAAATACAGAACACTGTATTACTGTAATGGTGGTGGGTAAATCATTTTTAATTCTAGAATAAAAGTTAAAGGACAAAAGTATTAAAATAACCATAACTAAAAATATGTAAAAAGACACACAATATGAATTGACGTAAATTATGTCAACAGTCACAATGTGTTTGGCAGAAGGAGCAGTTACAGTGTGGAGTTTTTGTATGTGATTGAATTAAGTTGCTCTTAGCTTAAACTGTCATAACTATGAGATATATTATGTAAGTCCCAAGGTAACAAAAGAAACTATAGAAGTTACATAAAAGAAAAAGAAAGGAATCAAAGCCTATCAATACAAAAAGAAAATCAACAAAACACAAAGGAATATAGCAAGAGAGGAAAAGACAGACCAAAAAAACCACTACAAGGCTAACAGACAACAATTAATAAAATGGCAAAAGCAAATCCTTCTTAATCAATAATTAGTTTTTAAAAAATATTTTATTTATTTACTTGACAGAGAGACAGAGAGACAGAGAGAGAACACAAACAGGGGGAGCAGCAGAGAGAGAGGAGAAGTGCATGACTCTGCCGGCCTTTGGGGTGAGGTTGTTGCCCTGAACAGTGGGACAGTGGTGCAGGGCCTGGCCACCCAGGAGCTGTTCTGCAGGTCTGGCCTGAGGGCCCTTTGAGCGACCAGGGACACAGAGGCATGGCTTGGCCCTCATGGACTGACTACCTTGCTCCTTCCTGTTCTCTGCATTTTGCTTCCCTGACCTCCAGGAAGGACTGTGCTGTCTGCCTTTTCTCTCCCCCTTTCTGTAGCTCCCCATCTCTGTCTTTGTCTTTCCATCTCTCTGTCACTCTATGTGTGTGTGTGTCTGTATGTATCACCTGTCTATCGATCCATCCATCCATCTGTCCACCCATGCATCCACCCATCCATGCATCCATCCATCCATCCACCTATGCATCCGTCCATCCATTCCATCCATCCATCCATCCATGCATCCATCCAGGCATCCATCTATCTGGGAGCCGCTCCCCCAATCATGGGGCTGCTAGGTCCAGTCTGCAGGGCAGGCACAGCTGGAGATGCAGGGAGGAGCTCATGTTGCATCTGGAGTCTGAAGGCTGCCTGGAGGCAGAATCCCCTCCTCCCCGGGGGGACCTCAGTCTTTTTCTCTTAAGACCTTCAACTGATTGGGTGCAGCCCGCCCACATGATGGAGGATGATCCGTCATGCACACATGCACGCACATGATGCACACGTGCACACACGGATACGCACACATGAAACACACACGCGCACGCGTGCGCACACTCTCATTTTCTATCACTCTGGCTTCTGTGTTTCCAGCTGGTTCCAGATCAAGGTGGCAGAAAAGGTGTGACTATTGTCCTTAGCACCCAGCCGGGGCGGCTCCAGCTCTGTCAGCGGACCTGTGACTTTGTCACTCGCGGTTCCACATCTCACTGCAGCGGTGGCAGACAGCCTACATGCGGTTTATCGTCATCATTAACATTCATGAAAGTTGCAGTGCTTGTCGTCGGCGCTGTGGGCTCTTGCTTTATTTAATGCGCTGGTAAAGAAGCTCACGTATCCCGGCATCCCACCCGTGCTGCCGCTGGAACTGTAAGGATTATATTTGTGCATTTAAAAATATGCCCCTCGCCGCATCCTGGGATGCTAGGCTCTCTTCCCGTGCGCCACGGGGTCCTGGACACCGGTCCTGGACACCGGGTGCGTGCACTCACGGAGATCCAGCCAGATGTGCACTTGTGAGCTGTGCATTGCCCCCTACGTGCGGTGTTCCCGTGAGGACTGGTGAATGAAACCCACCAGGACTCTGGGGTTGTGTCTGCAAGCTTCACCTGGGGCCCCCAGAGCATCAGCTTGGTGAGGAGTCACGCCCGGGCAGGAAGAGCCGGCGCCTCCTGGCATTCACGGAGTGAACTCCATCACCCAGCCCATCCTCCCTCAGGCTGGCTGTGGCTGGGGGCTGCCGAGCCCTCTGTCCCCAGGGCCTGTCCCTTTGCTCTGCAGCAAGACCCAGCTGCTCTCGGCTCAGCCCCCAGAGGACGTGCCCTCGGGCTCCTGGCGGAGCAGGGGTGTGGGGGGGCAGCTCTGGCCTCTCCTGGTCATGCAGGTTAGTGACCAGGGTGAATTCCCAGCCTCAGGGAGATGGTGGGCAGCCTGCAGAGGACCCTGTCTTTGCTGACCTGCTGTCCTCATCTGCGGTGAGGGGCCACTTGCACCATGGAGCTGGGACATGCTGTCGACGAGCTGCTTGCTCCTCGGGGCCCGGGGGGCTGTGGGAGGTGTGTGGGCTCAGGGGATTGCTCTGGTGGATCTGACAGTGAAGGAGCCTGTTTGCAGACACTAACCCTAGAATCTCTCCAAGCAGCGGCTCACTTTTGTGTTTGGGGGCAACGTGTGAAGGTTCTGTGGAGCCAGGCGTTCTTTTTTTTTTTTTTTTTTAAAGATTTTATTTATTTATTTGACAGAGAGAGACAACGAGAGAGGGAACACAAGCAGGGGGAGTGGGAGAGGGAGAAGCAGGCTCCCCACTGAGCAGGGAGCCCGATGCGGGGCTCCATCCCAGGACCCTGGGATCATGACCTGAGCCGAAGGCAGACGCTTAACGACTGAGCCACCCAGGCGCCCCTGAGCCAGGGGTTCTTAGCGAAGGTCACGGGGTCATTGTCTACTGATGAAAACAGTCACAACGTGGACTTTTACTGGAGGAGCTGAGATCATCAGGTTACCCAGCCAGGCCCCCAGGGTCTGCCCTGGACACCGACACACAGGGTGACCTTTCTGCCCCAGGACACTGCATCGAGCGACAGGGAGCTTGCGTTCCCATTCCCGAAGGCTCTTCTCCAGCTCTTTCCCAGATGTGTGCTTAGTGCCCACGAGGATGCGGAGGCGAGTGAGCTACAGCTGATGGGGACGGACTCCCAGATGCCCAGCCACAGACCAACGGCTGGGCCCCCGGGGAGGAGGGCCCACAGACGGGCTACGGTGGACAGAACCAGAGCCAGCTATGGAGAGAGAGCCCAGCGTGTGATCTGGATGCAGAGGGGCAGGGAGGGGTGTCTGGGGAGACGAGACCGGCCGGGAGGCCCGGGGTCAGGAGGCCTTTGGGGGTAGCGATGGCCTTCAACAGTTAGGACGTCCACTCCGGCTAGGGGAGGTGTGGCTGTCGATGGGTGTGAAGTGGTGCAGAGACCCTGAGCCCCGCATCCCCCAAATCCTGGGGCTCTGCTCTCTGGGCTGGGGGGCAGGAGACACAGCCGGGAGCCCCGCCAGCTGCGGCTTTCTCGGGGCTGGGGGGCCCTGAGCCTTGGAGAAGCTCACGGTGACTCCGGGTCTTGGAGCTCCGTTCCACACACCACACTTTTAACGAAAACCCACACACGTCTCTCGGCATTAATGAGATCATTGAATCGTTCATAATGGTTTGGTTTTGTCTTTCTTTCGTGGTATTATTTCATGCGTGCAAATTAAAATTCAGGAAAGCATTGATGAGTGCTTACTGAACTTTATATATTGAATATCGTGTGTTGGGAATTTCAGAAAGGCATAAAAAAGAAAATAAAAATTGCCTACGTATTATCATCCACAGACAGTCATTTTGTTTGTCGTGTTTTCCTGAAGTTTTTGTAGACTATATTTTATGCACTGTTTATTTGTGAAAGGCTAAATATTACATAGGAAATGATAAACAGGATATATTATATATTGTTTTATATTTGTTTGTGGATTTGTGTTCTGTACACATTTGGAGTCCAAATTTAACCCAGTGCATGGAATGCTGGATAAAGTTAACAGGAGCCAACGTTGTTATTTTTAGATTATTTATTTATTTATTTGGGGTGGGTGGGGAGGGGCAGAGGGAGAGAGAATCTCAAGCAGACTCCCCACTGAGCGCAGAGCCTGACGTGGGGCTCGATCTCACAGCCCCGAGATCATAACCTGAGCCAAAACCAAGAGTTAGAAGCTCAACCGACTGAGCCCCCCAGTTGCCCCCAGCATTTTTTTAAACAACAGAGCTGCTGTAAACCCAATACTGATTAAGGTATACAAAACCCCTGGAACTCTGCGTTTGATTTCGAAATATCAGTAGGAGCTCACAGTGCACGTTGCCTCTGTCAGGTGTATATTAAAATGTTTTTTTTTTCCTGTATATTATGGTGTTGTGGCATCTTAAAACCCCTTTCTGCCTGGGGAGAGGTTGCCCCGCGTGGGGTTAGCCAACCCTTGAAGATAGAAAAGGACGCAGTGGGAAGCATGCCTTCCATATGGGAACCAAGCAGCCCAGAGCCATACCTCCTCCATCTGGACTGAGCAGCCCAGGGGACAATACTCCTCTGGCTTTGTCACCCTGGGGGCAGGTGCCAGGCAACTAGGGACACCCTACAGCTTAGACCCTGCTGGAATTATTCAAGGTAGCCAATGCTAAGCTGCTCACATTGCCCTGCTCTGCTTTTTCCCATGGAAACCCCAGTAAGGGCTGTGGCCGGGGCTCTCCCCCCACTCCCTGCTTCTGCCTCCTGACCACCCTGGTGCTTCCTGGTGGCCCTGTGTGGGGTGACCTGCCTCCTGTCTGCAGGACCCGGAAGCACAATAACCTCTCTCTGTCTCTTGTGATGCACCCAACCGCCCATTTCTTAAAAGAACATGGGCGGCCTTTAAAAATACACTCTGTCCAACACGAAGGCCTAGAAGCCAAATCCTGACCCATCAACTGCCTTCTTGCCCAGCCTGCGGTCTCTCGAGACCACCTCCCATCACTCGGAGCAGGGACTCCAGGGAGAGCTGGACCAGCGCAGGATGAGCCAGGGACATCCCATCTCAGCAAAAAGCTTTGGGGCCACTGACAACGAACAGAGGCAGGACAAGGGCTTAAGTGCAAAATTTCTTCTAATGGAAATTTCCAGCTGATCAGCGAGACAGGATACACTAGGGTAATGTCATCAGCCGGCTTCCACGTCCCTGAGAGGTCCCCGGGTGTGACTGGCCCCTGGATCTGGCCATCAGGAGGGCTCGGGGAGTGAGGATCTTTGCCAGACCAACGCTCCCGTTTCCCCGGTGATGTTGGGTTCATACCACGCGTGCACCCTTCAACAGACTGTCTCGTGCCACTGTGCTCTGGACACTAGGCTGCAAGCCCTGTGCTTGCTCACAAGGTTGCAGGCTGGGCTGTGACAGAGGTGAGGACTCGGGGCGTGGCCCCCAGGCATTTAGTGGAGGGAAGACACACTCGGAACAGATGGAGTGACAGGAAGTAGCCTTACAGGACTGTCCTCTGAACTGCAAGCATCATTCTGAGGTGAACAGGAGGAAACCCTCAACCCCAAACCCTTCGAACAGCGAACTCTTTTTACACCAAATTTGTCCTGATCTCCCCCCATGTATCTGTGTGTCTGGCCGTGCATTCAACAAATGAGGCTCAGTGCGCCTGCTTGTGGCTGTGCAGGCGGGGGGAGCACGGGGTGCTGGTGAAAGGTACACACTTGTGCAATCGGACCAGCTGGAGTGAGGGTTCTGCAGGAGGCCCAGCCTTGCTGCAAGCATCCCCCACCCAGCATCCCAGCCCCAGCATCCCCACCCCCTCATCCTTGTCTCAGCATCACAGCCCCAACACCTACAGTGAGCATCCTGGACCAGAATCCTGGACCCAACACCCTACAGTGAGCATCCTGGACCAGCATT
>NW_023270498.1:846791-882027 GCF_011800145.1 Mirounga leonina
GCATTCTGGACCCAACACCCTACAGGGAGCATCCTGGACCAGCATTCGGACCCAACACCCTACACAGAGCATCCTGGACCAGCATTCTGGACTCAGCATCCCTGTCCCTAGTTTCTTGTCCCAGCATCCCTACCCAGGCATCCCCGCCCCCACATCCTTGTTCCAGCATCCCGGCCCCAACACCCTCGGGTGAGCCTCCTGGACCAGCATCGTGGACCCAGCATCCCCGTCCCGGGATAGGCGCCCTAACATTCCAGAGGCAGCATCCCTGAGAGAGCCGCCTGGGACTCAGAGCCCTGCATCGTGGCCTGGCCTCTGCTGCCCCCTGCTGGTCGCTCACTGCAGGCTGGCACTGAGATCCTTTCTCAGTGTTGACTGAGGATGCCAACCAGCCCCCCGGCTCTTCATACCTCAAGGTGCAGTGACAAACAGCCTGCTTTCTTTAATCCCGGAGAAAAGAAGGGGGTCTTGCCCATTCAGAGGGAGCCGGACTTTTGTCAGGTCTCCTGAAGTTTGTTTTCATGGGCACCAAGCAGTGACCGGAGTAGGAGGGTCCTCAGGGATGGGTGGGCCCAGCGCCCTCCTGACACTTGCTTTGCAGACAGGAGGGCGAGGCGGGAGGGGTAGGCGCACCAGGATGGGGGCCAGGCCAGGCAGGGACCTGCCCTCCTGACTTTCAGCCCAGGGCCCCCCAGCACCCCCTGTGTCCTCAGAAACCCCGGGAGGGTCTGATTTGGTAGCTGGGAGGCCTGGTAGGGCCCAGCGCAGAATAGCACGCGTCTGCGTGGCTCTGCACCTTTGTGGCCCGTGAGTGTGGCCATGTCCCGGAGCTCGATTTGCTGCTTTGCTGGGTTTGGGTCCTGGCTCTGCCGCCACCGTGCCCGGGCCCGGAAGACTCCAGGATCACGACCTGAGCCGAAGGCAGTCGCTTAACCAACTGAGCCACCCAGGCTCATACCATAATTTTTATTTTCATTTATGAGTGCACACACTGCTTGGATACATCCTCTCGCTTAAATGTGTACAGGTGGTCATACAAACATTTTTGGAGATAATCATTTCTTTTTTCTTCTTTGCCTAGCTTTGCTCCCCGCCCCGTCCTCTTTCCTGAGTTTTCCCACTCAGCACAAAACCCCCAACTCCATGCAGGCTGCTGCAGGGGCCAATAGTTCTTTTTTTTTTTTTTTAAGACTTTATCTTTTTAGAGCCGTTTTATATTCCCAGCAAATTTGAGAGGAAGGATTTCCCATTGACGCCCTGCTCCACGTGCAGTGTCCCCGCTATCAACGTCCCCCACCAGAGGGTACACTCGCCATAGTCCATGAACCTACACAGACACATCATCGTCATCACGCCAGAGTCCACAGTTCCCACGGGCTCACTCACATATGCACCGTGTGCATATCACAGCATCACATGGAGTGTTTTCCCTGCCCTGAATTCACCTGTGCCCCGTGTAACCATCCCTTTCCCCGGCTCCCCAGCCCCGGGCTACCACCCATCTCACTCCTCTCCCCAGGGTTGTTCCTTTTCCAGAACGTCATAGGCTTGGGGTCCGGCAGGATGCAGCCCTTCTCAGACAGGTTGCTGTGGCTTAGAGCTGTGATTTCGATTTCCTTCACGTGTTCTGACATGACAGCTCACTGCTGTTTAGAGCTGAATAATATTCCCTTGTCTGGATGGACCACGGCTTAGGTATGCATTCCCCCACGGAAGCACGTCTTGGTTGCTTGCAAAGTTTGACAATGATGCCGTAGACATCGTGTGCAGGTTTTCGTGGGGACGTAAGTTGTTCGTTCCTTTGGGCAAACACCAAGGAGCGTGACGGCTGGATCGTAGGGTAAGAGTATGGTTCGTTTTGTAAGGAGTGGCCAGCCTGTCCTCCTAAGCGGCTGCACCACTCTGCATCCCCACGCTCCGCATCCTCGCCAGCGCTGGGCGTCCTCCGGGTTCTGGATGTTGGCCCTTCTGATCAGTGTGTGGTGGTGTCCTTATCATTTAAACTTGCATTTCCCCAAAAACATGCGAGTGGGGGAATCTTTTCATACGCTTGCTTGTCACCTGTATACCTTCTCCGGTGGGGTGTCTGTTAAGGTCTTCGGCCCATTTTAAAATCAGTTTATTTGTTTTCTTATTGTTGGGTTTTAAGAGTTCTTTGCATATTCTGGAGACCAGTCCTTTACGAGATGAGTCTTTCCGAAATAGTTTCTCCCAGTCTATGGCTTGTCTGTTTATTCGCTTGAGTATCTTTTGTGGTGCAGAATTAAGAAAAAAATCACGATGGAGGATTTAATTCATTTATGCCAAATGCCTGGAGGACGTGGGAATGTGAGTCCACCTTGCCTCACGAATGTAAAAAATATCTAAGCCGCTCTGATCACCAAGTGGCTGGTGAGTGTTTCTGTTTTAGGTTGTTTCTATGAGTCGCTTACTTATCCTCCCAATGTTTTCATATTCCTTTACCTTTTGGCTAATAATTTATGATCTAAACAGCGAAGGTTAGTTTTTTTTTATGTTTACATGAATGAAGAATGCATAACTGGATAGTATTTGTTCTTCCGAAGGCACCACAAACTTAAGAAATGAATTTAGGTTTTACTAAAAACAAAAGCAAAATAGCCTAAGCGTAGAAAACATTTTCTTTTTTTCTTTAAAAAAAACCCAAAACCAAAACTTGCCTTCTTGGTTGTTCTGCATTAGAAAAACAAGACATGCTTCCTTTTCTATTTTAGTCTTCAGTTTTATTTACGGTTACCCTAGAAACTCAACATAAACTAGAAAGTTTCATAAAATTCTGTCCTTCATTGATCTCTGATCACACTCTCGCTCTCTCTCAACTGTTGGGACTACGCCAGAATAAAGAGCTTGTGCACAACCAAGGAAATCATCAACAAAATAAAGAGGCAAGTACAGTTTTTAGTTTTCATGACGTCCAGATGATCAATTCTTTCTTTCATGGATCATGCCTTTGGTGTCATATCTGAAAAGTCATCCCCCAGCCCCGGTGAACTAGGTCTCTGCTGTATTTTCCAGGGGTTTGTGGTTCTGCGTCATGTGCAGGTGTGTGGTCCGCTTGGAGTCAGGGTTTGGGAAGGGTGTGAGGTCTGTGTTACAGTCTCTGTTTTGCACGTGGGTGTCCAGCTGTCCCAGCCCCCTCTGTGGAAGACGTGATCTCCTCTCCATTGTGTTGTCTTCGCTCCTCTGTCAAGGATCAGACCTGATTTACGTGGGTCTCTTTCTGGGCTCCCTGTTCTGTTCCATTGATCTGTCTGTCTGTGCTTTGCCTAATACATATGGTATTGATCCCTGCAGCTTCTCAGAAGTCTCTAGGTCAGGCAGCGTTAGTCCTGCCCCTGGTCCAGCAGGGCCTTGACCCACGCAGACAGCTGGAGGCCCTGCTCTCAGTTCTTCTTCTTCTATTTCTTTTTCTTTCTTTTTTTTTTTTTTTTAAGATTTTATTTATTTATTTGAGAGAGAGAGAATGAGAGACAGAGAGCACGAGAGGGAAGAGGGCAGAGGGGGAAGCAGACCCCCCGCTGAGCAGGGAGCCCGATGCGGGACTCGATCCCGGGACTCCAGGATCATGACCTGAGCCGAAGGCAGTCGTTTAACCAACTGAGCCACCCAGGCGCCCTCTTCTTCTATTTCTTTAAATGACATATATTGGGGGGGGGCGCCTGGGTGGCTCAGTCCATCAAGCATCTGCCTTCGGCTCGGGTCATGATCCCACCAGGGTCCTGGGATCGAGCCCCACGTCAGGCTCCTTGCTCAGCAGGGAGCCTGCTTCTCCCTCTCCCTCTGCTCCTCCCCCCACTACCCCTTGTTCTCTCTCTCAAATAAATAAATAAAATCTTTAAAAAAATGACATATATTGGGTTTCATCAAAGTGGTATGTACATGATTTAAAAGGACAAAAACTCCAAACTTACTGCTCAATCCCTGTCCACCTCAAACTCTTATTCCCCCAAATGCAACCACTCTCAACCCTGTGAGGTACTTGTCTGTTCTTTATGTCCTTGTATCTGAAGAACACATTTCCACCGTCATTTCTTGGTTTCTAGGCCTGAATGCCGTCCACCGTTCCCACCATGGAAGGGACAGACCCAGCTCTCCCTAGCATGCCCCCCTCCGCCACTCATGTCTCCTCCATCCCCATGGTGCTGATATGGTTCTGCCACGGAATTCAGATCCACAGCCAGCGATTATGTTTTCTAACAGGTAAGCACGGTGTGCAGCTCCAGAACATGGAATGCTTTCATGCCGTTTCCAGTCTCGTGCATGTTTTCATTTCTGGAGATGATTGTTCTGGAAGCAGGGTGGTGCCGTAAACAACGTGGTTCGTGTGTGACTCTGGCTTAGCAGCCTGAGCATTGGTGCTGAACAAACACATCACGGTCTAGAAAGCTGACTGTGTGAGTCAGTGTTCTGCGGAGAAATAGAACCAACAGGGTATGTGTGTGTAAATAGATTTACTTTAAGGGGTTGGCTTACGTGACTGTGGAGATTGGTGACTCCAAGATCTGCTGGGAAAGGTCAGCAGCTGGAGACCCAGGAAGAGCAGAATTCCCTCTCGCTCAGGGGAGTCAGGCTTTCTTTTATGCAGGCCTTCACCTGATGGGACAAGGCCCACCCACACCATGGAGGGTGACCTGCTTTCCTCAAAGTTGACTGACTTAAATGTTAATCTCACCCAAAACCACCCTTACAGAAACATCCAGAAAAGCGTTTGACCAGCTATCTGAGCACCATACCCCAGCCAACTGGACACATAAAAGTAACCATCACACCCTCAGTAATTCATCCTGAATGGACAAATCTCTTCTCAATACACTCAAAACATAGCAGGTATGGTGGCAAATCCTGTTGGTCTGGAGGCATCTCTCCTGCTCAGCCCACAGACTAATCCCTCTAAGTGTCTCAGGACGCCACCTTGGGACTTCTTTTTTTCAGTCTCTTGGAAAATTCCTTGGGACTCCTATCTTTCTCTTTCTTGGTTAGCCCCCTTAGTTTTGGTGGTTTGCTGAGACATATTTTGAAAATATTGTCTTCCCATCTGTGGCTTGTCTTTTTATTCTTTTTTTTTTTTTTTTAAGATTTTATTTATTTATTTGACAGAGAGAGAGACAGCAAGAGAGGGAACACAAGCAGGAGGAGTGGGAGAGGGAGAAGCAGTCTTCCTTGCAGAGCAGGGAGCCCGATGCGGGGCTCGATCCCAGGACCCTGGGATCATGACCTGAGCCGAAGGCAGACGCTTAACGACTGAGCCACCCAGGCGCCCCACTTTTTATTCTTTATAAGAGCAAAAGTTGTAAATTTTCATGAAGACTAATTTATCATTTTTTTTGTGTGTATGGATCACACTTATGTTGTAAATCTGAGAAATCTTTGTCTAACATAAAATGAAAATACTTTTTCTTAGGGGTTCCTGGGTGGCTCACTTTGATCTCAACTCAGGTCTTGATATCAGGGGTGTGAGTTCAAACCCTATGTTTGTCTACACGCTGGGTGTGGAGTCTACTTAAAATAAAATTTTTAAAAATTTCTTTTATTTTCTTGTGGAAGTGTGATACTTTTAGGCTTTACATTTAGGACTGTGGTTAACTTTATTTTTGTATATGGTGCAATCTATGAATTGAAATTAGCTTCTTTCTTTCTCTCTCTCTCTCTCTCTTTCCTTCCTTCCTTCCTTCCTTCCTTCCTTCCTTCCTTCCTTCCTTCCTTCCTTCCTTCCTTCCTTTTTTTGGTATTTATCTATCTCCAGCTGTTACAGCACAGATTTGTTGAAAAGACTTTCCTTTCTCTGCTCCCTCTTATTTCTTTTTCATGTCTTATTGCACTGGCTAGGACCTCCTATGAATGTTGCACGGAATGGGGTGGGGAGGAGCCCTCATCTTGTCAAGACCTCATCTCAGAGGGAAAACATCTGCTGCTTTCCATCAGCATGATGTTTGCTGTAGGGTTTTTGTACACATCCTTAATCAGGTTGAAAAAGTTCCCTTCTATTTTTAATTTGCTGGGAATGTTTGATCAGGAAAGATGCTGCTTTTCCTGCATGCATTGAGGTGACCGTGTGGATTTTTCTTTCTGCCTGTTGATATGGTGAATTACACTCATTGATATTCTAAATTTAAACCAACCTTGCATTGGTTGTGATTTATCTTTTTATATGTTGTTCGTTTCAATTTATTAACATTTTGTTGAGAATGTTTACACCCATGCACATGAAAGATATTATATATTATTATGTTTTCTTTTGGGGGATTGTCTTTGTCTGGTTTTGGTAGTGAGCACTCTGGCCACTTGTGAGCATGCCCTCCTCCACTTTTCTGGCACCGTTTGTCTAGAATTGGTTTGATTTATTTCTTAAATATTTGGTAGAATCTCCCAGTGGAGCTGTCTGGGCCTGGAGTTTTATCTGTGGCTTGGTTTTTACTACAAATTCAATTTCATCAACAGACATAAGGCTGCTTGTTTGTTTTTTTTCTTGAGTGAGCTTTGGCAGTTTGTCATCTAAGGAACTTGCCCACTTTGTCTTCATTGTCAGAATTATTGGCATGTGACTGTCGACAATAGTTCCCTATTATACTCTTAATATCTATATTACCTGAAGTGATGCCCCCCTCTCACTCTGTCAGTGACTTTTTGTTCTCTTTCTTTTCTTGCTCAATCTGGCCAAAGACTTATTCATTATATTGATTTTCTGAATGAACCAGCTTTCTGTTTCATTGATTTTCTCTGTTGTTTTACTTTCCTGTTCATGGATTTCCATTCTGATCTGTATGATTTTTTTTCCTTCTTGTACATATGTTTTTTTTAAAGATTTTATTTATTTATTTGAGAGAGAGAAAGCTTGAGCAGGGGGGTGGGGCAGAGGGAGAAGCAGACTCCCCACTGAGCAGGGAGCCCGATGTGGGACTCGATCCTAGGACCCTGGGATAATGACCTGAGCTAAAGGCAGATGCTTAACTGACTGAGCCAGGGGCCCTCATATATTGGTTTTATTTGCTCTCCTCTCCCCCCCACCCCTGTTTCTTAAGATGGAAGTTGGAATTGATTTGAAACAAGTCTTCTCTAATGTAGGCGCTCAGTGCTATGCGTTTCCCTCTGGACAGTGTTCTAGCAGGGGCCCACAAGTGTTGATACAGTGCATTTCATTTTCATTCAGTTAAAAACCCTTTCTAATTTCTTCTTAAAGTCTCTTCTTTGGTCAATGTTTTATTTGGAAACATTTTGCCTAGTTACTAAAAGTTCGAAGACTTTCTAGACATGTTTGTAGTATTGATTTCCAATCTAATTTCATTTCATGATCAGAGAACATATCTTTATGACGGGAGTCCTTCACAATTTGTTAAGATTTTTTTCATGGCCCAGACTCTGGTTTATCTTGACAAATGTTCCATATGTGCTTGGAAAGAATGTATGCTCTGCTGCTGCCGAGTGTGGTGTTCTGGAATGTCCCTCAGGTCAGGTTGGTTGTAAGGGGGAGGATCTAAGGATCCTCAGTATTGTAACTGACGGTCTGTCTATATACTCCATTGATTTACTAAGAGAGTGATGTTGAAATCGGTGACTCTACTGTTTATACCTCCTTGTCTGTATCATGTTTTGCTTTGTGTGTCCTGGAGCTCTGTTGGTAGGTATGTAAGCAGTTATGATTTTTGTTGTGTCCTCTTGATGAACGGACACCTCTCTCATTATGACACAATTCTCTTTCTCCCCTGTCACAGTCTGGGGCTGAAATCAACTTTGTCAGACATTAATATGTGACTACTTGCTTTTGATTAGCATGGAATACCTTTTCACATCCTTTACTTTTCAAGTAGTTTTCTGGTAGGCGGTATGTGCTTGGGCTGTGGTTTCTCATTGGATCTGACAATATCTTTTAAATGGGTTTTGGACCATTTACATTGAATGTGATTATGGACATGGTTGGGTCTGTATCTATTCCCTTGCTACATGTTTTCTATTTGTCTCATCTGTTCTCTGTTCTTTTTCTTGTTTCTCTGCCTTCTCTTGAATTCATTGCCTATTTTTTAATAATTCCATATCATTTATTTTGTTAGATTATTGGCTATTTTTGTTGTGATACTTCAGTGGTTTATTTAGTTTCTTTAGAGTTTGTGTTATACATCTGTTACTGATCTACCTTTGAGCAAGGTCGTACCCTTCACATATAGTAAATGGAAATTACAACACTATGCTTCCACTTCTTCCTTTCTGTTCTTTGGGCTATTATTGTAATGTATTTTACTTTTACATATGTTATAAATTCCACAATATAATTTTGTTATTATTGCTCTAAACGTTCAGCTATATTTTATAAAGGTTAATTCATTTTTAAGCCTTTATAATTTCCCATATAGTTCCATTTCTGCTGCTCTGCATTCCTTTGTGTTGGTCCAAGATTTCCATCTGGTATAATTTTTCTTCTACTTGCTGGAGATAAGTTCTCCTGGTTACTGTATGGCTGGCAAGTTTTTATTTTATCTCCATTTTTTGAAAGATATTCTCTTTGGGTAAAGAATTCTAGGCTGACAGTTATTTTTCTTCAAATGTCAAAAAAAGTTTCTTCACTGTCTTCAGGCTTCATGAGAAGTCAGCTCCCACCCTTACCTATATCCGTCTCTGTGTAGATGTCTTATTTCTCTGCTACTTTTAAGATTTCCTCTTTGTCAGTGGTTCTGAGCAATATAGTATGACAGGACTTCATGTAGTTTTTGTCATGATTCTTGTGATTGGGGTTCAATGAGCCTCTTTAATCTGTTGGGCTTATCCTTTTGTAATATAAGTTTTAGGAAAGCACATCTGGATGGTTATGGGAGGAGCGGTCTTAGGAAGGCTGGTCTGAATGTATCATGGAAGACTGGGTTTGGGAAGGCTGGTCTGGATGTATCATGGAAAACTGGGTTTGGGAAGGCTGGTCTGGATGTATCATGGAAGACTGGGTTTGGGAAGGCTGGTCTGGATGTATCATGGGAGGACTGGTCTTAGGAAGGTTGCTCTGGACAGTCCTGAGGGGACTTTGAGAAGGTTGGCTGTCTGGGATGGTGCCATGGCCTAACACAGGGACAGTCACAGGTGCTTTAGGGCAGCCTGTCACTCTCAGACTCTGTGTCTTGTCCAGCTTCCACCTCCCAGCGTGGGCTTCTCTAACTCTCCAGACCAATATGGAACCCTCACATATGTTTCCCTTGCAGTGGGCAGTTGTCCCTCTAGTGTGTTCTATTTTTTTAATTATATCTAGTACTTCTTCACTGTGGGTCTTTCTATAGATTCTAAGGCTCCACGAGGTCCCCCAACATTCTGTGTGGCTCAAAGTAGCTACTCAAGGTTTGCTGAATCAGTGAAAGAAGGAACATGTCCAAGTCCTCAGCTCATCATTTCATCCATGGCTTCAAGTCCTACGAAACCCAAGTCTCTGGCCATCGAGGAACTCTGTTCCAGGAGGGTTTTGCGGAGAGTGAGGTACAGAACACACCGCTGGCCTGTCTGGGGAAAGTGTCTGGAAGGCGGACCAGGATCGAGGTGCTGGATGGCCGTTCACATACCACTAGGGGCTTCATAATGTGCTGCCACCAACTCCCTACTGCTTGGCGTCCCCTCCACGAAGTGCTGCCTCTCTAACCACAGCATGAAAACCGAGCATTTGGTTTTGGGGGTGTAGCAGGGTTAGAACACTAAGTATAGTGCTCTCTGGGGGAGCCTGGAGCACTGGAGTCATGGTTACGATTCTGGTCTATGTGGGATTTACTTGAGTTCTTTTTTTTTAATTTTATTTCTACACTTGGCATGACAATAGATTTACATAATGAACATTTGTTAAGGGTTTCAAGTCATAGCTTTTATAGGCTTCCATCTTTTCTTGAAAGAAGACAGATTTTTGGTGTTTTTCGATTTTCACAACAATGTGGGGTGGTCTACATGGACAATCGGTATATTGTGAGGACTGGAGCTCATTCGCGCATCACGTATCACGTCTGGAAGAGGCTGATGGCATTGGAATCCCTTAACAATCTGAATTGTCATTCTGTTCATTTGCTTGAAAACTTGTCTTTAAGAGTCATTATCGTACAAAGGATGCAGAGGGAGAAAGAGGGTGAAAGACGTGAGTTTGAACCAAAGTTCTGCTACATAGAAATAATATGAATGAGGCCTCCAGCCTGGACAGGGTGGCGTATACCTGCTTCTCCCTGCTCCTGTCTTCCCTGGAAGTAAAGCAAGAGGCAGCCAGAGGGGAGCTCTGCAAGGTGGAAAGAGGAAGGTCGGCTAGCTTGGGACCCGAGGACTGAACAGCAATTCAGTGGTGGAGGTCTTATACAACCTACCCAACACGGGAAGGTGGCCCAGGCCCTGAGCCTGGCAACAGGAGACAATGACATTTTTCCATCAAAGCAGTGGAAAGGGACACCTGCAGGAAAGACTGGGGACCCCACTCAGCGACAAGGGGCCAGTGGACCCAAGACTCTGTCCCCACCGAAAGACACTGAGCAGCTGGGTGGCTCTGGTTGAGAGTGTGCCACAGGTCACATTGGCCAGGGAAGCGTCTTCATCGTGGTGGGACTGAGGCTCCTTTCCTCTACTCAGCGACACTGGGGAGGGTATCTTGCCATGTGTACTGTAGGATTTGGGAAGGCTTCATGAGCCTTAAGTGTATGTAGCTACTGTAATCAAGACAGTGTGGGATTGGGGGATGATAGACACAGATCGATGAACGAAATAGAGCCACACAGATGAGCCCAACTGACTTTTAACAAACGTGCAAAAGTACTTCAGTCAAGGAAGGTAGGTCTTCGCAACAAATGGTGGTGGAGCCATTGAACACCCACGGGCACACGTGAAACAAAACTTGACCTACATTTCACACCTTGAAATGAACTCCAATAGGTCCTGGACTTCAGTGTAAAGTGTAAAACAAGAGCTTTTGGGGAAGAAAGGGAAAATCTTCAGGATCTTAGGCTTGACACCAAAAGCACGATCCATAAAAGGAAGATGGATAAATTGGACCTCAACAGAATCAAAAACTTGCGCTTTGTGAAGGACCATGTGAAGAGGATAAAAAGATTACAGGCTGGGAGAGAAAATTTGCAAACCATATGTTCCAAAGAGGACTAGTATCTAGAATAGATAAAAATCTTTCATGTTAGCAGTAACGAGTGATCCGATCACAAAACGGGCAGAAAATGCAGTCAGATTGCTGCCGAGGATGTAGGGATGACATCGAAGCTTGGGGTGATGCTCAACACCACAGCCGTCAGGAAGAGCTAACTAAAACCACACTGAGACAGCACGGCACACCCGTCAGAGCCGTGTGGAGGGAAGCAGTGACACCCCTGGTGGCTGGACATTGTCCCCGGTACTGGTGGAGGGGGCCACTCCTGACTGGTGGGAGGCAGGGTGAATAAGCACGAGAAGGCACTCACATGGCTTGCGGTGGGTGGCTGCCGCCCCCACCTGCTGGAATCTTACAAGTTTAAGGAGTGAACTTAATGGGTTCAGTCACATGCGCCATCCAGGAGGTCCCAACAGCATGGGGTTCTCTCAAGGCTGTGCCCCCACGGGAGCAGAGCTAGGATCCGAGGACGGGAGCGGGTGAGTGGCCTCGCCTGCCCCACTCGGTCGGCTCGTGGTCCAGTGGCCATTGCGCCCTCTCTGACCTCCTCCAGCAACCACCAAATGTCAGTGAGAGAAACTGGATCTCTCCTCCACGGCTGGTGGGCAAGGAAGATGGCGCAGCCGCTCTGGAAAACAGTCCGCCAGTTTCTTCAAAACTAAACAGGCAGCTGCCGTAGGACCCAGAAATTGCACCTCTGGGCACGTATCCCAGAGAAATGGAACTATTTTACATGAAAACCTGTCCATGCATGGTCAAAGCAGTTGGATTCGTAATAGCCCCAAGCCTGGAAGTGGCCCAGATGTCCTTCAGTGGGCAGGTGGTCCGTCCTGGACGAGGAGCAGCACTCAGCCGTAAAGGTGAATGAATTATTGATACACACGACGTGGTCAAGTTCCAAAGAATCATGCTCAGTCACAAGGTTATGTGTACTGTCTGATTCCATTTACAGCACATTCTTGAAATGACAAAATCTTAGAAACAGAGAGCAGATTCTTGGTTGCCGATGGTTAGGGACCCGGGTGGTGGTCCTGGGTCGGAGGTGTGAGCCCCTAGAAAGGCAACAGGATGAATCTTGTGGTGATGGATGTTCTGTATCTTGACTGTGGTGGTCAATACACGAACCCACACGGGCGACAGAATTGTGCAAAACTAATCACGCACACAGAATACAAGTAAAACCGAGGGTTCCGAGTAAGTTTGGTGGACGGTCTCGCAGTCGATACCCTGGCGGTGGGCTTGTGCTGTGGGCTTGCAAGGTAATTCCTTCCTTGGGGAGGAACTGGCCACAAGGTCCGAGGGGTTGGGCCCTGCGTCCCACAGGCTCCTCTCATTTCATCCTGGCCACTCCTGTCTCCCTTGCGAGAGACATTGCACCCTCAGTTTACCCAACAGCACGGGGTGTAGGACCTGTCTCCTGGGGTCGGGATGCTGTGTTAAGTGCAGTTCACACGCGAGGTTAACACAGGGGACGCAGATGCTGTTCTAGGAAAGTCTGACGTCAGGACGGAAATCGGTCCCTCTTCCCAGATGACAACTCCTCCTTCTTCCTGGGGCGTTCTGGGCACGCACACAGGCTGTGGGGCCAAGCCACTCCAGAGCAGGGAAGAGCAGAGGGGAACTCTGTCTTCCGACGCCTGCAAACAAAGTGTCCGGACCCCGCGGGCCGAGCTGGGGGCACAGTGTGGTGGCGGTCGGGCATGTTGGGGGAACTGCCGGGAGCATCCCGCTTTCTGAGGGGCGCAAGGGTAGGCCTTTGCTTTTCTGGTTCATTTATTTCCCGCTGTTTGTATTCTGAACCCTGAAATGGCATTCTTTACTGGGCCCCGTTCTTCAGTCCGGTCTCTGCAGCTCACATCCCACCGTCCTCTGCTCCTATTTCTACACTGTGGCCTGTAGGACGCCATGGGGGTCCTGTCACGTGTCTCGGTCACACCCAGGGACACTGACTTCTTAGAACTTTTATGCTGGACCCGCTTCACAGACCAGCCTTACAGAGAGGCCAGAGTCCTTCAGGACCTGGTCTTGGGGTCCCGTGAGTGTGGAGACATCACCACCTCCCCGTGCAGACCCCAGCTCGGCCTGTACCCCTGACCCTACAGCCTTACCTGGGGCCAGCGTGGGGTTCCAGGGTCTGGGGAATGCATCTAATGGTGGTTCTACCAGTCCCGCTTCTGATCAGCAGGTAGAAAGTGTTCCGGCACGACTTCCAGTGGGGGTGGGGGGGTTCCCAGCTGGGAGTCCTACAATTCAGCTGGATTTGACACGATCTATTTGGAAACAGCATCCGATCCTATGGGATAAGGGCTCAGTCCTACAAGATTGTCCCCTGACCCCTCCCCCACCCCCCTGCATCACAACCACTGGCTGTTGTCTGGGCTTCCGACCAACCAGCTGCAGACTGGGGTCTCCATCACCCCTTCTTTGCTGGAGCAGCTCACAGAAAGGAGAGAAACACTGACGGTTACCAGTTTGTTAAAAGGATGTGATAACTTTATCATATATACAAGTGCACAGCCAGAAGGGAGAGCTGCCCCAGGTGGGGTCTGGGGAGGGGGCGCGGGGCTCCCATGCCCCCCCCAACCAGGGCCCACGGTCCCCACATCTCCACGTGCTCACCAACCCAGGAGCTCCCAGACCGCGTCCTTTTGGGATTTTATTGGGGTTTCATTACAAGGACGTGACTGATGAAATCTTTGGCCATTGGTGATCGATTCAACCTGCAGCCCCGCCCCTCCCGAGGTCAGGGGGTGGGGCTGAGAGGGCCCACCCTGTCACCACGTGGTCGGTTCCCCTGGCAACCAGACCCCACCCTCAGGTGCTTCCCAAACATCACCTGGTCAGCATCACAAGAGACACCTTTCTGCTCCTCCCCTTAGGGAATTCCAAGGGTTTTAGGGCCTCGGTGCTGGCAAAGGGCACGGAGACCAGATCTGTCTTGCTAGAAATCCCAGTATCACAGGCTCTTACGCCTCTTTAGGGTTTTTGGAAATCCTTCATTCTCTTTGGTCCTGGTTCTGCCGTTCCTCACAGACTCCTGACTGGGCTCACTGGTCTCACGGGAAATAAGCGGGTTAGAGTCTGAGGATGGACCAAGAGTCTCAACGCCCAGAGGCCCAGGTGCCCCGGGGGTGGTGAATGAATAGGGGAAGGCCTGGATGACATGTTTGCCGCTTCTGGCTTTTCGTCCCCCTCCAGCTCTGGGCTTACACGCTGTTCCGCAGACCAGCCCGCCCCCCGCCCAGGCCCGACCCCGCTGCTCCTCGGGCCATGCATCTGTGGTGTCACAACGCCCCTCTGCGTGAGGTCCGCGGTCCTGAGAGGGGGACGACCCTGTGCTGTCCTCGGGGCTCCCACGGCACCGCGTTCGCCCCCACGGGGCTGACACGCAAGCATCTGTAGGGAAGCAACAGACTTTTACTCCCGGGATGTCCAGGACTTATTGAGAGGATGAGTGAATGACTGCACAGAAGCCTACGTCTCTCCTGTGTCCGAGGAGCTGGAGCGTCAGTGATGGGGACCGTCTTCCCCGTGGGGCGGCACGGAGGGACCGGGAAGCGCGGGTCAGCCCCGGGGCTCACCCCGAGACACCAGGAGAAGCACCCGCTCCCCTGTCCTGGGGTCCGGGAGTCCCCGGGAACCGGTGGCCGGGGCGCGGCCCCACTTCTGGGGAGGGTCTCTGCAGGTGCTTGTCTTCCGGAAGTCATCCGCGGGAAGATGCTCTGGGAGGGCGAGGACTCAGCACCAACCTGGCTGACTCGGGAAGAATCCGCCGAGCAAACAGTCCAGGAGTGGACCGGACAGCAGCAAAGGAGGCCCCTGTAGACGCGCCCCCCGGGGAGCAGGCGGGAAGCCGTGCCTGAGGTCACCTTCAAACCCCGCTGGGAAGGCCACCCAGAGCCGTCTTGAAAAGGCGTGGAGCTGCAGGGTGGACTTCAGCCGAAATGCACGCCGTGCTTGCTGCGCACCTGGCTTGTGTCTAGGCATGTGGCCGTCCTGATGACAGCACGTGATCCCCCGGACCTAGGAGGACCCTGAGCTGCAGGACGACAGGGAAGGAGCCTGGGATGTGTGCCCAGCGCAGGGGCTGGGGCTCCGAGTCTGCTGACCCGGCCCTGACCGAGCTATCTCGTCTGATGGGAGAGGGGACATGTTCAGAACCTCCCACTTTCTTGAGAATATCTTTTATCTATTTATTTATTTTGAGAGAGAAAGAGCTTGCACGAGCAGGGGGGAGGGGCAGAGGGAGAGGGAGAGAAAGAATCTCAAGCGGAATCCACACTGAGCATGGTCTGCGACACAGGGCTTGATCTCGGGACACTGAGATCATGACCTGAGCTGAAATCAAGAGTCGGTTGCTCAACCGACTGAGCCACCCAGGCACCCCCGCATTCACATATTTAGAGGAATAGGTGTCATACAAAGTATGTTCTCAGACCCCAGTGAAATTAAACTAGAAATAAATAGCAGAAAGATAGCTGGAAAATTTTCAAATATTTGCTAATTAAACAACACACTGAAAAAAAAAAAAAAAAACAAAACCCTAGGGATCAAAGAAGACGTGTTGAGAGAAAATACGGTTCTTGTAACATCTTATCTGGTTTTGGTATTGGGTATTAGAGTCGGGCCAGGAAGTGTTTCTGCTTCTATTTTTGGGGAGAGAGTTCTGGAAAATTCGACTTATCAGAATTTGTGGAATGCTGCTAATGCAGTTGGTGAAGGGAAATGCAGGACTTAAAATGCACAAGAAAACAAGAAGAATCTCCAGTCAGTCATCTGAACTTCAGCTCTAGGAAACTGGAGTAAGCCGAAGAATTTAGGGCTAACACAAGCAGGACAGAGGAAATCAAAAAATGAGGTCAGAAGTCAACAAAATTGAGAACAGGTAAGCGATCAATAAAATTGACAAAATGAAAAACTGGTTCCTTGGAAAATCAGTAAAAGTGACAAATCTCTAGCCACAGACAGGGAAAAATATTTGCAAATTGCCTTCCTGGTAAAGGACTTGCACCCAGAATATACAAAGGACTCTTACAACTCAATAATAAAAAGCAAGCAGCTCGATTAAAAAGTAGACAACAGATCTGGACAGACCCTGCTCTAGAAGCGATACACGGATGGTGAGTGAGCATGCATAGATTCTCAACATCATCCATCACTAGAGAGGGGCCAGGGCAATGAGATGTGACCAGAACTTGTCAGAATGACTGAAGTGGGAGTGCCTGGGTGGCTCAGTCAGTTAAGTGTCTGCTTTCGGCTCAGGTCAAGATCTCAGGGTCCTGGGATCGAGTCCCGAGTCAGGCTCCCTGCTCAGGGGAGACCCTGCTTCTCCCTCTGCCTCTGCTGCCTAGCCCCCCAATCCCCGCTCATGCTCTCTCTCAAATAAATAAAATCTTTTATATTAAAAAAAGAATGAAATGTGAAAACAGAGTATACCAATTTCTGCCGAGGGTATAGAGCAGTGGGAGCTCTCATTCACTGCTGGTGGGAATGCAAACTGGTGCAGCGACCTTGGAAGACCGTTTGGAAGTCTCTGATAATGCTAACCAGTCTTGCTGAATGATCAGTAATTGTGCTTCTGAGTAGTTTTCAAGTGATTTGAGAAATTATGCCCACACAAAAAGCTGCATACGAACCAGCCTTATTCATAATCACCCAAATGGGAAGCAGTGACGATGAGCTTCAGTAGGTGAATGGATCCACAAACCGTGGTCATTAATATGGTGGGATACTACTCTGTGATAAAAAGGAGCGAGCCACCCTAGCTGCATGGGTCTTAGCTGGATATTAAGAAGTGAGAGGCTATGTGATGTCTGATTCAATTTATACGACATTCTGGAAGGGGCAAAAGTACAGACACGTAAGAGTTGTTAGGTTGGTATCAGTGGGTCGCAGATTTTCATGAGCTGGGAGGTTTGAATGCGCGAAGCACCGGGAGTTTCAGGCGGTGGAGCTATTCTGTGTACTTGAATGGTGGATACACAACCCTGGGCGTTTGTGAACACAGAACCTCGCAGCACAGAGTGAACCTTCATGTGCACAACTTAACAAAATCACATGGGAGTTTGGGAGTGCCAGGTGGAAAGCAGACTGAGAAAAAGCCATCAGAGGAGTGTGAAGGGGCTTCACGAAGAGGGCAGGGGGTGAGGCGCTGAGCCTCGCAGCTTCGGAAATGAGCAGAGGCTGCAGGCTAAGGGCAGAAGGACCTGTTCACGGCACCATCCTCCACCCACAGAGCTGCTCCTTGCGGTGGTAGGGTGACAACTCTGGAATGGCCTTGGAGACAGGGGAACTGGACAGCCGGGCCAGTGGCTGGTGGGTGGCGGGCGCGCACTGCTCACTGTTGCAGAGGGAGCTCGCAGACAAGCCAGGGAGGGGGGTGTGGTGGACCGAGCAGTGTTGGGTGCAAGTCTGAGACATCAGTGTGAACTAGTGTAGACACAGATGGTGCACGCGGGAGTGGTTACAGATGTGTGTGGTCCTGTGGGTTGGCACACACATATTCTGTTGCTGTGTGAGCCGAGGGGCGTGGAGGCCAATGCCCCACAAAGACCTGTGCTCAGACCTTGACTTTGCCCTCGTCTGGGACTACGTGGAAGAGGTCCCCGTGGCCCAAGCTGGGGAGGCACAGCACCAAATGTAATAACGTAATATTGGTTTACAAGCCATAGAATAAAACAAATATCCATGAGTCTGATATAAATAAACGGGAGAAGAGACAAGTCGCACACAGAGAAGAAATCGAGGAAGCGGACCACAGTTCCCCATCCCTCAAACGTGGGCCGTGCATAGTGACTTCCTTCCGAAGCGCCCAGCATGCGAAGGGGAGAAACCCCCAGATGCGACCTCGCCCAGGGGTCATGGTGAGCACCCTAGGAAATGAGTCATGCCGCGGGGCACGTACCCTTGCTAGGATGGAGAAGAGCGCTCTACCTCCTGAGAGCCCATAACCCCAGTGTAATCATGGGAGAACATCAGACAAGCCCAAGTTTACAGAGATTATACAAAACACCCAACCGATATTTCTCAAAACTGTAAAAATCACCCAAAACAAGAAAAAGTTTGAGAAACTGTTACAGCCAAGAAGAGTCTAGGGACACGTGGCAACTGAATGTCATGTTGTCTCTGGGTAGGGGGGACCTGAAGCAGGGAGGACAGGAGTAAGAACCCAGGAGACAAAGCGTGTGCTTTAGTTGATAAGAATGTGTGTCTATTGATTGATTAGCTGAACCACACTAAGATGTGGGCTATAACATAATACACACCATATATAAGTTAATAAATAATATAATAGTTACTATATATGGGTGTAGGGTATACGAGAACTCTCTGTCATCTTCATACCTTTCTGTAAATCTAACACTATTCTAGAGTAAAAAATTTGTTTAAAAATGATTTCTTTGTGTAATAAATAGCTCCAAAAATATAAACCACTAAGATCATTAAATTAATGAAATTATTCATACTTGTCGCTCAATGTTAATAATCCATGGTTCACTGAATAGAGAGAAATGAATGTTTGTTTGCAAAAACAGAACACAGTTACAGATTTGCTCTTTTAACTTACTATTTTTAGTTAATAAATTGAAATCAAATTGCTCTTTGTAAACTCCAAAAGACCCAGTGATTTCCTGATGATGGAAGAGATTTTGTGCTCTTGTTTTATAAATGAAAATGGTGCATCCCTAAGGATTATTTTTATTGGTGGGAATTAAGGTTTTAGCAGTTTAAAAAGGTTTAAAAGGGACCCAAATTAATAGGGGCTTTCTATTTGTGAATAGTTAGAGTCTCCTATTTGTATTGTGTATGTGAGGAAATGTTCTCTCCTTTAGAAACTCATTTTGGTACAATTTCACATCTGGATAAAAGTATATTTATCGTGATCTCTTGGGGAATGTCAATATCACATTGCTTAATAACTCTGGGTCCCCTCTTTCTAAAATATTTTATGTTCGAAATTAGAGAAACACACAAAGTGGTTGAGCTAGCTGTTTTTTTTTTTAATTCTTATGTTAATCCCCATACATTACATCATTAGTTTTAGATGTAGTGTTCCATGATTCATTGTTTGTGCATAACACCCAGTGCTCCATGCAGAACGTGCCCTCCTCAATACCCACCACCAGGCCAACCCATCCTCCCACCCCCCTCCCCTCTAGAACCCTGTTTGTTTTTCAGAGTCCATCGTCTCTCATGGTTCGTCCACCCCTCCGATTTTCCCCGCTTCACTCTTCCCCTCCTGCTACCTTCTTCTTCTTCTTCTTCTTTTTTTTCCTTAACATATATTGCATTATTTGTTTCAGAGGTACAGATCTGAGATTCAACAGTCTTGCACAATTCACAGCGCTTACCAGAGCACATACCCTCCCCAGTGTCTATCACCCAGTCACCCCATCCCTCCCACCCCACCCCCCACTCCAGCAACCCTCAGTTTGTTTCCTGCAATTAAGAACTCCTCATATCAGTGAGGTCATATGATACATGTCTTTCTCTGTTTGACTTATTTCACTCAACATAATACCCTCCAGTTCCATCCACGTCGTTGCAAATGGCAAGATCTCATTCCTTTTGATGGCTGCATAATATTCCATTGTATATATATACCACCTCTTCTTTATCCATTCATCTGTCGATGGACATCTTGGCTCTTTCCACAGTTTGGCTATTGTGGACATTGCTGCTATAAACATCGGGGTGCACGTACCCCTTCGGATCCCTACTTTTGTATCTTTGGGGTAAATACCCAGTAGTGCAATTGCTGGATCATATGGTTGAGCTAGCTGGTTTTTAATTGCTTCCGTTTCTCTTAGGTTACTGAGTAATTCTAGATTCACCCCATACTATCTGATAAATGAGTACAAGTGTTACACCAAAGGACTTGGGTTTGTCTTATGGATTGGTTCTTAAAATAAACGTAAATAGAAAAGAAGGAAGACCCACAGCTGAAAAGCAATTGATTCTTTAAAATATTAATTTTATGCACATTTTATTTCCTATTTGAATACCAAGCATTCTGGCAAAAAAATTTTTTTTTTGCTTCTTAATTAGAAAATTAAAACCGGAAAGCTTAGCACACTGAAAGCGAGTTCGTGCAGCCCTGAGCTGCAACAATGCAGCGTCCACGTCTCCCTGAACACAGCTGTCTACCTCTGCCAGCCACTTCTCACTCTGCTGTGGTTTCCTGGGAGCGCCCGGAGGCTCTCCGACTAATGGACAGCAGGGCATCTGCACTCTGTAACCTTTAACCATTTGCTTCTGTCCTGCCTCAGTTTCCTCGTACTTGGTGCTCGGTTCCTTCCTGAGCTTTCTTCTCCTTCATCCTCAGAGTGGGAGGGTTTTCACTGAAGGCTCTCTGCTTGTCTGGTGAGTCCTGGAAGATCTCTTGTGCAGGTTGTCTTTGCTTTGTCCCCACTGTGTTCAAGAAGTCCATCTGTCTTTGGGAGCAGATTACCCAGTATTCAAAATTGTAAGTAGTTGACTTGGATTTTCCCACATATTTGAGATCTACAAGGTAATGTGAACTGAGTCCCTGATACGTGCTTGCCCGTTCTAGGGGCTCTGCCTGAGCAAGCTCACTGCATCGTCATACAACCCTGGGTTAGGTGTTGCTTGTGTCCCAACTTAGAGACGTGGAAAAGGTGTCCAGGCATGCCCCGGTGGGATCTTGGCACGTGCATGTGCCCAGCACTGTGAAAAAGCTAATCCTAATGTATCTGCTTCCTCTACACTTAGATACCAGCAAGTTAAACATGCTTACAGCTATCATATATGAAAATAAACACATCTTTACAATACATTAAAGGCATCATACACCATGGTCAAAGGGGATTTATTCCGGGGATGCAAGGATGGTTCAACATCTGCAAATCAATCAATGTGATCTCAGTAGATGTAGAAAAGGCATTTGACAAAATTTAATTCCAGTCAGGATAAAAACTCTCAGTGAAGGGGGTTTAGAGGGAACATACCTCAACCCAATAAAGACATAATGACAAGTTCACAGCTAATATCATACCCGATGGTGAGAAGCTGAAAGCTTTTCCTATAAGGACAGGAACAAGACAAGGATGTCCGCTCTTGCCGCTTCCACTCAACATAGTACTAGAAGTTGTAGCCACACCACTTATGCAAGAAAAGGAAATAAAAGGCATCCAAATTGGAAAGGAAGAAGTAAAATTTTCTCACTTAGTGTAATGCCCTCAAGGTCCATCCTTGTCATCACAATGGTATGATTCCCTTCTTTTTAAGAGGCTGAACAATATTTTAGTGTGTGTGTGTGTGTGTGTGTGTGTGTGTGTGTATCATATTTTTAATCCATTCATCCACTGAAGGACACTTGGGTTGTTTCCATATCTTGGCTACTGTAAATAATGCTGCAATAAACATCGGGGTGTTAATATCTCATCAAGATAGTGATTTCAGGGGCTCCTGAGTGGCTTAGTTGGTTAAGCATCTGACTCTTGATCTCAGCTCAGGTCTTGATCTCAGGGTTGTGAGTTCAAGCCCCACACTGGGCTGCAGCCTGGGCAGGAAGCCTACTTAAATTGGATATGCATCCAGAAGTGGGGTTGCTGGTCAAATGGTATTTCTACTTTTAATTTTTTGAGGACCTTCCACAGTGTTTTCTATCCTGGTTGTACCAACTTACAGTCCTACCACCTGTGCACGAGGGCTCCCTTTTCTCCAAATCCTCACTGACATTTGTTCTCCACTGTCTTTTTGATACCAACCATTCTAACACACGTGTGGCAACATCTCACTGTGGCTTTGATTTGTATTTCCCTGATGACTAGTGATGTTGAGCACCTTTTCATGTACCTGTTAGTTATTTTTATGTCTCTGGGAAAATGTCATTTTTAAAAAACACCCACTTTTTAATTGGATTATTTTTTTTTTTTTCTGTTGAGTTGTATGAGTTCCTTATATATTTTGAATACCAATCCCTCATCATATATGTGGTTTGCAAATGTGTTTCCTTTTCTGTAGTTGCCTTTTCTCTGTGTCCATGGTTTCTTTGCTGTGCAGAGCCTTTTAGTTTGATGTCGTTCCACTTGTTGAATTTTACTCTCATTGCTTATGCTTTTGGTGTCATATGCAAAAAATCTTTGCCAAGACCAATGCCAAAGAGTTTCCCCCCATGTTTTTTTTTTTGTGTGTGTGGCAGTTTTATAGGTTTAAGTGTTATGTTTAAGTCTTTAATCCATTTCAAGTTAATTTTTGTGAGTGGTGTAAGATAGGGAGTCCAGTTTCATTCTCTGCATGTGATTATCCAGTTTCTCCAACATCTTTTATTGAAAAGACCATCCTTTCCCCATTGTGTGTTCTTGGCTCTCTTGTCAAATATTAGTTGACCCGTATGTGTGGGGATTGTTTATTTCTGGGCTCTCAATTTGCTTCCATTGATCTATGTGTCTTTTTTTATTCCATTACCATACTCTTTTGATTACTAAAGCTTCATAATATAGCTTGAAATCAGGAAGCATGATGCCTCCAGCTCTGTTCTACCTCAAGATTACTTTGGCCATTTGGGGTCATTAGTGGTTGCATCCAAATTTTGGGATTGTTTTTTTCTTTTTCTGTGACAAATGCCCTTGGCATCTTGATAGGGACTGCATTGAATGTATATATGACTTTGGGTAGTATGGACATTCTAACAGTATTAATTCTTCTGATCCATGAACACAAGATGTCTTTCCATTTATTTGTGTCTTCTTCAATTTCTGTCATCAATATTTTAAGGTTTTCAGTGTACAGGTGTTTCACCTTCTTGGTTAAATCTATTCCTAGTACTTTATTGGTTTTGATGGCATTATGAATGGGATTGCTTTCTTTATTTCTTTTTCAGATACTTGGTTGTTGGTGTACAGAAATACATTGATCCTTATATTCTGGTTTTGAATCCTGAAGCTTTACTGAATTCATCTATTAGTTTGAACGGTGTTTTGGTGGAGTCTTAAGGATTTTCTGTATAAAAGATGATGTAATTACCAAAGAGAGAAAATTTAACTTCCTCCTTTCCAATTCTAATTGGAATCCTATTTTTTTCTTCCCTAATTGCTTTAGTTAAGACTTCCTGTACTATGTTGGATTGGAGTGGCATGAGTGGGCACCCTTGTCTGATTCCAGATCTTAGAGGAAAAGCTTTCAGCTTTTCACCATTGAGTATGACATTAGCTGTGGGCTTGTCACGCACGGCCTTTATCGTGTTGAGGTACATTCCTTCTATACTCAATTTGTTGAGAGTCTTTATCATGAACAGATGCTGAACTTTGTCAAATGCTTAATTGAGATGGCCGTGTGGTTTTTATCCTTCATTCTATCAGTGTGGTGTGTCATGTATGTGTGCACATCAAAGGTGCTGGTGATGAGAAGTGCAGAGAGTGACCACCATGCCAGAGTCTGCAGAGCCTGGTGCTGCAGGTGCAGGGCCTGCTTGAGGAGGTGGCTGATGGGGAGAGAGGGAGGGGAGCCAGAGTTCAGGGAGGAAATGCCCCTGAGCAGAAAGATCCAGAAGAGAGTTGACCAAGAAATTTGGGGATTGCTGCCCACCATACAGAGAAAGATGGTGTAAGGAGGGGATTAGACAACAGGTGGGTCTGGGTCGTGAACCAGTGGTGCTCTGGGCTGTCACTGGGCAGGTTCCACAGCCCTCTCCAGGCCTAGATGAATCGCCTGCCCAGGATTTCCTCCCCCTCCCTTCTCTCCTTTTGTGCTGTCTCCTCTCTCCTCCTCCTCCCTCCCCAACCCCTCCTTATCCCCGCTCCTCCCCTCCCCCTCCCCTCCTCCCTCCTATCCCCCTCCCAGCTCCTTCCCCTCCCCCTTCCCTTTTTCCTCCCCCTCCCAACTCGTCCCTCCCCTCTCCCTCCCTCCCTTCCCCTTCCCCCTTCCCTCCTCCTCTGCTTGGCTATTCCCGAAGAGCCCTTAGGACTGTGTTCTCCTGGATGCAGCAGTCTCACCACTAGGAATTTATCCTGGGGATTCCCAGCACAATGGGAGGAGGCTGGCCATGTGAGAATGCTCACTGCAGTATGTCTGCGGTTCCGAAAGAGTGAGCTCTCAAGAGAAGGCTGATTAAATCACGAAAATGCCAAACAAGCCAAAGCCCTGTGATCCTTAGGGGAGAAGATGGGGGGCCCGTGTTTACTGGCATGATCACAGTGAGAACAGCAGGTGACAGCACTCTGAATGGCCGGGAACCTGCCCCTTTCCTGCACGTCTGAATATCCACAGGGCTGCGGCAAAGATCTGAGTTGATCCCCTGCTGGGGGAGGATGGCAGCCCTTCTTCTCATGTTCTACAGTGAGCACAGATTGCTTTTGTAAAATAAAGAGGTTGGGTGGAGGCAGAAGGGTTTAGGACACGCTCACGGCAGGCCAGGGTTGGTGGGAGGCAGAGCTTGCGAGATTGAGCCTGTTGGGTCAGGAGGTGGCCGGGCAGGACATGGGCAGTCACACCTGTGCAGGGCGGGAAAACATGCCGAGCTGGAAAACGAGAATGCCTTTGGTTCACATGAGGACTCGGATGGAGCTTGAGGAAGACAAGTCTCTGGCCGGCAGGACAGGGAGTGGGCAGGGCAAGATGACCACGACCGAAGCTCTGCGTAAATGTGAAAGCTGCAAGATAAAACATTCTCTTACAGCTAGAGTTGCCAGATGTGTGATAATTACCCACCGAAGAAATCATTCATTCAATTCAATTTGTCCATTTGTGTATTCGGTAACTCCTTGCTGGCCCCGTTGCAGGCATTGGGGATGCAGGGTCGAGCAAAATGGGGGTGCTTTCTGCTCTCGTGGGGTTTAATTACTAGGGGAAAATAACCCTTTCACAAGTAATGAGAATAAAGGGTGGGATGGTCAAAGGGGATCTTCACTGGACGGTCAGGTGGATGGGAGAGGCAGGGCCCCTCACTCTGTTTGGGGTTGCGTGGTTCAAAGAGGACAGGACAAAATCCTGGAAGGTTTTCAAGATTTCCCAGGAGGAGTGGCTTCGAACAGAGACAGAGCAGTGGGTGTGGATTGTACCCAGGGGGCTTCCCCGTGGGTCTGGGGTCCCCACCAAGTCCTCATCCCTCGATGGCCCTCCACCATCCCTTCCACACCCCTATCACTTTGGGTGTGAATTTATTCTCCTGGTTAACCCAACACGGTGGAGCCCCTACTCAGGCAGACACCCCTCGGGCAGGGCCTGTTGGGGGGTCTCCGCCCAGACTTCTTGCTGCCTGGGGGAATTGGCAGAACGCTCTTCGTCAATCCACTGAGGATTCACACTCTTCATGTTTCAAGACTCTCGGGGCTGTTCCCGCACCGTGCATTTCCCCAGCACCAGTGAGCATGTATGCCCGGATCATTGGCAGGGGACTGTTGGTGTGTGGCCAGGGTGGAGGGAGGGGGCTGTCTGGGATGACAGGAGGCGGCTTTGCTGGGTTGCGGGCAAATCTATTGCTCCAAACACCTCATCCACTGTCCCTGGGCACCCGGGGGCTGGATGATGGATCTGGTTGGGAAGAGCCCTCTCGATCTGCACACTGGTCCACCGCCCCTTCCCATTCGTGGTCCATCCTCTTACCCACCCCGTCCAACTGGCCAGAACTGGGTTCCTGATTAAGCCATGGTTGATTCTTGTCCTCAAAGCACAAAGACTGATGTGCACTTGTGAACTCTCTCCCCCTCTCTCTGCATCGTGTTCTCCTTCATCTTGGATTCTGGAGGGAAACAGCAGACCCTGTGGCCCAGGTGGCCTAAGTGACTTCACTGGTCACTTTTTTTTTTTTTTTTGCCTGGCCCTCATTTCTTTGGGGTTACTGTCCTTTCCCCATCCCCTATATGTGGTCCATTTGCCAATGTTGGGCTGGGGTTGGGCACATGCCTTGGGTCTGGCCAGTGAGAGTGCCACTTTCCTTGGCCACAGTGATTGGCTGAGGGATGCGACATGACCCAAACCAGGGCCATCACAGCCAACCCCGGGATGCCACTGGAAGCACTGGTGATGTGCTCCTCTCTCCTCCAGAGACGGCAGAGCTAAGGACCAAGGAAGCCAGAGGCTGCTGGGGACATCCTTGTCCACAGGGTCAGCGTCCACCCCCGACCACACCCAGCCAACCTGGGGATAAGAACGCAGCCCCTCTGCCTTAAGCTTCCCCACTGGGTTCTGCTCTGCTCTTGTATAAACCCACTGTTCCAGGGTGCTCAAAAATTTAAATTCAGGCTTTTTGTGGAATAGCTTCAGTCAATAAGCACTATTTTAGTTTTCCTCAAGTGAAGAAGAACGACCAGGCTAAAAGCATCCTATCTGCTTCTGTGCCTTAATTCAGGGACTCACACCCACTGTGCTTCGAACGCCCAGATTCAATGTGTCCTCATGCCAGGGGCTCATGGGGCCTGCATGGTTCTAGCGGCCACACCAGGCACCCCTCTCCTGCACCGCAGGGCAGGGCTAGTCCTCCCCAGGGACTGTGCCGGCCACCCACTGGATCCCAAGTTGGTGACGAAATTACCTGGTCCTAATTCACATGCAGCCTCTGGTTGCAATTTTCCTGCCATCCCCGACTGGAGCTTCTGTCTACCACCTCCTTGGGCTTCTGCTTCCTTTCCCCAACACCTCTGTGGTCAGGGGTGGACGTGGTGGGGGGGCAGGGAAGCCATTGCCCAGAGTTCCTGCACCTGCTCATGGTCCAGGCTCTGCAACCCCTGCCTGAGCACCTTCATGCAGAGGATGCACTGCGTTTGCCCAGCCCCTGCACCAGAGCTTCATCCCCTGGGTCCCGTCATCCCCTGGGCTGCCCCTTGAGGCAGGGTCTACGGTGACCCCACTCCAGATTTTTAAAAAATTTTCAATTATTTATTTGAAACTCATGTAAATCCTGAAACTCCTGCCAGCCCCACTCCATAGGGTGACCTCCACTCCGCCCCAGCTCCCCTCTATGCCCTTTTGGGTGGGTGTTTATGGGGACGTCACCCCTTTGAAAACATTGTCTGGAAGGTAGAAGCTTCCAGGAAGCCCCGCGTGGTGCCGAAGAAGCTCTCCAGCTCACGGACCTGGGCCTGCCTCTGACCTCGCTGCTTGGCCTGTTCTCAAAAGGCCTCCATCTGCCCCTCCGGGTTGGAGCCCTTCTGCTTAGCGGCGCAGCTCAGCCCGGGACTCCTCCCTGCTTGGGGCCTAGTCTCCTCCGCAACTGGCTCCCAGCGCCCCTCCTCAGCCTCGTGCAGCATCCGGGGACGCCTGGCTTTCCAGCAAGGTCTTCCTTCTGTGACACCAGCTGACAAGGCAGATTTCTCAGTCTTTGATTTTCCTCTTCACATATCGAGAGCAAACTCTGTAGCTTGGACACCCTCTGAAAGAGAGATTTATTCCTTTCCCTGCTTATATTAAAAGCTTCTTTCATAACTTCCAGCATTTTGTCCAACTCTGTCAAAGATTTATCCATTTTTATATCCACAGGCAGCTCTTCCAACATCTGGTCTACCTCTTATTTTAAGGCACAGTGTCCTTTGCTCCCCTCTGAAAAGAACTCCCCAGAAGATGAGGGCTCCCCGAGGGACAGAACACCGGACAGGGGCTGCGGTTGGTCCCAGGCCAGAAGACTGAGGACACCAGTCCTCCCGCGTGACCGCGCAGCCGTCCAACACGGGGACTGCGCTCTGAGAGGCGCCAAGCACGTTGTTTCCAATTTCTGCACGATCATCCCATTGAGCGAACATTGTAGAGTTCATTTAACCAATACTATGTTGTTGGCCAGAAGTGATGAAAAATTCACCATTTGGAATATTTCATTAGCACAAATAGCCCTCTGATTAAAATCTGCATATGTACACTTGTAAACACATCCACAATTGCACCTGAACAATATATTTCCAGATACAGGGTCTCTTAGGAGGTGCTCTACAAAGACGTTTGATACTTCTCTGATACAATTTTGATATCAAGTTGCTGTCATGAATTTTGAATCAGTTTCTACTCCCCAAAGCCTGTGTCAGATGCTTTCTCACTGGGATTATCCATGCTTTCAGTTCTCGCCAATTCAATAGCGAAAGAAACAGCATCTCATTATTATAATTGGTGATGTTTTGGGCTCACAACTGAAGGTCAAACATATGGTGGTGATTATCTTCTGGAGTCAACCATTTAAAACGTCCTTGTTCTAGAGTATCATTTTATAATTTGGAGGGTTTTTAACAAGCTAATAGAAAATGTTGATGTAACAGAACCAACCTCAGCGAGAAAGCAACTCTGCTTTCAGTGGTCATTAGGGGGATGCTCTCCAACTTCATGTTTTGCCAAAAACAACGTTAATAAGATAAATTGTCCAGGCAGAAAATTCGGGCGCTGTATTGGCCCAAACTAATAAGTGAGTGAATGAATTAGTTATTAAAACAAGAATATCGGGCGCCTGGGTGGCTCAGTTGGTTAAGCGACTGCCTTTGGCTCAGGTCATGATCCTGGAGTCCCGGGATCGAGTCCCGCATCGGGCTCCCTGCTTGGCGGGGAGTCTGCTTCTCCCTCTGACCCCCCCCCTCATACTCTCTCTCTCTCAGTCTCTCTCTCTCAAATAAATAAATAAAATCTAAAAAAACAAAAAAAATAAAAAGAAAAAATAAAACAAGAATATCCTCTAACGAATATGGCATGTGTTAATTCTCTAATAACCTTGTTGCAAGAAACTCAGTGCTTGCTGCCTGCTAAAAGTTGATGAGTTTATTTATTCTATTGTTCTGACTTTGCTATTCTGTGAGTAATTTACAGATCACTAATTTCAATGCCACAATCTCTGAGCAGAATGAAGTCGCTACATTCTTCCAATTAATTAACCAACAAATTTAATTTCACACTGCAGAGCTTTGGAATAGCTACTGTTTACCGAAATTACCATTGCAAATAATGGAACTGAATGTTTACAGAACCAGCATTGAGTATTGTCAATTAAGTCTGGGCTAAATGTTAATAAATCCAACACAGCGTGGAGAACCATCTGCTGGAGCTTCAGTCGGCTGAGGGCCTTTGCCACCAGCAGCCTGGTCTACACGGGCCCTGGGGACCCGCGGGCCCCTGCGCTCCGTGGAGTGATCTCCAGGTGCAGCCACTTCCCCAAGGGACCCTCTCACAAGCTGCCAAAGACAGAGGCAGCTATGTCATTTCTGATTTCAAAAGATCCGTTTACTGGGTAATCAGCAATATGACAAGCACCTCATTTAATACGCTTCGCGTGCAATCTTTCCGTGGCCTCCTTTCTCACGCTCCTCCCAGCCTTGCCCCCGGGTGTGCACAGGATTGACATGCATTGGAGCAGCATGTCTCCACCGTCCTGTGGTTGTGGCACGAACGTCTTCGTTGGTGACCGCTCAGCACTTCAGCTTTGGCTCTGGTTTGCTGGTAATCACGTGGGGGGACTGCTCCCCACCTCACCGCCCCTCGCTGTTAGCGCCTGAACCGATTCCTGGTGCTGATGCTTATTAGTCAGGAGGCGGGGGGCTCTTCATGGTGTGGGGTAACTTTCCTAGAATGAATTCCCAGCACCTGGAACGCCAAAGCAGAGAGGGGATTAAGGTCTCAGTGCTTTATGCTTCTGGCCACCATCTCTAGTCCTGCGCACGTCCTTGTCTGCAACGTCCTTCTCAGTCGCGGCTCTGGAGATGAAATCCACCGAAGAGAAAGGGGCCGTTTGCTCTCCAGGCTCTCCCTCACCCCCTCACTGCTTCGATCCCTGCTAGGTTCCCGTTTTGCTGGCTTATTTTCCCGTGGAGCCTGAGTTCCCATCTGAGCGTGCAAACGCTGAGTCCGCTCACATCCTGAGATTGGCCGCGGATAGGACTTCCTGCCCATCTCCATCAGGAATCCCCACCTTTGAGGACATCGGTTCTCAAAAAGGCCGGACTCCAGGGGTGCCCCTGCCTTGCTGGAGTTTGAGGAGCTGACCGGGGGTGCGGGCCTCTGCCGCTTCCCAGGGTTTGCAGATCATGCTCGGCCTTAGGGGGTGCTCCTCAGCCTCCCTCGGCCCTCCCCTCCTGCTTTCCGGCCTCTTGGGCCCTGGCCCTGGGTCCTCTGTGGCTCTGCTTCCCCAGAGAGTAAACCTTCTGTCTCCCAAGGGGTAGAGAAGGGAGCGGGGGCCATCCAGTCTGCGATCGCCCCGTTGTCAGCCCCTCTGAGGGCACCTGTCTGCCTGTGTCCTGCCCTTTGCAGGTCACACTTCCCGGCCCTTTGCCCAGGTCTATCAGCTAATGAGGAAGGGAGCCGAAGCCTGTAACCAGGCCCCTGGCTCCAGCCGGAGAGGCTTTTCCACCAAAGCACCAACGCTCCGCTTGGCACATGCGCTCTGCTGGACAGAGGAGGGGGCTCCAGCCTGACTCCGTGTCTGCATTGTGACCCCTGCACGTCCTTCCCCTGAGCTGTGCCCCGGCTTCCTTCTGTCCTCTCTCACCATCCTGCAAGGGCGGGTGCTCGGTCAGTTTCGTGTGGACACAGAGGTCGAAGCCAGGGGAGGAGGAGGAGGAGGGGTTGCATGGGGGATAGGCCTGGTCTTGCTGAGGTCACCAGGCTTCCCCCGATGTCAGGAAGCTGGTGTGGCAGAGAGTCGGAGAGACAAGGGTCCCAGCCCTCTCGGGATTCCGGAAGCATCTGCCCATGGCGGGCGGCGTGCTCCTGGGGAAACAGAGGCCCTCTCGGCCCCGAGGAGAGGAACAGAGGGCCGTGCATGTGTGTGTGTTCTATGCACACATGGAAGGCATGACGCCCTGTCCTCATCTGTTGCCAGGACCCGAGGCGGAACAGGAACCAGGCCCCTCGGCCCCATCGGCCCCCAGCGTGAGGGCTCCCCCGGGGTTTCCAGCTTGAGGGACCTGGCCCCCCTCCTGTGGTCCTTCCTCTGCCCGCTTTCTTCCTCTGTCCCTCCCTTCCTTCTAAGGAAACATTTCCAACACACAGAAAAGTCTGGAGAATAACATCATGACCCCCCACCCCACACCCACCATCAACATGGAACACATATGATTTTTGGTCTTATTTGCTTTACATTTAAAACAGTTGAGATGAAGAAATCATCACAGAGATAGCTGAAGCTACGATGCATCCGAGCCAAAACAGGACTCTGGTCTCATAAGTCCTCGAGGTGGGATCAGAAAATATCAGACTGTTTCCAATTGATTTAACCGTGTGTCAGCCCAAAGCTTAAGAATATTTATCGGAATAGAGAAATGTTACCGGACAGGGTAAGACCCACCACGTGGCCTCCAGTCCAAGGTTGTGAGGCATAAAAAGGAGCCGGAAGACTGATCGTAAGGACAGGAGATTCGTCCCCAAACCAATCGGAGCCGGCCGCTGTGGGTTTACTGCGGCGAGGGTTCAGCCTTGTGATCCGGGAAAGGACCTCACCGAAACGCAGGACTTCACGAAACGTGCGACTTCCGATCAGTGAAAAGCATGGTTTCCAGCATGGAAAGACCAGCCACGCACTGGGGGAAATATTTTTCCCAAGTATGAGTCTGTCAAGGAAGTTGTGTCCAGAACATAGAGGAACACTCAAAATTCAATGAGAATGAAAAGAAACAACTCAATAAAAAATGGGGAAAGATGGGCAGGGATTCATCACAGAAGAACAGCAGCTAGGCACAGGGACGAGCATCAGCCACGTTCCTTGTCGAAGAAATTCCAGTAACAACCACCCTGAGAGCACCAGTTTTCATTCCTTCATTCCTGGAAGGGTGGGTGGGTCATGTGTTGAGGGTAAGATGTTTTGTTTAGGGGAGCTTTGATCTGGGGATGGTTGTGCACTCACGGAGAGGCTGGGAGCATGTGGCAGAGCTCCCTGCACCCGTGGCCGCCTCCCCTGTGGCCTCCGTCACCGGCTGCCCCGCTCACAGCCGAGGAGTCAGCATCGAGGCGTCTCCATCCAGTAAATCCTGTCCTTCTCCATCGTCAGGCTTTCCCTCCAGCTCCCTTTCCATCCCAGGCTCACACCCCGGGCAGCACGGACACTCTCCGTGGTGCCTCTTCCTCCTTCTGCGTCTCGGGGCTGAGACGGCTTCTCAGCTCTTTCCCCCCCCCCCGTGCGGTGCCCTTGCCGGCATCACGGGGCACAAGGAGGGGCTACGACTCTACGGGTTGGGGACGAAGATCCCGGGAAAGGTGCCACCACCGTCATGTGGCATCCAGGGTGTCAGCGATCATGCTCTGGTGGGTCATCACCCCTCTTTCCCACCTCTCCTTCGGGGTGGGGTCTTAGTTGGTGGCAGCCGACCTAGACGGCCCCTCTCCCCATACACCCCTGGACATTTGTCTGGGACAGAGCACCCTCCTGGAACGGAAGGGATTGACAGCAGAAAGACCCTTTGGACCAGCTGAGTGCGGGCCAAGTCAGGACCCCCGGCGCCTCCGGCCTGCAGTGGGGGCCTCGGATCAGTAGCTCTCTGCCTCCCACCACACTGTAGGACCCCTAGAACTCCCCTGCCACGTCCATTGGGGCACATGGAGGCCAGGCTGCCCCTTGGGGGTCGGGGCAGGAGCATTGTTTCCATTTTGTGGATGGGCCAACTGAGGCTGTCTCCGGGCTTCCTCTTCCTCCCTGAGGCTGTGGGGAGGTGGAGGGAAGAAGCAGGTGGATCGGGGGTGGTAGCTGCCTCGCTGGGGCCCCGAGCAGGAAGCAAGGAGCCCGCATGCCCGTGACCAGCAGCCCTGTTACTGCCGTTACTGTCCTTGTTCTGAACAGCGCTCTGAGGGATCTCGCGGCGGGTGGCGGAGAGGGCCCAGCCCAGAGTGGGTCTGCCGAGAGGCCGTCTCCCAGGATGGGGTCCGCGGCGACTGTTTTCCTAAAAGCACAAACTATTTCAGACATAGTGGCCTAATTGAGAAGTGTTTCAATTACTTCCAGGCAGTGAGCATGCCCTGAGCAGTCCCTCGGGCCCTCCTGGATCCCAGAAATCAGTTTCCACCTTCACTTAAAAGCCTAGCAACAGGGAAGACCCTGCACTTCTGCTGCGTAGGCAGAGAATGTCCCTGTAATCCATTTTCTAGAAGCAAAAACAGCCCTCCAGGGCCCCAGGACTGGGCAGGCCTCACTCAGCCTCCCGCTCACATCCACCTCTCCCGGGCAGCCTCGGGGCTGGGGGGACGGTGCAGCCCCGGCTGGGGGCCCAGAAGGGGATGGCTGTGTGTGCAGATAATGGATGGGGTGCACCAGGGCTCTAAGGACTCACGGGGATTTGTGTTAAGGGTAGACGGGAGGAAGGATGGTGCCTTGGAGTGGGGCTGTGGGCGAGCTGCTCTGAGGGGAGGGGCACTGGGTGAAGCAGGACCAGATGCTGCCCTTCGGGTCCTTGAGGTGAGGACTGTGGGCTGGGTCCGGCCGGCTTGGTCCTCACTGGGGACATGCGGTGGTGCCCAGTGACCCTCACAAGCCACGCAGGCAAGTTGCACCTGCTTCAGACGGCAGGTGATCAAATGATTACAGACTCTGTGAAGACAAGTGTGGGGGTCACCCCAGCCCCGCTAACACCTCAGGGGCCCCATGCCCACCCCAGTCAGTCCTGCTTATACCCCACAGCCTGCGTGCGGCTCATCTCCTCTTTCCCTTTCCTTGAGCCAATGAGCCGCCCCACCCCCAAAGGGCCAGGATTGCTGCCCTCGGGGGTGCTCCCTGGATCCCTGAACCCCGTGCTCCCTACACGTCTGCCCGAATCCCCAGTCCTCAGCCTGGCCAGGGCAGCCTGCACTGCGGGGAGCTAGCCTGTGGCCACTACAGGACAGAGTAGAGGGAGGGACGGCCTCCTCCACCCCCCGCCCCTCCCTGCTCTGGGCCCCAGTTTCTTCAGCTTTGGAAGGAGTCAGCTGCCGTAGCCTAGCTGGGCACTAGGCTCCAGGGGCTCCCTCAGTGCACTAAAATCCAGGGGCCACCTTTGGCAGAGCCGGGGGGGCCGGCTTCACCCTGGCACGGGAGGACCCAGCGCCTGGGGGCCAGCTCCATGCACAGAGCCCATACTCACTCAAGTGGGTTCAGCTGACCTGTTTTCACTAACAAAGGCTGGAAAATGCAAATGAGGTCACCTGGTTTTAAAGCAGGTGATGAGGTAGTTAAGGTCCCCCACTCAGGGGCACGTCCAGCCACCGCATGTTACCAACGTGATGACTCAGGGCTCCAGAAACGGGACTATTTGACTTATCATCATGTTATGCTTTAAACGCCTTCACCAGGTGGGTCTGTCTGGCACACAGCCTCGTGGGGACGATGAACTGAGACACACGCACGCATCACCAAGCGGCTTTGTGTCCTGAGGAAATGCCAGGGGAGGACAACCTACCCGCTCTAAACTCCCAGGGTCGCCCTCACCCACCCATGGGGTTGGAGCAGGGGTCCCGCCCACTGACCAGCGCTGTGTGAAGCTGGCTCAGCGCTATTGCCCTGCAGGGAGGTGTGGGGGGAGGGATGGCCTGCAGGGAGGGGGGAGAGGGGAGATGCCCTGCAGGGAGGCGGTGGCTCAGGGAGGCTGGGAGAGGGTCAGCCATCCTGCGGGGCTGCCTCTGAGCTACCTGGAGGCCTCGGCCGCTGGGGAGTGTGGAGTCCCCTCCATTGGCTGGAAGGTGACGAGGCCCCGGCCCACATGTCACAGACAGGGACCCCCGCCTGCTGCCACCACTCTGGTTCAGCATGCCCGCTCAGCGCACCGCCCCCGACGAGCTGGCTGAGGGGGCATCAGCGTGAAGCTTTGACAAATGTAACGCCTGGCAGGAGCGTCTTGGAAGCAGAAGCTGCTACAAGGTGAAGAGGCGGGTGACCGTGATCCTTAGAGCCGAGTGTTAGCTGTGGATCCTCGCCCCACCCCGTCCATGGCCCCGCCCCCGCGCCGTGGCCCCGCCCCTGCTTCGCGGCCCCGCCCCACCTCATGGTCCCCCCGCCCCTGCTTCATGACTCCACCCCTGAGTCATGGCCCCGCCCCGTGGCCCCGCCCCACCGTGGCCCCGCCCCCGCGCCGTGGCCCTGCCCTGCCTCACGACCCTACCCCTGCTTCATGGCCCCGCCCCTCCGTCATGGCCCCTCCCCCATGGCCCCGCCCCCGCTCCGTGGCCCTGCCCCTGCTTCACGACCCTACCCCTGCTTCATGGCCCCGCCCCTCCTTCATGGCCACGCCCCTCCTTCATGGCCCC
>NW_023270498.1:882037-899774 GCF_011800145.1 Mirounga leonina
TGGCCCCGCCCCTCCCCCATGGCCCCGCCCCCGCTCCGTGGCCCTGCCCCTGCCTAGTGGCCCCTCCCCTCCTCATGGTCCCCCGCCCCTGCTCCATGAATCCACCCCTGCATCATGGCTCCGCCCCTGCCTCAAGGCTGTGGCGGGTGACAGTCTCCCCTGAGCCTCAGTTTCTTTGTCGGGAAAACGGGTTCCTAACGCCCAGGACCTAAGTAACGAAGAATGCGCAGCAAACACGCGGCCGAATGAATGAGAGCCGTCATCTTCATTAGTAAGGGTATTTGGTTCATCGAGTGCTTCGCTGATCGCAAAACCGAAAATCGGGGGGAGAGTCTTGCCACATTTTGTCCGTGGTTTCCAGCTGGAGCGTGACTTGCTCACCCTAGCCCGGTCAGCGTCCTCACCCCTGGCGACCCTGGGGAGGGCCCGGCCAGCCCTACCTTCGTCCCACCACGTGGCCGCCCGCTCCTCTCTCCGGGGGTCTCCTGGTGGGGGGCGCAGGGTCCGGGAGGCTCCGGGAGCGCCCACCCACGGCCTGCGCTCCCAGCGAGGCGGTCAGAATCCCCCGTTTGCAGCAGAGGTCTCCGGATGGACGTGTAGCCACGCAGGACCCCGCAGCGCCCGCAGCTCTGGTCCTGGTCCAAGGGGGGTCTGCAGAAGGCAGGGTGCCGGCACACGGAAGGGGGGTGGGGGCGGGGGTACCCGCAGGTCACGCCCCTAGCACACCTTCCCCTCTCTAGAACGAAAGAAACCTTGCAGGGAGCGGGCAGAAACACGTTGGAAAGACAAGGAAAAGGCGAAGGACCATCTGCTGGCATCTCTGGGTGCTCCCTGCAAGGACGACACTGCCTGGAGCCCGGCGCCACGGGCAACAGCTGGGCCTGGGTAAAGCCACCCGCGGGGGGACCCACAGATGGACCCACCTGCCAGGACTCTCGATCTCAGGGTTCTAATTTCGAGCCCTATGTCGGGCATAGAGACTACTTAAAAATGAAAAAATCTTTAAAAAAATACAAAGACATTTCTCAGTTTGCTTTTGATTTGGGATCCGTGGCTTGAGTTTATAACTGGAGGCCCTGGCTTACTGCTCTCCTGACCTCTGGTGGCATCTTCATTTCGTAAAATCGTTAAGAGGGTCAGAAGACAAGGAGTGGCCAGGCAGGCGCTGGTGAACGTGGGCAGCCGGTCCCAGAACCTCACGGCCCTGGAGAGGCCCGGGGCACCTGGCAGGGACGGGGGACTGCTGGGGCCCCGTGCGGGGTCAGGAACACCCGCGGGACTCTCCGCAAGGGTCTTCCCACCACGCGCAGCCGCCTCCCTAACGGGTGACTTGAATTCCTGAGGGTCCGAACTGTTATTTGTGAGGACCCCATCCATGGCTGCACGTTGGGCCAGGCCTCCCTGCACCTGTCAGGGCCGCCTGTGGCGCCGTCTGACTGATTCTGGAAAACCCGAGCTGCGGAAGAAGCAGGATGCTGGTGTGCGGGTCATCATGGTGACAGGCGTGCGGAGCAGGCTCAGGGAGACTCTAGCCCCACCGCGTCTCAGTTCATACCTGCGCTCTCTTTTCCGGGCTGTTTGCCCTCTGCGTGATGAGTCTCCTGGGGCCGGACGCTTAAAGCCACCAGACTTGCTGCCTGATCTGCAGACAGGGAAGGGCGCCTGCACCTCCCCGCCCCGTGCTCACGACCTCCTGTCCATGCTGTGCCATCTCCCTCTCCTCTCCCGCCACTGGGTCGGGCCTCCTGCCAGCTGAGCAGGGGCAGGAGCTCAGGACACTTTGGGGAAACCGCGTGTGCGCAGGCGTGTGCGTGCGTGTGATGTCTGTGAGCCTGCTGATGTGTTTGCTCACGTGTGAGCCTGGTCACGTGTGCATGTGTGCAGCTGTGCGTGGTCCTTTGCACACGTGCACGTGCGTGTGCGTGTAAGTGCCGGGCCACAAGATCTGGTTAAGTGTGTCGTGTGGCCCCATCCCGGCTACCAGGATGCACCTATCTTACCTGGCCTCCGCGGTAGTCCTGGATGTGAGGGAGGGCTGGTTGTGGTGATTTCAAAGGAGGACAATGACATTCAGAAAGCAGTAGCCGCTCAGGGTCGCCAGCCACTGAGTGACGAAACAGGGCACAGACCCGAGCATCCTATTGCTCCAAGGGTCGTCTGGTCTTCACACCCCGCGGACTCTCCGCATCATCTCAGTGTCTCAGGGAGCACGTTGTCACATGGGGGGACCAGGCAGGTCCACCCTCCACCTCCAGAAACCAGTGCCACGGTGACATCCCACCTCCCCGCCCCCCAGCGGCGTGGCCGGGGCCACCACCCGGCCCTGGGAACGTGGCTGTTCCAGCGGAGACTTGCAGTCCCTGTCAAACACACACTGGCTTTCTTTTTTTTTTTTAAAGATTTTATTTATTTATTCATGAGAGACAGAGAGAGAGAGAGGCAGAGGGAGAAGCAGGCTCCCAAGGAGCAGGGAGCCCGATGCGGGACTCGATCCCAGGACCCTGGGATCATGACCTGAGCTGAAGGCAGACGCTTAACCATCTGAGCCACCCAGGCGCCCCACACACTGGCTTTCAAAGCCTCAGTGTGACGAGGAACGGAAAGGATCTCCTTGGAAGGTCCCTATGGATGACACGGGAGAAGGTGCGGGGAGCATGTCGTCCGGAGGTGTCCAGGCGGGCGCGGTGGGTGTGTGGAGCCCTGGTCGCTGGGCCGCCCGCTCTTCTTCCCGGGCCCTTCCCCGGCTGGACCGCACACAGCGCCGAGCGCCGAGCGTGCAAGCTGTTTTGCCCGTGTGTGCCCGGCGGCGGCACCGGCTCAGGAAAGGAGACGGAGGGGCCTGGGCAGCTCACACCTGTGGGCAAGCTGTAAGATGGGCGAGTGACCCCTGCCCACGTGTGCCCTGGCTTCTTCTGAGGATCAGATAGGCTGACGGGGATATTGTGGGTCCAACTGTGCCCCCAATTCCACATGTCGAAGCCCTAACTCCCGGGACCCCAGAATAAGACCGTTCGGAGGTGGGGTCTTTAAGGAGGGGATCGAGGTAAAACGAGGTCACTAGGGTGGGCTCTACTCCAGTGTGACTGGGGTCCTCATCAGAAGAGGACATCAGGACGCAGACACGCACGGAGGGACGACCACAAGAGGCCCCGGGGAGGAGAAGGCCGTCTGCACGCCCAGGACAGGCCTCGGGAGGGACCGGCCCTGCCACGCCTGGATCTCGGACCTCTAGCCTCCAGGACTAAGTAAACTCCCGTTGTTTAAGCCCTGCCCCTGCCCCCGCCCTGGTCTGGGGTGTTCTTGTCAGCGGCCTACGCAGACTGATGCACAGCCTCCCCCTCTGTCTCTGCAGCCTCCGCCCTCCCCAGGATGTATTCGTGGACGCGCCTCTTCCTCGGCCTCTCTCCCAGAGGATGATGCAGGCCACACATCCTGCCCTTCGGACCAAGGTCACTTCCAGCACCCCGTGGGAGGCCGGCCCTCCCTCTGGCTCTGGGCAGCCCCAGCCACCGTCCCCGTGCCCCAGAGCCGCGTGTGCCTGTCTCTCGGGGGTCAGGCCCCAGGGCGGGAGCCGCTATGTCTGGGTTCGTGCACCTGCAGATGCAGTAGGTCAGCGCTTCGACCGAACATTCCCGCATCAATGATGGTCGCCTCCGCCCTGTGGGGTGTGAGAAGCCGTACTGTCACCGTCCTTCCGTTCTAGTGTTCGTCATCTCCACTACGATTTCCACTCTGATCCGTGGGGCCTTTAGATGTGTGTAAGGTTTGATGTCCAAACACATGTTGCCTCATTTTTGCGTTGTTCTCAAGAATGGGGCCACTTGAAATCTACTCATTGGGCCAAGCGCTGAACAAGAACGCCTGTGGTCGAGCTGTTGGGAGCGATGTTCTGCAAACGCCCTTGGATGCAGCTGTGAAGTTTGTCGCTCAAATCTTCCACACCCTGCTGACTTGGGGGCCTGCTGCTCCATCCACTAATGAGAGAAGCGGTTTAAACCCTATTATGAGTGCACTTGTCAAATGTCCTCATTTTCTGACATCTACAATTTGGGACTAATTTATCAGACACCCGCGAGCTTACAGATGTTTTATCTTTTTTTTTTTTTTAAAGATTTTATTTATTTATTTGACAGAGAGAGAGAGAGCATGAGCAGGGGGAGAGGCAGAGGGAGAAGCAGACTCCCCGCTGAGCAGGGAGCCCGATGTGGGACTTGATCCCGGGACTCCAGGATCATAACCTGAGCCGAAGGCAGATGCTCAACACCTGAGCCACCCAGGGGCCCCCAGATGTTCTGTCTTGTTGCTAACTTGGACCTTTTATCAAAAACGAATTTCTCTGCTACGTACATGTCTACATCTGCTTTCTTCTGCTTGGTATTTGGTGCTGGTCTTTCCATCCTTGGGCTTACTGAGAGTTTTTCTTGCGTCTCTTCATAAAGTCGACACCTGTTAAAAAAGACACAATCTGATGTTGATGTCTTGTGACCGCTCAGCGTGTCCAGCTACGTTTGCTCTGATTACTGGATGCGTGTGTGATTTTATCACCACGGTGGGCATGTTTGCCGGTCTGCTCTGGTTTCTCTTCCCTTCTGCCCTCCCATCTTTTCATGGATTTTCTCTCGTCTTTTCCCAATTCCGTTGTCCTTGCTCCTGTTTGGAAGTTGTAGGCTCTGCGCCTCCTCTCATGGTTGCGTTGGATGCACTCCCGCAGGTGCCTCATTGGATGGTCCCTGCCACCCAGTGTGGTGCCTCCATCCGAGGAACTTACTGCTTATCATCTCTTCCCCATGTCCACGTTCCTGTTGCTTGTCATTAATGTTTGTCACTTTTAGATTTCACCCAGCATTTTGTTGATTCTGTAATTTTGTTAATTCTGTCATTTGTGGTACTTAATCTATTATTCCACTGGAATCAAAATTCAGATTCCTCTTTAATCCCTACATCCAGGGCCTGTCTTGGTTTTTATAGAAAAATCACACGAAATTCTACAAATGTGCATTTCTCTTGGTGGCCACTCACTGGAACTCTAAACAGATGCAAATCTCCCGTGCGTCCCTGAGGTTGAAATTACTCGCTTGGAGAGAGAAGGCTTTATGATGACTGTCACTTTAAGCTGGTCAAGAATTTCACTTGTGATATTCGTATTTTTTACATTTAAATCACTAAGGATGTTGCTGCATGATTATTAATGCCGTTTGTTCAAATCTGGTGAACGTGCAGCTGTATATGCTTGAGTCGTTTGGGTTCGGACTTTTCCAGTAAGTAGACTTGAGACTTACGTCACCGCCGCTCTTCCTGATCGAGGGAGATAAGTTTTCATTGGCACGGTGACACGCGACTTCGACTCTAGCTCCCCCTTCAGGGGAAATCGGGCCCTGGGGGCGACAGCTCCATTTGTCAGTAGAGACTCTGCGGGGAGGAAGGGCAGAGATGCCGCATCTGGTGACCCCGGTTCCGATTCGGGGTGCACATGGGCCTGTGCACCGTCGAGGAGCCATCTGCGCCTTGCTGGACGGCGACCAGAGCCCACACGCTCCGCTCCTGAACGTGCGTCTATGTGCTCCACACTGACATGGGGCCATGCGTATCTGCTCAAGCCCCCGGCGTCTGCCCTTCACGCGTCAGTGATCCAGCCCCAGCCAGACTGGCGAGGACAGTGAGGGGAAGCAATGTGGATCGTGTCGCAGGGGCCCAGCCAGGTGCAGACCCCCGTCCGTGAAATCCCAGCGGAGCCCGGCCTGGGCAACGGCTGTCCGAGCACACGGCCCGGACGCTGGTGGACCTCGGGCCCAGGTCCCAGTTCCCGGAGGAGCCAGATCTGATGCACGTTTATGGACGCTGGCATGTGTCCATGGCTTCAGACCGACAGAGTGCCCGAGGTGTCCACCCTCCCTTCTCTTTCCGGTTTCTTCCCACACTCGCGGGGGGCCCTCCCGAACCACAGAGCAGTTTACGGGAGCTGAGTCTGCAAACCCTGTCCTCACTCCCCGGAATGCCCACTAACCCATGTGCCTGAGTCTCCTTTCCAGTTCCCATTTATGGTGCAGCCTGCCCATGTTCCAGAACCTTCCGCCGCTCGTGCCATTCCCACCCCTTCCTCCCCACCCCGCCCCCACTCTGCACCGCCGTGTAGGCACGTTTTGCGCCCCCGGGTCCCACAAGTGGCGGGCTTCTTCAGGGCGAGGGCCGTCCCCGAGGCCCATGAAGTCCAACACCAGCAGCGCCTGTCAGAGGACGTGCTCAGTGGTGTTTGTTTGGTGTGGTTGAATCCGAGTTCTTGCCCCGGAACAGGCATGGTGAATTTGACGGGTCTGTGCTGACGCGCACCCTTAGGCAGGGCTGGAATGCGCGCGGTGGTCAGGCGGGTGGGAGCTCCTGAAGCCGAGCCAGCACCATCTCCTTTGGTGACACCGACCGTCACAGTGGGGCTTTCACACTTTCCAGCCACCAGCCCGGACCCTCCTAAAGCCAGAGAATCGGCGATCGATTGGATCTGTACTTCCTGACACATGCTGGTTCCAGGTCTCCCCGACTTCATGCTCGTGGACACCGACCCCGCGGAACTTGAGAACAAAGTGGCGTGAGACACGGTGACTTTCCCGTGCCGCATTCGTCAAACAGCTGTGTCACGAGGAACCAACGGATGATGAACCGGGAAACTCCCCCCAATAACGTGCGCATGAATTTTAATGGGTGCTGGAAAGCGATGGCAGCTTGCAGGCGCCCTTACAAGCTCACGAGGCATTAACGTCCCATTAAAGATGCATGTCTTCTTTCAGAAACCTCTCGGAAGTGGAGGTTCCTGCTGAGCATGGTGACATCTGCCACCGCGGGACAAGTTCTGTGCAGGGCCCATGTGCGTGCGCGGCGGGTGCCTCGCGTCTGGGGGCCACCCCACCCCGGGGAGCACTAATGGCAGATGACTCAAGCTGTGAGAGCAGCAAACACCATCAATGATGGAACGAGCTCAGGTCCATGGGCACAATCCGCTTTGACAGACGCGAGGCATGCAACCAACCGAGAGCGCACCCTGAAAACCACCGACTGGGTCCCTTTACTCCCTGTTGACACCGACACTGTCCTCGCAAGCCTGGAGAAGGCCGTGTGAAGCTCTCTTAGTGCAGACAGTGCCCAGAAATGAATGGCCAGGTCCACGATGTTGGGGACGCAGTGTATTTTCAAGGCTTGAGCCCTAGAAGGGGGGTGAGGAAGCAGAGACCCGCCTGTGGGACAGGGATGGAGGCGACGCTGAAGCTTGAGCAAAAGCCTGCCAACCTCATCCTCACAGTAACAGCAAAGTGTTTAAATCGAGTGAGGGCACGTCCCAAATTTCCCAAGACGATCCTATTGCCCTGGAGTCCCATGTAGCTCTTTATTGATCCTGGTGTTTTTTGGTTTTTTGTTTTTTTTTTAGAGAGAGAGAGAGACCAGGAGCAGGGGGGAGGGGCAGAGGGAGAAGCAGGCTCCCCGCTGAGCAGGGAGCCCGACATGGGGCTCGATCCCAGGACCCTGAGATCATGACCTGAGCTGAAGGCAGACGCTCAACCCACCGAGCCACCCAGGCGCTCATATTCACCTTGGTTTTTAATTTAATTAATTAATTAATTTATTTATTTATTTTTAAAGATTTTTATATATTTATTTGAGAGAGAGAGAATGAGAGACAGAGAGCATGAGAGGGAGGAGGGTCAGAGGGAGAAGCAGACTCCCTGCCGAGCAGGGAGACCGATGTGGGACTCGATCCCGGGACTCCAGGATCATGACCTGAGCCGAAGGCAGTCGCTTAACCGACTGAGCCACCCAGGCGCCCCTCACCTTGGTTTTTAATTTCAATTGCTTTATTATAAATAAGCATGTCACAACATGCTGGGATAGCTCAGTGGGCCACCCTGTGCGGGTGTGTGGGGATGCAGGATGAAGTCCGAGGTCGGGCAGGACAGACCGCCAGTCTCCATGAGCACAAGTCTGCTGAGAAACCATCCGCTTGTGCCTCAAAAGTTAGCAGTTATTTTAAGAACCATAATGCGCAAAGGTGAGAAATTAAGATGTACGATGTCAGAGGCTGCTTTTAGAAATTGCTTTGAGAGGCATGACTTTTTCGATCAAATGGCTGTCATTGTACATTAATTTTTTCACTTCTATTTCTGGATTTTCTGCCTGTATCAAAAGCAAAGCCATATCTGTTAATATGTGGCCTCCGTTTCCAAAAATAAAACTTCAAAATCAGTTGAACGATGTCAATTTTGTCAGAGTCATTAGATCCTTTAAACTAGAAAATAACTTCATAAAAATTACTTCAATTTCTTCATCTAATTCATGGGGTCAAAAAAAAGCTTTCACAAGTTTATCTCATGGACAATGAAACATCTGACATGATTCTGAATGCTATCCTAGATTTAGTTTAAAAGTCAATGTTGAAGATAAAATGAGTTCTGTGGTGCTCATGTAAACCCATCTTCGTCACGTGCACACCGTGGAAAAATAGTGCCCGCGCTGAATGATGAGACCACAGCCTGGAATGTTCTTACTGGAGCCCATGACCCGTCGTCCAGGAAACGGAGTCTCTGCACAGACTCACGGAGGGAGCGGGTGCAGGTGCGGCTTGGCCCAGCGCCCGCGGCCCACCAGGACTCCCTGCCGATGCATCAACCCAGGCCACGTCAGTGCCCCACGCGGGTGGGAGCAGGACTTGCTGTGATAATGACAGAAAGACCCCAGAACAGAGACAACCGCTAGGGGCAGAGAGGGACGGAGCCAATAAAAGGCGTGAGAACCCGACATAGCGCACGACGCACGTTATGGGGACACATGACAGAAGGTGCCTGTGATGGAGGGGAATGCCACCTTCCCGCCCTGGAGGCTGGGACGTCGTGGAAATGTCAGCGCCCTCCAAATGAATCTGCTGGTTCTCCAATGAGGACACCTGTGGTTAGTGTTTATGGAAAACAAGCCGATTCTAGACTTCCCACGGAAATGTAAAGGGTCGGTAAAAACCAAGACACTTTCGAGGAAGCAGAGCACATGACACACAGAATAAAAATACTCTAAACGGACTCACATGTATAGGGCCGCTAGATCGATGACAAAAGAGGAAAGGAAATGATTTTTAATACATCACTCTGGATCGATCTTCCATTCTATTGGAAGCTATGCGAGCGATATTGTGGAGCTAATAAGAGTGTTTCTTGCACAGAATAAAGGCGGGGAGCAAGGGTGCTCCTCTCAGGCTGGTCGGGTTACAGGTAAGTTCCCGTCCTTCGTCTTTCCGTGTATTTCGAGATCCACCACACAAGTATGACTTTTTATTTTTAAAAAATTTACATGTTCTCTTTCCGAAAAAGAATGACAATTTTATCATTCACATTTTTTCCCTAACTGATAAAGTTCCATGTGTTTTTTTCTTTTTCTGCCAATCCCCAATTTTTTTGGTGTCTCTGCAGGATACTTGCTGGCATAGAGATTACTTCTGAAATTTGAGTTTAAAATGCATTATGAAACATTCTACATAAATTCTGGAAAGAGAAACTGCATCTCATTCAAATAAACATCCCCATTTCTGTGCTGTAATTCAGAATAATAAAAAAAGTCTCATCATGCAAATGAGAAGAAAATTGCCCCAGGCGTCCAGCCGATGAAAAATAAGTGATGATAAACATCACGATATCCAGCAGAATCGATCGATTGATGTTGTGCACGCAGCTGGGGCTTTACTCTAATATAGCATTGGCAATAAATATTTTGTCTTGTGTCCTTGAAGAGACAGAAAAGAAAGGTGATAATACGAAAATCAGATTTTGACAATTCAGACTCATTCGTTTCTTCTCCGTTGCTGTAAGAGCGCTGAGTGGAGTAATTCAGTGGGGCCAAGATCAAATCCTCAAATGTTGGGGCTTGAATTGCAGCATCGAGATACCTGACTTTCACGGGCCTCCTGTGAGATGCCCCGACAGTCTGGGCATGTGCCGGACAGGCGGGACCCAGGGCTTCCTGAAGAGGGGCGGAACCCAGGGCTCCCCAAAGAAGGGCGGGACCCAGGGGTCCCTGAGGATGAGAGGGACCCAGGGCTCCCTGAAGAGGGGAGGGACCCAGGGGTCCCCGAGGATGAGAGGGACCAGAGCTCCCTAAGAGGGGTGGGACCCAGGGGTCCCCGAGGATGAGAGGGACCCAGGGCTCTCTGAAGAGGGGAGGGATCCAGGGCTCCCCAAAGACGGGTGGGACCCTCGGCTCCCCGAAGCTGGAACTTGACTGGAGGCTTCTTTCCCATGCTCCTGACTGACTCACGGGGGTGAAGGTGAGGCTGCTAAGGGCCCCTTGCAGCTGGAAGGGGCTCACGGGCCAGGTTATTGTGTCTCAGGGGCGCAGCTGAGGTTCCAGGACTCCATGGGGCATGGGGCAGGCGCTCACTCCAACCTCAGGCACTTCTCAGGGCAGACGTGCAAACCAAGAAGGTGGTGGCGGGGGGTGGGCTGCCAAGAGAGGTTTTCCCACCCCTGCCACCAGCTGCTCTGCCCCTCAGACCAGCAGCCCCTCCCCATCTCTCCAGGATGCTCAGGATCACAGGGAACCACATTTCACCACTGCCCGCTGAGGTCCAGGCTGGGGCTGACCCCGGGGCTCTGCTTCTGATGCTAACGCCCAGCCTGCTCTCCCGCACTGCTGAGGCCCCAGCTTGGATCCGCTTCCACCCCGTTTGGGTGCGGGGAGATTTTACCTATTTGGCCTCCAATCCATTCCTGGACAGTGCACGCCAGGGACATGCCCTTCACTCCCACGCAGCCAACGCAGGTCAGATGGGCTAATTCCTTCCCCCCCACCTGCCCGGGGCTGCCTGCCAGGCTCCCCTCCTCCCCCCGCATTGACCTGCGCCCTGGGCCAGCTTGGGGACGCTCCTCCTGGCTTCCACGGGCTGCTCCCCAACCTCATCATCCCTGGCTTGGCTCCCTCCTGAGTCTGCGCCCCAGCACCTAGTCCCCGTGGATTGTCCATCGGTCCAATTACGTGTGCATTTATTGAGTGCCAAGTGCATCATGCCAGGTGAGCCCCGGAGAGGGATGAGGCTCCCCCGGCATATATGGTTAATCGCTGTGTGGCCTGTGACTTTCTGTTTCCGGTAGTGACAATCCCTCGAAGGGCCCTCAGTGGACGCTGGCAGCTGCCGCCGGCATCCCCAGCCGTCCCTGCAACCAGTTCTTAGCACTAAGCTCTCACCCGGGAGATGGGAGGCAGTGAGTGTGCAACCCTCACTCCTGGTCCTCCTGTGTGCCCCTCGCTACCCCACCGTGGGCAGGGTCTGCAAAGCCCCATACAGGGTTGGAGAGCAAGAGAGCCATACGGCTCCTGTCACACCTTCCCACTCTGCCGCCTCAGCCGGGAGTCGGCACAGAGGACGCGAAGTCCCCAGTGTCTCTGTGCCAATAAAACTTGGTTCACGTTCGCGGAAATCCGAAACCCATGTGATGCTCATGTGCCGGGAACAGTCTTCTCTTTGGATTTTCTTCAACCATCTGAAAACGTAGAAACACTCTTCGTTTACAGGGCTGCACAAGACAGGTGGTGGTGGAGTTGGGCCAGGGGCTGTCCTGTGCTGACCCCCAGCCGCACGGCCGACCTTGTGGAGGTCCCGAGGGTGGCCCTGGGCCACTGCTCCAGGAGCCTGCTCAAACCTCATGTCGGAGCCCCCTGCTCAAACCTCACTGCAGCCCCCGGAGCAAACCCTGAGTCCCTTACAGAGTGGGATTGCTGGATGAGTTCAGTTACGCATCCCATCCCCCAACCCCAAGTCCCCGTGTCACCTCCTCCGCACAGCCCAGTGTGACCCGGCTCCTGACTCCTCTTCAGAGGCCCAATTGTCCCCCCCAACCAGCAGTCCTTCATGTTAGGGCAGAGGTTACCACTTTCTCATCAAGATCTTGGAAAGCAGCGATGCAGAACAGAAGATCCTCGCTCTCCAGCAAGCTGTCCCTGGTCCTCTGGGCAGGACACCTGCCCCCAGTCGGGGGCTCTGTGCCCGCTCCCATGGGACCCCAGGCTCCAAGGCGGCAGGGCCCGTCGTCCTGCAGTCACGCCCGGAGCTGGAGCGACCAGTGACTGGGCCTCAGGATCAGATGAGACCCGTCGCATGGCACCGGAAGGAGCTGACAACCCTGTCATTCCAGTGGTTGGTTTGACATTCATTCAACGAACCTTCATCGTGTGCCTGCTATTACCCATCCTAGGGCCATAAACTGGTGAAGCAAACAAACGTCTCTGCCCTCACAGAGTTTGTGTTCTAGAATCTTCTTCCACATCCTGGCAGGAAAACCTGGCTGCTGGAGGCAGCGAGAGCCTAGGCGGTCCTCATTCAGTCCCTCACCCGCCCACCCAGCTGCAGAGGAGTTCCGGGCTCAACCCCCTCCCCGGGACACTGTTCGGGTCTCCTTGCAGGGTCCTGGAGTGCCAGCCCGTCGCTCTGTCCCTCCTCCAGCCAACCCCCATCCCTCCCGCCATCCCCCACGCTGGCCTGCGTCCCTGCTCCCGCCCGCCTCCTTCCACAACAGATCCTAGTATGATTAACCAGGCAGAGTGCAGTCAGCCGCCAAAGCCCTCCCCGTGCAGTGCTGCACCCCTGCTCCCCGCTTTGTCCTCGCTGTGTGGGCAGACATCTGGGCAGACCCCAGCGTGTGTGGTTGGTGACGGCCACCCTGCAAGACCCCGTGAGTTATTTCCCTTCCAATGCTGGGGCTTCTCAGAAATTCACTCCTGCAGAGCTCCGAGAGTTCTGTTTTTCCTTGGTTGATAATAAATACTGAACTTATTTAAATCAAATCAAACTGTGTGAATGTGTATGGAGCTTCATTAGTGCCCAGGTAACTTCCTAGGATGGTGGGAGCTGAGAAGATAAATAAGTCGTGGTTACTGATCTCAGAAGACTAGCAGCCAGGCTGCCAGCTGGTTACTCAGGGACTAGTAATAATGCAAAGGCAACAGTGACAGGTGGTGCCTGGAGCCAGGCTGATGGGAGTGTGTCTGCACACAGGAGATGAGGAGTGCCATCTCTGCACCAACGGACCCCGTGTGGTTCTCAGAGGTTCCCAGCATGTCTCGGGGCCAGGTCTGGAGGAGCCATGGGGCAGAATGTACATTTGGAAAAGCACATATCCTTCTGATTATAAGAATAGAAAATAAAGGGAAAAAATCTGAGGAATAACATTTAAACTGTCGATAATACTTCTACCCAGAGATAACCATAGTTACCAGTTTCCTAGAAATTTTATGTAATGTGTAGAATTTTCACATATTGAAGCCTACCCTAAAGCAGAACCTTACCGACCACAGGGTATGCGTGGCTGGTGTGCCACAGTGCCTTTGCACATCCATCTGCTGTTGGGCATTTACATTGTTGAATTTTATTCCTACAACTCACACTTGTGAGAACTTCCTCCTACAGGAACATTTCCCCTTGCTTTCTCTATCTCCTCGAATAGACTCCCAGGAGTGGGATTACCTATCAAAGTTTACAGTCATGGCAAAGCTCTTTTCCATATTGTACTTGCTTCCCACGAAGGGAATGCCACGTTCCTCCTCCAAACAGGTGTGGAGGACCCTTCTCATTGTAATCACCAGTGTTGAACATCAGCACCTGCATGTGTGTGTGTGTGAAAGCATGTGCATGTGAGTTCCTGAGTGTGTGTGTTTGTGAATGTGTACATGTGAGCATGCGTGTATGCATGTGTGAGAGTGTGTGCATGAGTGTGCGTGCATGTGAGCACGTGCATGCAAGCATGTGCATGTGATCATGTGTGGGTGACTGTGCACGTGTGTGGGAACATGTATGGGTGTGCATGTGTGTGAGTGTGCATGTGAGTGTGTGCATGTGTGAGCATGTGAGCGTGTGCATGTGCATGTGAGCATGTGCACGTGTGAGTGTGCATGAGTGTGTGCATGTCCATGCGTGTGCACAAGTGTGTGCGTGTGAGTGCATGGGAATGTGTGTGCAAGCATGTGCATGAATGTGTGCATGAGTGTGTGCATGTGGGTGTGAGCATGTGAGCATGTCTGAGTGTGTGCATGTGTGCGTGTGTGAGTATGTGAGCGTGTGCATGTGAGTGTGTGCACGCGTGAGAGAGCATGTGCACATGACTTTGCACAAGTGTGTGCATGTGCATGCATATGAGCATGTGCATGAGTGTGTGCGTGCACGTGAGCGTGTGCATCCGAGTGTGTACATGTGAGCATGTGCATGTGAGTGTGTGCATGAGCGTATGAGTGAGGAAAGATGAGTTGCAGGAAAGTGGAAACATGACCCAGCTCTGCAGAGACCACTGCTGACTGAGCTGCTCTGTGCTTCTGTCCCACCGCAAAGTACGCCTCCCCTCTCTCCGCCGGTTCGTCACAGTCACATGACGCCAACGCCGCTGGTATAAAGGTGAGGACTTGGCTCACTCACATCTCGCACCTCTACCTCCTCCTTGCTGCTCCCGAAGTTTGGTAGAAATAGCGTAGCTCGTGTTAGCGATCTGATCTCGCCTGCTCACCCCGACCCGCGTGTCCTTTGCCTTCCTCCTCCCCCGCGTCTCTGGACTCAACTCCGCTCTGCTGTCACCTTCGCGGGGTCTCGGTTGGTAACATGACAGTCTTTTCTGTAACTGAGTTGAGTGCGGCAAGTACTTGTAGATCAACACGGTCAAGGAAATTTGAACTTTAAAACCCTCTCTGTTCCTGCGACAGAAAAAACAAGAGGGAAAGTAAGAAGAACGAGTAAGAGGGAGAGTAAGAAGAGGAAGAGTAAGAAGAACGAGCCAAAATACAAGATGTGTGTATCTCTGTCGACAAGGAGAGAGCACGATGGGATTTCTAGTGGCTGCTGAATCCGTGGGTCACTGGGCTCCAGTCGGGGAGGAGCCGGGCCGGCCGGGGCTCAGCCTCCCTCTGATCGTGGGTGAGAAGGGGCTCCACCAAGCTCCCGGGGCCTGTGTTGGGGGACGTGACACCACCTGCCCGCAGGGAGCCATGTTGTTACCAGGAACTGCGGGCCGTGGGGACTGGGGGACCAGCTGGCGGCCAGAACCACGAGATCCCCACATGGGCTGGAGGAGGCGGCTGAGGGCAGGTGTTCACAGAAGGAGAGAGAAAAACACCCGCCCTCACCAACTGTGCCTGAAAACCCAAATTCCAAAGCATGTGAAGGGACCAACCGTCTCAAATGTGGCAGCAAGTGCTTTAAAATACAGGCCTCGGGGTGTTTGGCGTCCAGATGGGCTCTCTCTTCTCACACTCACCGGTTGTGCAAAATCAGGCCATGCTGCAATTCGCGCTGTACATTCTGTTCTTCCCAGTGATGACATTCTAGTACATGTTGGGGCTGAACTGTGTCCCCCCAGGACCCACATGTGGAAGCCCTAGCCCCTCGGACCTCAGAGTGTGGCTGTGTTTGGAAATGGGGTCAGTGACTGAGGTAAAATGAGGTCACTAGGGTGGGCTGTCATTCCACAGGACGGGTGTCCTTGTGGGAAGGGAACATCAGGACACAGACCCGCACAGAGGACAGCCACGTGAGGACACAGGGAGGAGATGGGCCCAGAAGAGGCCTCAGGAGCCCAGCCCAGCCATGTCTGGATCTTGGGTGTCCACCTCCAGGACGTGAGGAGTGACTGTCTTGGATCGTGCACAGACCTGGTGTTCTGTTACTGTGGCCCCCGATGACTGCTGTGGTCTGGATGTCTCCCCTGGAGACTTTGCTCATGTTCTGGAAGCAGAGTGGTGTGCTTTCGTCCCGAGAACCTGCCCTCCCCACCTGCCCCAGGAACTGGGAGAGGTGGCCTGGGACACGTGGGGACATGGCCAAGGGCAGCCGAGAGCCTCGGGTCCTTGCTTTCTCTCCTTGGCTTTTCTTCTGTTGCTACAGCACATTTTCAAGTCACTTCCACGAAAGGTGTAAACCCAGATACTTCTGGAAGCTTCTGTGCGTCTGGTGGTCCCATGGCGGGCCCTCGGCGTGGCTCCTGCCTGGGTACAGAGCTTGGGCTGGGCCTCCCTGGGAGTCTGGAATTTCTGGCGACCCCTCGCATGCCTGCTCGGTTCTGGTCCCTCTGCCGGTGACCTGCTTATTTTCTGTGGCAGCTCCTAGAATTCTGCCTTTATCCTTGGCATCCGCCCAGTCTAACAAGAGGCTGGCTTGGTGGGCCCGTTCCCATCAGTGCGGTCACCTCCTGGTGGCCTCCAGGACTGAAGCTTCTCCGTGTTATTTCAGGGGTGGACCAGAAACCCTTTCCTGTCCAGCACCGACTTTCCATCTGGCTTCAGCCTCTCCTACTCTCTGTACCGGCTCTCAGCCCCGTTTTTCCCCAAACAGTTGGTTTTGTTTCTGAAAGGTCGCTCTTGTTCTCCGAGTGTCCCTTTCTCGTGGTATCCGATTTTTATGTTTGTTCTATCTTCCTGAATAGCTCTGAAAACACAAACTCAAATACTCTGGAAAGAGCCCTTCTGTTGCAGAACAGTTGACTCTTCTGAGGAGGTGGGTGTTGGTGGGTCTCTCTTGGCTTCGCCCTCGTGCTGTGGGCTCTCCCCTGGGGTTGCCTCCTGGGCCCGGGGTGGCCTCTTTTGGGCCCTGATGGCGGGGGCCCATCTTCCAGAAGCTCTAGAGCTCCCCACCAGCTCCATTCTTCAGAGGGAGCCCTCTGGTTCTGCCTTTTGGTGAGTGGCTTGTGCAGGCCCATCCTGTCAGAGTGACCGGGTGACAGGGCAGGGAGACGTCGAGGGGCCTGACCGCACACCGGAGCTGGCGCTGGTCCTGGGTGTCTCTGCCATCCCACACCCAGCCTCACTATTTGTGCTGCCCTTGACCTCAGTGCACTGACCTTGACCTCAGCACATTGACCCTGAGCTCAGCGCCCTTGGGCAGACCTCCGGGTACTCCTGCCTGTGACTTTCCTCGCTCTGTTCCCGCGTCCACACATGCCTGTCTGCCTGCCTCAGGTTGCCCACTCGCCTGGGCGCACCTTTCCCTCCTTCCTTGTGCTGTGTGTGCGTTCTTTTCTGTGCTTCTAAGGGGCCATTCAGTGTGGTCTCCAGAGGAATGAAGCGAAGACAATAGGCTTTTACTGCTACAGGTAGAGATGATAAGAAGGCATCTCTTCGGGGCATTTCTTGGCTTACCTTTCTTCCGAGATGTGCTAGTCACTCGTATTCCCTTGGGACATGGCTCTTTGCATCCTCGACAAATATTTCGGTCTTCATGTTTTTCTTGACTTATATGAGCTCTTTATATATAAAAAGCTGTTCACCCCGGTTGTAATTTTTGCTTAATGGTGTTCACAGTGTGACTTAGGAATACGAAGGAGAGTAAAACCATGGCGAAAACTGCATCCTGACAAGTCCCCGCCTTATTTGTGCCTTAGCTAGGATCCCAAAGCCGATCATGGATCCCCTTGAATTTAACCCGGACATCTCCTGCACACCATATTGAGAGCCCCCAGAGTAGGACAGAAGCCAGGTGGATCCTGGGGAGTCCGGGTTGCCCGAGGAGAATGTCATATGTTCCCTGTAATTACTTGTGACTTGAAAATTTGATGTTTTTATATTTGTTAGAATCAGGTGGTGCCAGTCTGGTTCAAGAAAAAGCCACTTGATGGCATTCCATGTGGTTGCATATGGGCTAATTACATAAATCGGCTATTTGTGTTCCAAATTGAGCTTTGAAAGCTGTTCTGACTCCTTCAATTGTTCCCCACAAGCAAACAGAATTATGCCCAGAAAGCCA
>NW_023270498.1:899784-908166 GCF_011800145.1 Mirounga leonina
TAAAATACTCAAGAGGTCACCAGATCATGATGGTCGGCTTTCTGCCCTAAGAGTCCACTCCTGAGTGTCGTCATCCTGTCCGTCAAATGGGTTTGCACCACCTCCCTCCCAGAGTTACCAGGCAGATCCACCCAGGCGGCCTCCGCACCTGTCAGCTCGGGCATCCATCACAAAGCACCACAGACATGGCCTGAACAACCCACATATACTCTGCTTGTCCTGGAGGCTGGAGGTCCAAGATCCAGGTGTGGCAGGGCTGGCCCCTCCCGAGGCCTCTCCTGGGCATGCAGATGGCCGTCTCCTCCCTGTGTCCTCGTGAGGTCGTCGCTCCGCGTGTCTGAGTCCTAACCTCTTCTTATAAGGACCCCAGTCACATTGGAGTAGAGCCTATCCTAGTGACCTTGCTTTATTTCAATCACCTCTTTAAAGACTCCTCTCCAAGTACAGACCTGTTCTGAGGTCCTGGGGGTGGGAGGAGGAGACACAATCCAGCCCACCTCACCTGTGTGTGCCTACTGGGATTTGGTGTGCAGTGTGTGCCCCCTACCTGTCTGCAGATATTTGGAAAGTGTCCCTTAAAGGGGTGATGTAAGGGACACAGATGATCCTGGTCCCTCTCCCAAGAACTAGTGATCACTAGAACAATGGCTGCTGTTGGGCCCAGGAGCCAGGCCTGTGGCATCTGGCTACATGGTCCCCCCCTTCTTCATAATGCTTGGCATCAATATTTGCTGATGATAAATCATCATGGCGGCCATGGTGGCCTTTGAAGCAAATTTCCCCGATCTTCCCTAAAACAGCAGTAGGCTGGTGACCATGGAGGACGATGTCATTGACTCATGAAATTTTATAAGCAGATGGCTTGTAAAGTCCTCAGGACGTAAAGCTCTCCAGCTTGAGGTGGGAGGTGATCCGATGTGTTGGTCCACACGCTTAGACGGAGTGGGGCCTCCTGCGCACCCAGCTCATCGTTCGGCTCCCCGAAGCCTTGTTCATCTGGTCTGTGTTGTGGGAAACTCTTGCTGTGTTGGCTGCCATGAGGCTCACAACACAACCGTTCTCAAGAAGGAATTCTGGCCTCCACTCCCCGTCATCTTGCCGTGTGACCTCAGGGGAGTCCCCTGCAGCACGAGCCTTGGTGTTCCCATCTGGAAAATGGGGATGTTGGCCTCTGAGGGCTTTTGGGTTTCCTGGGTCAGGAGAGAGGCGTTTGCACCAGTCCTCCGTCGGTCCCTCCTACCTGCATCCCTGCCCCTCCCCCGCAGGCAGAAGCGGGGCTGGGGGTGATGCTGGGTCTCACGACAGGATAGGTCCCCTTCCTATCAGGAGCTTGGCCTTAAAACTTTGAAATCATTGGGGAAACTCCTTTTGAATGAATGACTTTACTTCCTTTCCAATTTTATTTAGTGGGAAGGGAATACTTTTCCTGATGCATCTAGAACTAGGTTTTAGAAGGGTCTGTCTACTCCACCTACAAACGGGAAATCCTGATTTTTCCTAGAAAAGCAGCATTCTGTACCTGACAGCATGAGAGCAGGATTGCTAGGTCATGTGATTGTTCTAATGTTAACTATTTGAAGACCCTCCATACTGTTTGCCAAAGTGGCTGCACCAGCCTGCATTCCCACCAACAGGGCACGAGGGGTCCCCTTTCTCTGCATCCTCGCCGGCACCTGCTGTTTCTTGTCTTGTTGATTTTAGCCATTCCGACAGGTGTGAGGTGGTATCTCATTGTGGTTTTGATGTGCATTTCCCTGATGATGAGTGATGTGGAGCATCTTTTCATGTGTCTGTTGGCATCTGGATGTCTTCTTTGGAATAAATGTCTTTCTAGGTACTTTGCCCATTTTTAAATGTTTTCTGTTTGTTTGTTTGTTTGCTATTGAATTATATAATTTCCTTATATATTCTAGATATTGTCCTCTTATTAGATGTACGGTTTGCAAATATTCTCGCCTCTTCCACAGCCTGCCTTTTCATTCTGTTCCCTTCGCTGTGCAGAAGCTTTTTCGTGTGATGTTGTCCCACTTGTTTATTTTTGCTTTCGTTGCCTTTGCTTTTGGTGTCGAATCCAAGAAATCACGGCCAAGACCGATGGCGAGGCGTTTTTCCCGATATGTTCTTCTAGGAGTTTTATGGTTCCAGGTTTCACGTTCAAGTCTTTAATCCATTTTGAATTGATTTTTGTGTTTGTTATAGCGTCCTTCACAATCGATCAAGATGTGGAAACAGCCTGAGTGTCTGTAGACAGGTGGATGGATAAGGAGACTGTGATTTATATACTAAATATGATAGAAAAAATACATATGATGGAGTATATATATCCATAAAAAGAAGGAACTGCTGTCATTTGCAACAACGTGGATGAACCCGGGGGGCATTACCCTGAGTGTAATAAGCCAGACAGAGAAGGGTAAACCCTGTGTGGTATCACTCCTGTGTAGGATCTAAATAAAACAGTGGAGCTCACAGAAGCAGAGTGTAACTGTGGTTGCCTGGGGCTGGGGGCGGTGGGGGGGACATTGGTCACAGGAGACCGACCTCCAGTCACAAGGTAAGTGTGGGGAGCGACCGTGCAGCCCGGCGACCTGGCTAGCAGCATAAGCTACATACTGGAAATGGCAGAGAGACTCGATCTGAGACGTTCGCATCAAAAGAAAATAAAAGGAAACTAGGAGAGGTGACGTGTTAATTAACTCGCTTGTTGCGATTATTTCAGTGTGTGTGTCTATCAAATCATCAGAGTGCACCTTGATATAGATTACAGTTTTGTCAATTACACCTCAATAACGCTGGAAAAAACAGCAAAGTCAGCAGACACTCAAACTTCATCACTTTCTAGTTATTTTATTACATCTTACTATTTTCTCGAGGTTGCATCTGTGTGGGGGACATACTCTACAAGGGCGCATGATGTGCATTCCTTTATTGCTGTTATTTTTCTGAGAAGTGGTTGTCAAGCTTTTACTAGCACACGACTGATTATACTCTTAAAACGCCTTAGGTCGCTTTCTTGCTTGGGAATTGTCCTTGGCCTTTCCCTGCTAAGAGGGGAGACGTTAATCTCAGTGGATCATCCAGGAATCGGTCTGTGTTGGCTCTAACTTCCTGCCCTCCACTACCATCCCTAAATGTCTTCTTCCTCGGGTATACATTCATTCCAGTCCCATGAAACTCTGATTGACGATAACTTCCAACTCTGACCCCCCACTCAAGGGCGAATTGCCAAAGTACAGTTGCTACTCTCTTAAGTTGGATATTAAGAACATGTGTGTGGGTGCCACGTGGTGAGGGTTAATTTTATGTCAGTGGGCTAGGCTATGATGCCCAGTTTTTTGGTCAAACAAATGTTGCTGTGAAGATATTTTTTATATGTGGTTAACATTTACATAATGTACTCCAACCTTGAGTAAAGCAACTAACTGTCTGCGATGTGGGTGGGCCTTGTCCAGTCAGGTGAAGGTGCTCAGAGCACAGACTGGGGTTTCCTGCAGAAGAAGTCCTGCCTGAGGTTCCAGCTCGCTGACCTGCTCTGCAGACTCGGGTGGCCCTATCCTCACATGAGCCAGTTCCTTAAATTCTCTCTCTCGGTGCCAACATCCTGTTAGTTCTGCTTCTCTGGAGAACCCTGACAAATACATCAAGCAGAGATCATTGAGCTAAAACACAAAGAAAAAGATGAAGGAAGGAAGAGGCAGAACTGCTGGGCAGTGCCAGATGTGTGATGTGTGTGGACCTGGAATACCAAAAACGCAGAATTCCATCGCTGGAGAAGTAATCCTTTAAAAAGGAAGGAGAAGTAAGTAATTTTTTTTTTTTTTTAGATTTTATTTATTTATTTGACAGAGAGAGACAGAGATAGTGAGAGAGAGCGCAAGTGGGGAGGAGAGGGAGAAGCAGGCTCCCCGCAGAGCAAGGAGCTTGGTGCCAGACTCGACCCCAGGACCCCGGGATCATGACCTGAGCCGAAGGCAGATGCTTAACCGACTGAGCCACCCAGGCGCCCAGAAGCAAGTAATTTCTAAGACAAAACTGAGGGAACTCATTGCCACCAGCCACGCCACAGGAGAGTGTCAGAAGGGATTCTCCAGGTAGAAGGGAAGTCACATAGAGCAGACGCTCGCCTCCTCACGGTGATGAGAAGGCTGCTGGACAGGGTGTGGTTGAAGGAGAGACACAGCCTTTACTGGTCTTGCTCTTAGTTGATCTGAAGAGTCATTATTTTTCAAACCAATAGCAACAAGGTATAGGGTGACTAAGTGGAAGAAATGATAACAAGGCAAAGGGACAGTTTGGGGACAGGCAGCACCTCTGTGCGTGTGGAGCGGTAGGGTATCACCTCAAAGGTCAGCTAGGATTAGTTAAAACTGTACAGTGTAATCTCTAAGACAACAACTAAAATCCTAAAAAGATGTATAAATGTTATGCTAAGAAAATACAACACCCAATCATATAAAATGCTCAATCAAACCCACAAACACACCAAAAGAAGGGGAAAAAAGAGCAAATAAACAAATAATATGAATAGAAAACTGTTACGAAGGTAGTAGATGTCAATCCAACCATGTCGATAATCACTTTGACTGGGACAATTAAGAGCCAGATTCACAGGGTGAACCGCCAGAACCCAACAGTATGTTGTCTACAATGAGCCCATGTTGAATGTAGATATTTAGGTAGATTTAAAGAAAGACACGGAGAAAGAACTGCCATGTTGCTAATCAGAGACGAATCAAAAGAAAGTTGGAGGAACTGTATTAATTTCAGACAACATTGACTTCAGAGCAAGAAAGAGGATCAGGGATGAAGAGCAACATAAGGATAAAGGGGCTGATTCTCCCAGAAGCCACAGTAGCACCAAACACATATGCACCTAACAACCTGTGAAAAGTACATCAAAACACATAAGTCAAACAGAACTGCGTGGAGAGGCCTGCACACCCACACCTGCAGTTGGAGACTCGACGCCCTCTGTCAGTAAGTGACGCACCAGGCAGACCAAGGTGCATTCAGTGCAGATGACCTGCAGAACAGTAGTGATCACCTGGGTCCAGGGGACACCTATGGAGTTTTCCACCCAACAGCAGAACATGCGGAGCATTCACCACGACAGACCGCATTATGGGGCCATACAACACAACTGAGCCAATTTAAAAGAATATAAATCATACAAAGTATGTGCTCAGACAACAGAGGAATTAAACTTGAAGTAAATAACAGGATGATGGATGGAAAATCCCCGAATATATGGAGAGTAAGGAACACACTTCTAAATAATCCATAAATCAAAGAAGACTCCAGAGAAACTGCAGAATATTTCAAACCGAATGAAAATGAGAAGTATCAAAATTTGTTGGAAGCAGAGAGAACAGTGCTTACTATGAAATTTTTCATACAGAAGAGAAGAAAAATCTTAAATCAATAATCTGAGCTATAAGAACCAAGCTCAAGAACCTACAAAAGAAGAGCAAAATAAATTGAGAGCCAGCAGAAGGAAGGAAGTAGAAAAGACAAGAAGAGAAGTCAGTGAAATTAAAACTACGAAAGCAACAGGGAAGACACCTCTCACATCCACACACACACACATGTGCACACCCCCACATACATGCACGCACACACCTGCACATGCATACCCACAACCACACACACACATGCACACGCACGCATGTGCATACACCCTCCACTTCTCCCCACACACGTGCACACGACCCACACCATTCCACACACACCCCCACGCACACCCTTCCACATACACACACGTGCACACACAAACCCCTGAACATCCTGCTCTCCTCCGGCCTTCCAAGAGCTGGGGTTCCTCACCGTCCTCTCGCATCTCCCCTTCCCACCAGGGGGAGGCTCTGCTTGGAAGGATCAGGGTATTCTCTATCCTCTGGGAGCTGGGGGGATGGCCATGTCCTCTAGGCCGGGCTCGGGATGTGCAGAACTCACAAACAAGCCGGCCTCCTCCTCGTGGGTATTCACATGTCACTAGGGGCATTTTCCACATCAACTCCAAACCTCGACTCCTTTCCTGTTAAATCCACTGGGTAGAGACTCTAATTTCACCTCCCTAACCCCTCCCATCCCGGGTGCTGTGGGTCCACAAAGCCCAGATTTCAGAAACACAGGAGGGATCACCGGCCCGTAGCTCAAGCGCTTCCCGCTGACCTGAGCACCGTCCGGGAAGACGTGTGGTGGGACTGCCATTTCCGGCTGGGCACCGAGTGGGGGCCTTCCCCACGTCCCTTCCATCTCAGAGGCAGGACACCTAGCTCTGGGGTGTGCCAGGCTGCGCCGTCTCGCTGGCCCACACCCGTCCCCCACCTCGCAGGACACAGAGCGACCTCGCCTTCCGTCTGGCGGCCGCTGTGAAGTCAGCCACGTCCCTTAGTCTCACCTTTGTTTTTACTTTTTGTTATGAAATTGTCCAGACGTGCATTGCCGTGACTATTCATTGGCCCCTCATGCCCTCATCACGTAGATTTCTTTGTTAGCGTGCTATTCTCTGCTACATGAAGCGCGTCACACACGGTGGCAGCCGCCCACCTTGCTTTGGCGTTGTCCCCTCAAAATTAAGGACATTTCCTATCATCCCAATCCATTGTCACACCTGATAAAGTTAACAATGGTGTGGAGTATATGGTTTGCGCAGATCAAGGACAGAGTTTGGATTTTGTGTTTCTGACATCCTTCTTCATCACCGTGACTTGTTGGCAGGCTGGTCGGTCCCCAAGGCGCACTGTCCTGACCCCTGTGTTTCCTGTAGACCGGGAGGGTCTCCCAAGGCCCTGGGGCGGCTCTGGGGGAGCAGGTCAGGCAGGAAGGCTGCATGGGGATGCCCGGACACCTGGCTATTGCTGGAGCTGAAGCAGCTGTCTGGGCTCGGGAGCTGAGATGTGCAGGTACGCGTCTGGAACCCCAGGCGCCCCCTGCCTCAGCGCCCCTGGCTGAGCCTCACCTGGGTCAGGTGCTCATCAGGGGACAGGAAGGGCGATCTTCTCATCAGCCGCCTCTGGTTATGGTCTGGCCTCATTCTGAACAGAAGGATTTTTTTGTCCTCTAGGCAGGTGAGGTGGGCGCTTCATTGTTCCCCGCTGAGCCGTGTGTTTCCAGAGGAAGCAGTGGGAATAACTCTTGTTTCCAACACAGACAAATTAGGGCCGCTTTTGTTCTCTTTCTTTCTCTCTGAGAGTTACTATGGACTCATGGATTTTATACAGACAGCACGTGTCTGAGTCAACCAGTCGTTTTTCTTGCTGACGTCCTGGTCGTCCCTGCTTCGATCAGTGGGAGCCCTGTGAAGCTCACTTCTGCATCCTTAGTCCTCATTTGGGATTTGTCACGTCGGACACTTTTGGGGAGCAAATCTTAAGACTTTGCATTTATTCCAATTAGACATGATCCGTTGTTCAAGGCTGTTAAGGTAGCGTTTTCGGTCCAGGGCAAGTGCCGTGGCCCACGCCCCACACCCTCCAGCCGATGGCACCTACCATCTCGGTGAGCGGCTTCACAGCAGCCCCACAGGGGACACATGTCCGCTCACCCCGATGGGGCACCTCAGGGTCCGTGGCACCATTCGCCTTCAGCCTCATGGAGCGTGAGATTTCCCCGTGGGCTGGAGGAATTTCCTCCTGGCCGGCATGAGGAGCTGCAGTGAGGGGGTCCAGGTGAGTCCTAGCCAAGGGAATTATAAGCCAATGTCACACCAGAGGCACCCCCGTGTCCCCCGGGAGTGATGGGTTAGGTGTGTGGCCCAGGAGCCTGGGGGACAGGCTGTGGCCGGGCTGCCCGTAATGGGGGTCCGGGGCAGTGCCGCTGGTGGGCTGCTCGGCATCACTGCGACCCCGTGTGACAGGGACGGCAAAGAAGCAGGAGCGGGAAGATGGTGGACGCGCTGGTGTGTGGGCCGCGATGTGGAGGCGGAAGCACGCACCATGCACCAGGCCCCGAAGCCTCGTCCTCCACTTCCAAGGGAGGAGACGGGGGCCCAGGCAGGAGGGAGAGGTGGGGCCCACACCTGCCACCTGCTCTGACCCTCCCCATGGAGCCAGAGCCCGCGGGGTGGCCGCCATACAGGGAGCTCTTTCTGCGGTCACCCCCCAGCACCGTGACGAGGGGGGCGCTGTTTCTGCAAGTTACACCCAGAAGCACCTGCACTGAAGTCTGCGAGTGCATGCTGTCACCCGGTGTCTGCATGCCATCACCCAGTGTCCTGCATGCCGTCACCTGGTATCCTACACGCCATCACGCGGCGTCATGCATGCCGTCACCTGGTGTCCTGCGCGCCGTCACCCAGTATCTTGCACACTGTCACCCGGTGTCACGCATGCCGTCACCCAGTGTCTGCACATCGTCACCCTGTGTCCCGCACATCGTCAC
>NW_023270498.1:908176-920949 GCF_011800145.1 Mirounga leonina
GTTTGTGTTCTCAAGTGTGGCCTGAATTCACCTCTACGGACACAGTCATGCAGTTTTCACTTAGTTTTTATTTTGTAATGTCAGTTTAAGATTTTCAAAGTGGAACACAAAATGGTTTCAAACATATTTTAAAACATGGTTGTTTCCGTTTAGATGAATACACTTTGTTTTTTTTTAAAACAAAAAGGGTGTGTGTTTTCCAGGATTCCAGTCCCTGTGGAATTTATCCAGAACTCTCCAGGGTCTTTGCTATCTGCCCTTGTTCTGTATCCCCCACACAGGATGTGCTGGGCACCGCCGTCACCTGGACCTGCGACACCATCACTGTTCGTAGGCTCTGGGATGTTTGCAGCTGAAGCTAACACAACAGCAGCTCTAGAACTTCAAATAAATCAAGAGGTCGGGGTTCGGCTCAGCAGCCCTACCGGGTTGGCGAGGTTGTCCTAGCAAGCCCCTGGTCTGCTCCTCATCGCCACAGGGTGGCCACTTGGGCTCTAGCCATCACATCACCTTCCTGGCAGGAACGCATGGCTGACTTCTGCTCACCTCTCAGCGCTCTTCATTGAAGGAGGGAGTTTAGAAAAAGGCAGTGAACCATTTGACTTTTTAATTGTTTTGGAAAAAATTATATTTTTCAAAACCCTTCTGAAATGTTCTGAAGGATAAAAGAAGGGAAAAGCTCTGCACATAAATCTCAGGCAACAGTCTGACTATCAAATCTTTTATTCATTTTTCCTAAATTGGAGACCTTAAGAATAATTTATGAGGTTGGTCAACAAGTCCTGCTTAAGGTGAGATTTAGCTACCATTTATTATTTTTTTCCGTATCAAGGCCATCCTGCCTCTGGAGCATATGGTGTTGGGCGAAAAGTAGGATCAGGGAGCACAAGCTCTGGGTATCGGTACCCCAAGGCCTCCAGGTGAAGGGCCCCCGACAAACAGTAACCTGGGAGGGAAGGTCACCCCCCACCCCCGCACATTTCCTAAGGCTTTAGTGAAGTCAGGGCTTATGGAGAATGCACAGATTACAGAAAAGACACGACTACTTTTTTGAGTAAAATCTGGGAAGAAGTAAGAGACCGTATAGATTTTTCCTAACAGCTGCTGTGTCTACTCGGGGTGACAAAGCCATGATCACCGCAGGCCAGGATGTGTCTGCATGGACAGGAACCTCGGCTCCCCACCCGCAAATGAGGAAATACACTCCATCCACACAGTGGACTATCATCAGAAGGAAGGGAATTCCGGTAGCCGCTTCGACGTGGGTGGGCCTGGAGGGCATGGCGCTCAGAGACAAGCCCGTCACAAGAGGACAGATCCCATATGGTTCCACTTCTGTGAGGCCCCTGCTTTCCAAGCCATAGACACAGAGAGTCGGGCTGAGTGAGGCGAGCCAGCTCCCGGGCTCTGCTGGACTCGGCCACTGCCAGGTCGGCACCCCCGAACCTGACACAGAAACATCTGCTAGGAGGAGGGCCTCACGTGAAGCGTTCCTGTCATGATAAAAGTGAAAGTTGGAAAGATGAGAGAGAAAGATGAAAGCCCTCCAGGCCTAATTCTGAGGCCGGGGTGCTCTGTCCGTCCTGTCGCCCGTGGGGCACCCCCGGGGGTGGGTTAAGGAGCCGGACACTTCCATCCTGCCCCCTGTGGCCAGGCCCTGGGAACCTCCCCCGGCCCAGTTCTGTGATGTCTCAGCGGTGGTGCTGAGGCCCTGAATCCCATCAGGGGTAGGGTGGGGGGGCTGCCAGAGTGTCACAGGAAACACTCTCTAATTACCCAGGTGCGTGCGCCCTGAGATCAAAGAACATTGCCAGGGACGTACCTAGACTCAAATTATCCGTTGCTTATCTGACATAAATGGAGAGTGTCTAAGTTTCGCACCTTTTAAGTTACATCTCCACGATGACTCGGCTCTCCTCGTCAGTGCTTTGAGCTTGCAGAATTCCTTGCATTGCGCCTTCCACTTCCGGGGTCACGCACCTGCTGCAGGGTCACACGCCCCCGCTTTCCTTCCTGTGCCCGTTGACCTTGCACTGACGAGAATACACGCTTTGCTTCAGCACTGGGAGCTGGTCTACTGCACACGTCCTGGCGTCATGCAGGCAGGGGCTGCCCCGGGTTGGGTTTCTGCAGGCGCACACTGCCCCCTTCTATGGAGTAACTCACTTCTCTGTTCTCCAGGACTGCATTGCATCTCCTGTTCAATACATTTTTATTTTTTATTATTTAGGTTTTATTTATTTGAGAGAGCATGAGTGAGAGAGTGCACGAGTTGGGGGGAGGAGGAGGGGGAGGGAGAAGCAGACTCCCCGCTGAGCAGGGAGCCCTATGTGGGGCTCGATCCCAGGACGCTGGGATGATGACCTGAGCCGAAGGCAGACGCTTCACGGACTGAGCCTCCCAGGCGCCCCTCAATGACTTCTTAACATGCTGTTCACGGACACGCACAGAAAGTGAGCACTATGGTCAATTTTCATCCCTTTGCCCTCAGCACTACACTGATGCTCTACTCGTCCCCGTGTGGGAGGGGTATTTAGTGATATCCACGCACAAGGAAAGAATCATCAAAGAGGTGAAATCCATTTCAAACGTAGTCACGGCAAATGCTGTAATGATGATCTGTTTCAAGTCAGAATTTCCTTTTCTGCTCATAATTAATGTTGTTTCTTCACAGAACAGCCTTGACACTTAAAGGAATAAATATTTCTTCCATTATTTCTTTAATGTATTCAGCGAGTTCCTTTAAGCGGTGGAGCGTTTCAATAGCGCTCTGGGCGCTTCTGTCAATTTGTATAATCCCATTGCTAACGGGGATATTGAAAACTGCACTAGAAATAAGTAGGCTTCACTCAGTGAATTATTTATAAAATCAACGTGAATTTTGGGGCTGTTCTTCAAATGGAAGTATGATTTCGGGGCCTCAGATAAAGTGAGCGTGTTTTTGACTGCACCCAGAGAACCCACCATTTCCGAATGTGAGAAGAGGACACGAAATGCCAACAAAGTCACCAAAGTCCTTCCGTTGCTCGGTTGGAAGAGCGCCACTGCATGAGGATGACTTTGACGTCGGCGGGAAGCACCAGATGCCACGGGAGCAGGATCCCACGGAATCCGGGAAGCGTGGCCGCCCATGCATAAACACCTGTTGTTTGCACCTTTATGCAAATTCCCAACCAAATTTGTATTTGTATTGTCTTCACCCAAAGCAGGACAATTTTCCCCATTAGCTCCTAACTCAGTGAGACCATCTGCAAAAATTCACGGTGATGACCCGAGTCACCTCTGGAAGAGCTTTTACTCACAACAGCTTTTTAAGCAAGGCCTTTCCGGGAGAAGAATCATGCACAAGCGAAGGGGAAACATTTCCGTGGCATGTTTGTGTCCGTGGCTGCGGCGTCCACGGTGAGCAGGAGCGATCTGTTGTCCTCTCCATGACGGTACGTGGAGCGTTATGCTTTCATCATTGCGGGAGTCTGTTTTGGCGCCTGAGCACCTCCTTCGAGGCTGGAGTTGGAAGACACTCGGGCCGTGGTGGGCGGGGGCGGTCGTTCGGGTGAGAAGACGGACGGCGACACACAGCGCGGAAGTCAGTTCAACGTCCGCTGCAGGCATTTGGTCTTCATGTGCATTTCTTTTTTTTTTTTTTTTAAAGATTTTATTTATTCATTTATTTGAGACAGAGAGAATGAGATACAGAGAGCATGAGAAGGAGGAGGGTCAGAGGGAGAAGCAGACTCCCCGCTGAGCAGGGAGCCCGATGTGGGACTCGATCCCGGGACTCCAGGATCATGACCTGAGCCGAAGGCAGTCGCTTAACCGACTGAGCCACCCAGGCGCCCCATGTGCATTTCTGTTAAGCAAAATAACCAAAAGTTATTTTATGACTTTTGTTGGTACTCATCAAGGGAATCATCCATGTTTTGACTTAACTGCTGGTCTACGATGGCTTACGTCGGACTCTCCACCATTTGCATATGGGATGGGCCATGTGTCCTGAACAAAGAGCTTCAAAGAACTTTTTTTTCTGCTTAGCAGATGTTCACTGTTCAACAAACTTGTCGTGGTATTTACACTTGCATTCTGGTATCTGGGGCTCAAATATGCAAACTAAATACAGGTAATAGGGAGCACAGCAAGAATGGAAAAGACCAAGTGGGATTATCACATGGCTGCCTGGGACCGGTGGCCTTGGGCAGCCCCGGGCTTGGGACTGGTTCCAGGACAGGGCCGGTGTGGACGGTCAGGGAGGGGGTCCATCCTTGGCTGCCCCTCGGAGGCTGCAGCATCAGCGACCTGCTTGCTTCCAGATGTGGGTCATGGGGGGGTGGGGGCAGCTCAGAGCGCATGGGCCGGTCTGAAGTTGGCTCTTGTTGGAGGCGGTGACGTGTTTGTGGCTTGGGGCTTGGCCCATACCACAGCCGTCCTTTCTGGAGTACGAGAAACAAGTGAACGCAGTTCAGCACTCCGGGGTCCCACCCTCGGGAGGGGCCCCGAGGGACGGCTGGACCCTCACCTGTAGAGGTCTGGCTTTCTGTGTGTGGTGCCCCTACGCGATTCAGGCCTCGAGTGCTGAGCTCGCAAAATAGGTCCACTGCAGAATTTTGGTCATGTGTTGAAAGTATGGAATATGGGGCAATTCGGGTGTCCTGAGAAAGGCAGAATGGGAGTTGGGACACAGCCAGGAAATACGGGTCGTATCTTGTATCCTCGGGGTGTCTGGCTACCCCAGGTTAGGGCTCTCTGGTGTGAGCGGGTCATAGCACTTCCCCTCACTATGGTGACATAAATGTAAGGTTTAACAACAAGGCGGGCTATGCTTCAGATCCTTGGCCTCTTGTCAGACAGGATGGACGGCTTGGTGTCCCCACCTAGAAGGTGGACCTTTCTGGACCTGTGGGGCGCAGGGGCTGAGGCTGCAAAGCAGGACTTGGGGTCTCCTTCCCCGACTGCACACACCCCCCCTCCCCCGGGGGCTGGTGTGGCCACCAGGGCTCCTCTGGACAGCGTGTGCCCAGGGAGTTCTGGGGCTCCGTCCGAGGATGCCGTGTGGCAGGTGCCCACCACAGTCCTACAGAAACAATCAGACTCTGTGAAAGGGCCGAGCGAGAAGAATAGCTTCACGGCAAATACGCTAAATAAGAAGCATTCTCTTCCCCAGGAACACTTGTCAGGGCGTGATGAGAAAAGGCATCCGGTTGGGACTAGAAACAAAAACCACACTAAGCATGAAATAACAAGGTTAATGAGAGCTGTCCCGGCCCCCAGCGCCTCCCAGAACACATCAGAGGACACAGAGCCCTGGGCAGGTTCCCTGACAAGCAGGCCGAATATTGCAAGACGTGACGGCTTGCTTCAAACTCATCTGCGTCTTTAATGCAAAGCCAACTCTTTCAATGTCTTAAAAGGATTTGGGAATGGATGAAATATTCGAGAAAAGAGCCTAAAGACACAGGCGAAATATACGTGCAAGGTTATCAAAGCTTCTGAAGCAAAATAGATAAGATCAGGAACTCAAGTCCTGGAAGATGGTGCTGCCAAGTTAAAATTTACAAGAGAAGGTCTAGACAGAGGTGTAGGCACGCAGAGCAAAGGAAGACCAAGGAAACAGGCCCCATCTGAGACTCCGAGATGGAGTTTCCAAGGAAGGACTTGTTAATGAATGTTCTCAGAACAAGTGGGTAGCAGCCTTGAGAGGGAACATATTGGATCCGTACCTTCTATCCCTGAAATTAGATTCAGCTAAATTTAGAATAAAGAATTGCATGGGGAAAAAAATGACTTTAAAAACTAGCAGAAAGCATAAAATTATATTATCATGGAAGACGATTTCTTCAGCTCTGAAGCAATGGGAGAAATCACGGAGGAAAAACTAGATTTTTAACATAAAGACGTTAAATTAGAGTATCATTGGAAAGAGCTGAAGGCAGAGGGAGGAAAGCTGATTGTGGAAGTTTCCGTTCCTGGGATCGTGGAGGACATGAACACGGTGATGGACAGAAAGCATCTGGAGCGCAGACGCTAGCAGAGCTCCCGGCCATGGCCACGCTCGGGGTCTGTGGCACATGGAGCTGTCACCGACCTGTTTGTGGGAAACACCATAACCCCATAGAAAAACGGGGCAAGGGCTCGAAGGGACGAAACTGTCCTTTCCCTGTTTATCCTTCTATTTGAATTCTTTGTCTTCGGTCTAAAAAGAGAAATACAGTAAACAACCATCTGATAAATCGGTCGACTCCTTTAGGGTTTCTTTTCTTTTTTTTTTTTTTAAGATTTTATTTATTTATTTGAGAGAGAGAGAATGAGAGACAGAGAGCATGAGAGGGAGGAGGGTCAGAGGGAGAAGCAGACTCCCTGCCGAGCAGGGAGCCCAATGTGGGACTCGATCCCGGGACTCCAGGATCATGACCTGAGCCGAGGGCAGTCACTTAACCGACTGAGCCACCCAGGCACCCCTCCTTTAGGGTTTCTTAACGGACAAATGAAAGCTTCTTTGGTTCTTTCAAGCCAGTTCAAGTATTGTGTAGAAGTATAAGGAAGGAGACAGATGAATGCTCAATGCTTGCATTGAAGCGGATGCACACCCAGACTGCCGTCCATTCCTACAAACCATCGGAAGCAAAGGGCAGAGTGTCGCAGCCCAGAGAGCCCCGGGGACAGGGACGTGTCATCCCGACCCTGGAGGATGGTGTCTGGTGGGCACTGCAACATAAGAACCAACTTAATTCTTTAGAAGAGGCTTCATCCTGCCCATAAAAACAAGGGAGAGACACCCTCCTCCCATTCCCTAGAGCTTGTGCTTGAGAAAACTTGCAGTTGTAAGTTCCTTCTCTGCCCTTGGAAATGTATGGAAATCCTTTTTCAAGCAAAATAAGCCTCTTGCCAACCCCACGAACCAGGGTTATCTTTCTCAAGGACCTGGGGCAACCTCTTTGGGTTGTAAACACCCAAGAGAGACCGCACCCGGCATCCCAGTGTCGGTGGGAGGCTGACTGTGGTGGGCGCCGTGCAATCTCCACGTTGAAATCTCCGCTCCGTCATAAAAACAGGAGGTGTTTACTTGTGTGGCTCCCCTCCAACGGAGTCGGGACACCTGCAGGAAGTAGGCGGCTCTGGATAGGACCAGAGCTGCAGATGGCGTGGGCGCCTGCCTGGCGGGGCCACGGGGGCTATGGTGCTGAGGAGTGCGTGGCTCCCGGGCCCTGGGGAGGCCTGGCTCGGCACAGTGGGGACCCACAGCCTTTAGATGCGCCTGGGCCCACTGCACAAACATTGCTCTGAGCGGTCAGTGCTGGAGAGAGGACACACAGGGCCCTGCACAGGGCGGGGAGGGTGGGTGGTTTCGTTCCAGACCCAGATGGCTCCTCCGAGGGGGGTGAGGGACCACCAGAGGCTTGCCAGTAGGGAAGAGACTCCATCTCCTTTTATGTTTTCAGGAACATCTGTTGGGTAAGGTGGCCATGGGGTGCAGGTGTGGTGCGCTCAGGGCGGGGAGCAGGTGTGGGTGGACAGGTGAGGAGCTGTTACAGCGTGCTTTCAGGGGTTAGCACAGGGAGCCCCATGCCTCCCTCTGTGGCCTCGCATCACTGTGAGGCTGGTCCGCCCCTGTCTGTCCAGAGGGGCCTGGAAGACATGCACCGTATTTAAGTCAAGTGGAGAATATCCGTAGGTCAGGCATCTGCAAGAAGCCAGGCTGGGAGGGCGAGGGAGTGTCCTGCTGACAGCGCCCGGCACCTTCTCTGGGGGGGCGGGGGGGAACGTCTGTGCTCGGCAGACCCACCTCCTCCAGGAAGCCCACCAGCCCAGGGACAGAGGGCCTGAAGCTGCTCCCTCTGCTCCCCGTCTCCTGGGTTCTCCACGGGGTCGGACCCCCTTCCGCCTCCCACGGCCTCCCAGAGCCCCCGGCTCACAGGAGAACATGGCACATTTTCGTCAAATTGGGTTGAGCCCAGCAGAGATTTAACTGAGTCCCCAGGAACCCTGTCTCCAAAAGCCCTTCTGCCTCTTGGGTCCCAGAGACAACTATTTTTAGTGACTATTTTCGTTTTGTTTCCTAAGATGAATGAATGTGGTAAAGGCCCGCTGAGGGTCTACCTGATCACGATGCTCTTGGAAGTGTTCCCTCCAATCCCTGCAACCGCTATTTGGTGGGGGGTCCGGCAGATCCTTCTTCTTGCCCCCCCTTCCCCCGGGGGAAAGCCGGTGCCCGGCCTGCAGAAGGCACTGCCCGCTGGGGCATCCCTGGTCCTACCCTGTGCCTCCCCTTCCTTTAGAGAAACCCTCCCGGGGAGTCCTGGCCCCAGAGCCCCCCAACACGCTCATGCACCCCACCACACATCTTACACGCTTTCATGAACCGTGGTCCCTTGCGTGGCACAGAGGTGATCCGTGGACCCGTGCACACAGAGGTGATGGCATCATTTAATGTTGCTGACTGCAGACCGGGACAAGGACCCTCTCCCCTCACCCTGCTGCGCCCCCTCTCCCACCCCTGCTCCCCACCTGACCAGGCTGGGTTCAGAGCCTGTCCTGAGGGCTCCTTTCCCTGTGGCAATGATGCTGGAGTAAAATCCGCCTTCACCACTTTAACCACCTGGCCCTGGTTCTCTTCAGCAGACGCGGGCACAGAGGTTCTTCCCCTGGAGCAAACGCCAAGATGCTTCTTGGCTCCAGGAGGCTTGTGTGTTCAGACAGGATTCTCTGACCGCAGTGTGTGTGTGTGTGTGTGTGTGTGTGTTGGGGGGGGGGGGTCCCGTGCTTCGGGTACGACCTGACGTGACCTCCCCAAGTTCGCCAAGACCCCACAGGTTAGGGGCAAGGTCCCCAGGGAGTTGGCCCCCAGCTCCGACACCGGGTCCCCACCTCGGCCCGCCGACTACGAAGTCAGGGGTCCCACCACCCCTGCCCAGGTTTGATGATTTGCTAAAATAACTCACAGAACTTGGGAGGCACTGTACTTGCCATCGTGGCTTTGTCGAGAAGGCCACAGGGGGCAGCGGGAGGGGTGGGGAGCCTCTGTCGGGGCCACGTGTGTCCTCACCCAGCCCGGAGCTCCCAGCCTCTTCAGTGTGAGCGGCCTGAGGATCTAAGCGCTGTCCTTGGCGCCCCTGACCACGCCTGGTCTTTCCCACCGGCAGCGCCGTCCGTGGCTGCGTGACATTCGGTGACAAAGGGAATTGCCGGGGCTCCTGAAGCGCGGGGCGCCCCCCCAGGGACAGAGGCCAGGCGTAGCCTGGATGGGGCGAAGTCTCTAGAAACATGAGAGATGCACACCACCTGCTCGACACCCATCCACGGAGGTGGTGGTGGTCCTGCCTCAGTGGTATTGGTTGGTCCATGTCCCCCAAAGCCCGTGAGGCCCTGACCCCAGGACCTCGGACGGGCCTGTATCTGGAGACAGATTCTTACCAAGAGGTAATTAAGGTCAACGAGGCCACTAGGACGGGCCCTGCTCCGCTCTGGCTGGGGTCTTGCAAGAAGAGGGGGTCAGGACGCAGACACGCACGGAGGACGACGAGAGGACCCGGGGAGGAGGCGGACGGCCGTCTGCACGCCCAGGAGAGTCCTCGGGAGGGACCGGCTCTGCCACACCTGGATCTCGGGGAGAAGGGATGTCCCCAACTGTGGGACTCATTAAGGTCAGCCTGGGAGACAATAGGAAATGTGACACTGAGCTCCGCCCCTGGCTCCAGCACAGAATTCCCTAGTCCTTGGGATTTCCTGGGTGACCCCGTCATGTTTTTTTCTAAGGAGGTGACTCTGCGTGGGCCCCTGGACGGCCTCAGGTCAGGGCCTGCTCGCCAGAAAGACTGAGGCAGGATGAGAAGCCCAGAACGTACCTGTTTGGGTACCTGCAGGGTTAATAACGGATCCCGCCTCCCTGAGACCCTAAGTCCAAGGCTTGCAGAGATTCTGGGCTGGCGCAACCAGCCGCCTACTGGAGGGTGCGGCCCCCCAACCGCCACTTGGAGGCGGCACGTGTGGCCGCCACTCAGGTGCTGATGGTGCGGTCTGCGCTTGTTGGGAGACACGGTGAGCAGGTGCAAGGCGCTGAGGCCCCGGCTGGCTGGCGAGGACCGCCAGGAGAGAGCGCGGGCCCGGGGGCAGGGGGACGTGAGGGCCGAAGCCACAGGGGACAGCTCTGTCCGGGTGTGGGAACAGCTTCTCTCAAGCGGACGTGGTCTCCGAGGCCTGGCCCTGGAGGCCGGGTGCCCCCGGGGCCGCGAGTGCAGGAAAGTTTCAGTGACCGTCAGCCAGCGGCAGGGAGGTGTTCTGCGTTCAGAGTGGTCATTCCGCCCGGGGACCTGCGCGGTGACCGTCGGACAGCCTTGCCCCGAGCGGACTCACAGACCTGGTTCCCGGCGTCTCACGCTCAGGGATCATGTCAGGTCTCCGTGAGTTTCCACTGACTTTTATCCTCAAGAGTTTTAACGTTCCGAAACTTGACATTAACCTTAATGTTTAAGTTTCCCCGACATCCAGCAAACTACGCAGATTCTGTAAACACGGAGGGCCACACCCACGATGCTCATGCTCAGGGGGCTCCTTGTTCCCGGGCACCGTCCTCTCCCATGACCCGTCCCTGCCTCGGGAACGGTGGGACCACGCTTCAGCGTGCAGGACGCCCGCGGTGCCTGCTTCCCAGTCACGGCCGAGAGGGGTCTGCACCTTCACATGCTGTCATCGCACATTTGCGTCCCTTCATCACGTGTCCAGCAGGAGGCCGGGCCTGTCGCCGGTGATCAGTTTTATCCTGACTTCCCTCCTGGCCGAGCAAAGATGTGGGCATCTCCCCTCGACCTCGGGCGTTGGGTCCGGGGACGATGGAGGGACGTTAGCAGAGAGGGGCCACCCCAGGGCCTTCGCTTCCAGCCCAGCCCTGTGACCTGCAGGTGATGAGTCATGTGTCCTAATCCTCGGCATGTGCCGGCAAGCCGGCCACTCAGGCCGCACACAGCACCTCTCCTTCTAGGTCTGGGAGGGGGCTGCGCACGGACACCTTCTCTCTCCTACCTTTGCCGCCACTCCATCCCCCTGCTGCTCCACCAGCCTGAGCAGCACCTTCACGTCGTCCCGAGAGCCCGCCCGCTCCACCGTCCACACTCATTCTGCCTCGAAAATGTCTGGGCGTTGTGGTTACTTACTTGTCCGCGTAAACTTTTAGATGACCTTGCCAGTGACTTAAAAAAAGGTATCGCGTTGTAATTTTCTGAGACATTTGCTCAGCTTCCAGATGAAGTGTGTGCGTGGAGGAACGTGTGGAGAGACAGCACGTGTGTGCTCCGCGTGCAGGGACATGGGCTCGTGGGAGTGCGGAATCACGTCTTACTCCTAACCCCGAGACTAACGTCATCAGGATAAAGATCGAGTGTAATAAGAAAGCCCAACAGGCATAAGAACCTTCCGCCGGCGTCTCTGCTGAATGAAGACGTGAGGTCCGCGGAGCGGGGACGTGAGACTGTGAAGAGCCGTGATGGTGGCCAGCCCGTGGAGGGGACAGGACGCTGGAGCACCATAAACCAGCACTAGGTTCCTGGTCACCTCCCTCCCTCACTGTCCCCACCTGGGCCCCGGCGGCCCCAACCTAGGTGGGGATGCCAACAGAGAGAGCTTCGGGGGAGCTGGCTTGGAGAGAAAACAGACAGGAGGGGCAAACTCTCCCTCTCTCTTCCTTTCCTCTCTTTGCCTGCGACCCCCAGCATCGGAGTCTGCAGGTGCTTAAAATGCCAGAGAAAGGGCCCTTCCTTCAGGAGCACAGGGTGTCTGCTCTGCTTCTCGGCTCCCATTGCCCTCCATCCTTGGTGCAGGATGCAGGTGCTGGCTGGGGAGGGACAGGATGGAGCGGGTAACTGGAGGGCGCAGACCCACAACGGGATCCGTAGGACGTGCCAGGGAGATCATGGGACGGAGGGGAAGCCGTACGGTCGTCTGTGAGCTTTGTGAACCCTCACCGCCCACAGTGTGCCCAAGCACTCGAGACCCGGGAGGGCCACGGAGCAGAGCCTCGGAAAATGGAGCGCACATGGAGGCCACAGGGCACGGCCTGGAGCTTACAGCCGGAACCCGACCGGATTTCACGGGTTCAGGACACAACCCCAGCTGCTCAGCACGCAGGACAGGGGGCAGCGTGAGACCGCCCATGGGAGCAAGTGCCACGGTGACAGAGGCCGTGGGGTCGCCAGACCTTGAGGCTGTCGGCAGGGACACGCCCCAGAGGGTGCCAGGCTCCAGACACAGGGACATAGAAAGGCTCAGAGAAGCTACCGGAAACACGAAGGACAGCTAGTGGGGAGCGCAGGCCCGGGAAACACACATCCACGGGGGCAGATGCAGCGCCGGCAGAGGCTGGAGAAGGAGCCCTTCGTGCTGGGGATGGACGGATGGACGGAGAGGGGACGGAGCCCAAGCCTCAGTGACGCACGTCAGGACTGAAGGGACCAACGTTTTCGTCAGGACCCCCAGAAGGGGACACGGAAGACTTGGCGGGCCAAAGATAGACATGGCAGGTGGCCTGAACCTCGAGGTTTAGGAAGTGAAGCAAAGCTCGGGCCGGATAAACCACAGGAACTCTAGGGAGACGTAAGACAGGAACGACAGAGGAGAAGGTCGCGGTGGCAGCCCCTGAAGACGATGCCACACCGACAGATGCCACGCGGATGGACCGACCCCAATGGACGCCATGCGTATAGACCCCACGCGGACGGGCCCCACCCCAATGGACGCCATGCGGATGGACCCCACGCGGACGGACCCCACGCCGATGTATGCCACGCGAT
>NW_023270498.1:920959-948349 GCF_011800145.1 Mirounga leonina
GATGGACCCCACGCGGACGGACCCCACGCCGATGTATGCCACGCGATGGACCCCATGCAGGCAGACCCCACGTGGGCGGACGCCATGCTGACAGACCCCATGCGGGTAGACCCCACGCGGACGGACCTCACGCCGATGTATGCCACGTGGATGGACACCACGCAGGAGGACCCCACAAGGACAGACCCCACGCGGACGGACCGACCCCAGTGGACGCCATGCTGATGGACCCCACATGGACGGACCCCACAAGGACAGACCCCACGCCGATGGACCCCACGCCTGAACTGATCTAGGCCCAGAGCCAGACAGAAGTGGGGAGCAGTTCTGAAAGGAAAAAACCGTGGACCCACGAGTCTGCAGGGTCGGAACGTCCTTCAGCAGTGACAGTGACAGAGACGTGCCAGTGATGGGAGACCAGAGCCGGGGCTGGCCGCGGGCGCTTCTGGAACAGTCTGCAGCCTCGGCCATGAGCAGGACGAAGAGATACCAGTGATAGGGGCAAATAGACTAACCGGCTACTCCTCTCTCGAAGTCTGACCACGGGCCACTGCCGAGAGCAGGAGTTACCACGGCTCGACAGGGCCGTTGGGGTTCACACTTGTCATTTACAGACGATGGTGAAGGGGGCAGGGGTTTCGGTGGCAGCAGGGATTTGATATTCCCTCGGAGGGGAAAGTCGTGGATCCGAGTGGTCCAGGAGAAGGGAGGTGTGTGCTGTGTTCCCCAGAGCGGTCGGCGGCAGCCTCTAGGGACAGGCATGCTGAAGAGCATTGTTAAAAATGCTCCAATAACCGGGGCGCCTGAGTGGCTCAGATGGTTAAGTGTCTGCCTTCGGATCAGGTCATGGTCTCAGGGTCCTGGGATCGAGTCCCGCATCGGGCTCCCTGCTCTGCGGGAAGCCTGCTTCTCCCTCTGCCTCTCTCTCTCTGTCTCTAATGAATAAATAAATAAAATCTTTTAAAAAAAATGCTCCAATAACCGACGGGAGGAGGAAAGGGGAAACCGAGGGAGAGAAGCAGAGGGACAGAGAGAACACAAGTAACGAGATGGTCGTGGCGTCGGGGCCGCGTGTGTGAACGGCTTATGCATGTCAGTGGAAGCACCGTGGGAACGGGCGGGACCGGGGCCGGCCCGCGCCGTCCGGAGACGTGCTTCCCGAGCCGAGACAGGCTGGCGGACACGCGGGAGGCAGAGCATCTGGAAGCGATGGAGCACGCAGGCACCGGTCCAGAGAGACGGAGCAGCGGTGCTATTTTCAGGCAGGGTGGACTTCAGGGCAGAGAACGGTACTGGCATGATAAAGGATCAGCAATCCTAAAGCACGTGCATCCCAACTAGAGGTCACAAGCATGTGGAACAAAACTGCAAGCTCTCATTACGACTAGTACATCCTATCAAACGTTCCCTGTTCAACACGCAGTTATATGCGGGGCGAGAGCGGACACAGCCGGGCAGACAGACAGATCCGCGATGGTAGTCAGAGGCTCCTGCACTCCCTGTGCGGTGGTCTATGGAACGGGGACGAGGGGGGTCAGCAGGAACATGGCCTGGACAACGCAGTCCCCCTGGGAGCCCGGAGTGGCCGACTCACATCAGCTATTCCACGCCCGCCACGCAGGACAGTCACGGCGCTCGGCCACACCCCGAGTCACAGAGACCCCGCACAGCTGCAGGACCACTGGAATCACACCAGGAAGACCGTCTCTGTATGACGGGTCTGAACAGAAATCAAAAACAGACAGAAAAGAGGAGAAGCCCCAAATGCTTGGAAAGGGAGCAGCTTAGTTTAAAATCATCCGTGATCACAAGGAAATCTTCAAGGGAGCTAGGAAAATATTTAAGACCGAACAAAAAGGAAAATATACAGTATTTGTAGGAAGCGGCTAAGGCCGTGCTGGGAGGAAGAACAGACCATTAAAGGCTTGAGTTAAAGAAGGAGAAAGTTGAATCCGTAACCCAGGCATTCACGGTGGAAAACCAGAAAAAGACGAGCCGAGTGACCCAGGGAAAACCTGTTCTGAGTCGGTATTTACATCATTGCAAAAATGCTGATTTCTCCTTTACCACATTTGTACTCTGTCACCTCTGTCCGTCCTTTCAGATGGCAGTGGTCAGGCTGCCCAGGAAAAATCCCACACGTGTTAGGGATGGGAAATATTCTTGTTGTCTCCCAGACCCTTAGTGGGTCACCATCAAGTGAAATGTGAGAAGATCTCTTGGAATGGATTACCCTTTATCATGTTAAGTGATGCCTTTCTTCGATTACTAGTTCAATAGAGTTTTTAAAAATTAAGAATGGATATTGAATTTAATTTTATTTGTGTATTGCTGATCTTGGAAGGAAATAGGTGTGGATGGGCACAGAGGGGTGGCTCAGTCAGTTACGTGTTTGCCTTCGGCTCAGGTCATGATCTCGGGGTCCTGGGATCGAGTCCCGCATCGGGCTCCCTGCTCAGCGGGGAGCCTACTTTTCCCTCTGTCCCTCCCCCTGCTTGTGATCTCTCTTCCTCAAATAAATAAATAAAATCTTAAAAACAGGAGAAAGAACGTATAGAAAAATCTCCAAGAAATCTGAGATCGAGCCCTTCGTCAGGCCCCACGCTCAGCGAGGAGTCTGCTCCTTCCTCTCACTCTCCCTCTGTGCTCTCCCTGACTTTCTCAAATAAATAAAATCTTTAAAAAAAAAAGGAGAGAGAACGTATAGAAAAGTCTCCAAGAAATGTACAATTTCCTTTAGAGGAACTTTGAAACCAAAAGAATAATTTATACAATAATGTGTAGAGACAGTAATTGAAAGTCCATTCATAAAATCTGTTGCAGTTGCCTAATCTACATATTATAATCTGCATATTCTTAGTATTTCAAGAGGGACTCTTCAATCCCGGTCATCATCTCAAGTTATTTCTCTGGAACTGTTCTTACAGTGGACACCAGTTAGGTTCCAAACAGAATCAGGAGTGAAGTAATTTAGGACGTTAGCAGGTGGTGCAGCCCGGCTGAGCCTGGCTCCACCCTGGGGTGCAGTCTGCTCAGCCACACCCCGTTGTCAGGAGCCGGAAGGGCTCAGATGAGCGCAGCGTGCTCACTGTAGAGTGCTGAGTCACGCTGCCCACACTTACCGTGAACGTCAGGCTGATGGGTGCTGGCCACGGGGCCGGTGCCTCCAGGGGCCGTGGTGGGCGGTCTTCAGCTGGGGCAGCCACGGACCCGGGTTTCTTGCAGCTCTGGAGGCTGGACATCCCTGATGGAGCTGCCAGCCAGTCGGGTTCCTGGTGAGGGCCTCTTCCTGGCTTGCGGACGGCCGCCTTCCCACCGTGTCCTCATGTGGTGGAAAGCGTGATCTCCTCCCCTGCCGGGGCACTAATATCCCACCATGGGGGCCCCGTTCTCAGGGCCTCTTCCAACCTGGACCGCCTCCCACACCATCTCACCGGGGTTAGGGTTAAATGCACGAATCTGGCCCAGAGCCCTGGGCGAGCCGGAATCGAGGTGCACGAGGAGCACAGGTGTGGCTCACACCCAGCTGCAGTCTGCGGGTCCGGCCCCGGCTGAGCGCTGAGCACGGGGGGCCTGGGTCCTTGCCGCGCACCCGCTGCTTGTCTAAGTGCTGGGCTCCGTACACCTGCCGGGCCTCCTGTCTGCCCACGACGGCCCACATACGGGGGGCCGTATTGTGCTTTGTGGGACATTCTGTCGAATCCAGACCCGGGACTGGCTGATTTTGAGTCCATGGCTGGACGTGCACAATCCTCCATTCCTGGGGCTGCCAGAGCCAATGAACACAGATTTGGTGGTGAAGGCAACAGAAAACTGTTCCCTCACCATCGGGAGGATGGAGGTCCAGGTCTTCCTGCGTCCTCCTCATAAGGACCCCAGTGTGGATTGGGGCCGCCCTAAATGCAGCATGGCCTCGTCTCAAGGTCCTTAATTACACCTGTTTCCAGATACAGCCCTGCTCTGCGGTTCCAGGTGGATGTGAGTTTGGGGCGACACGGCCCACAGATACTTGGGGCATCTTTCTTTCTGCCGTTGTCCTTAGGCTCCCCCACCGTTTACCTCCACACTGAACGAGGGGATGTAAGGTCGGTTCTTGCGTTTACGCTCTGGTTTTCGCGTGCATCCCTCTCCTTACTCCGAATGACTCTTCTGCTCTTTTCCTTGTCCGTCTTCCTGTCTCCTAGTCTAGCTCCACCACGAGGGCTGCCGCGGGCCTTGGGGCAGTGATATTGCTGGGAAGGGGTGAGCAGGGGACCATGGGCCCCGGGAGGGTAGGGGTCTGCCAGGCCAGCCTGATGTGGCGAAGCCTCGTCTGGGAAGAGTCCACGTGGCCGTGGCCGGGGAGCAGGAGGGCGTCGGTGAAGGGGAGGCCGAAGCAGAAGGCTGGGTGTGGCTCACGCGTCTGGGCGGCGGGAAGCCCGGCTTTCCCGAGAAGAGTCCTAATGCCGTGGTGCTACACCGTGGACACGGTGGCCGGCCCGCAGTGGGAGAGGCTGGGGCCTGAGAGAAGTGCTCTCTGCTCAGGCCTGGCTTTCTGAGTCTCACAAGAGCTGTTGGGCGTGTGGAGCACGGCGATGTCGGTAGAACGAGAAATGAGGGTGAGGGACAGCAGGCAGGCAGGGAGCGCAGCCTCGTGGGGCTGGCCAGGGTTCGAGCATGGGGGAAGGGGCGTGGGGACAGGTCAGACGTGAGGGAGATGCAGAGGGGTGCCGCCCGAGGAGGCAGGGCTGGCTGCCGGCCACGCTTTCCCACGCTTCCCCCCATCCCCGGTGGGTGGCCCCCAGCTGCGTCCCTCCCCCAGCCGAGACACCTGCGGGCTAAGCTCCACCTGCTGCCCTCTCCCTGCGCAGAAGTCCCCGCCCCAGAGTCCACTCCAGGCCGCCCAGCCTACAGCAGGGCCTGGCAATGAAAGCATCTTGGGGCGGGGGTGTTGTGAGGACCAAAGCCAGGTGTGGATGGAATATGAACGCCCCCACCCCACAGGTTGTCTTCCGGGGCAGCTCTAGGGGAGGCAAGTGGATGTTGAGCGGGGGGCCAAGGACTGAGGGCGAGATCCCCCCTCGTTAGCTGAGAGGCGGCTGGGGGCTGCGCCTCTCCTCCCTGGCGGCAAGGAAAACAATGTCCCGGTCCCTCTGTTGGCCACGGCTTTGCAGCTCCGGGATGCGGCCGGCCGTGGGGCGCAGGCCCTAATTAGACCCCACGCAGGTGGTCACAGAGCAGGAGGCCGGCGGGAGTTGAGTGCCGGGTGGCGTGTGGGGACGGTAAAACCACACACTTAATCGCTCCAGAAAGCGCTGTGAGCGTCAGATCTATATTTGGATTGGAATGGCTTATTGGCAAAATATTGGAGCAGATGCTGGGAGGGAGAGGCTTAATTGGGGGAGTCTGCCTGCTCAGTCTCCAGACTTTCTGAGTTCGATGCAATTTAATTTTTATGAAATATAACATCTTTTAAAAGGTCGAGAGCTACAATATAAGCCATTTGTAGCTGTTAGAATGGTATTTTTCTTTTCAAAATAATTTAAAGTGATCTGTAAGGACTGGAAAAGACAGCGTGGTTTCTGGGAGCCCGGGGAAGGACACACTGCAGCCGGTATGTCTGCCCCACGATTTAATTTGCCCTTCACACTAAGCCCCCCCAAATTGAATAATGTTCTTGCTCCTTTCAAAATGAATCAGGCATCATAGAGAGCCAGTGAAGAAAATTGATTCTATCATGTCTAATGCACCTGAAAGCCACAGGATTTTCGAGGCACATTTGCAAACATTTCCCAGGATGTGCAGTGAATGTCAGGTGGTCTCCCCAGCCTTCTTCTCTAGGAGCTGCCTCGGCCGTCTCGAGGCTGGCTCCCCTTTGCTTTCTGACCCCCATCCCGGCTGCAGTTGGACACAGAGGGATGCCTGATAGACTGAAATCTGGTTTTCTCTGCTGGGCGGAGCAAGAATAAAGGAGAGGCCACGAGCCGGGCAGCGATCTTGCAGAGAGGACATGTTTGTTCCGGGCTGAGGGGGCCTGCATGCCCTGCATGCAGCGTGAGAAGGAGAGAGTCTAGATCAGAGGTCCTCAGATGTCACAGAGCCACCCGGATGGCGTGTGGCTGGGCCCAGCTCCACGTGTCTGATTCAGCAGGTCTAGCTTCGGCGTTTCTGGTAAGTTCCCCGATGATGCTGATGCTGCTGGCCTGGGAACCACATCGGAGATCCATACTCCCGACAAATACGATGACGCTTCCCATTCAAATATAGCAACACGCACGATGAACACAGAGATGCAATCTGGAACAGGGGACATTCTGGGAGGGAAGAGACAAAGTCATTCCTCTGCCCTGAAGTCAGGATCCTGACGCAGAACCAGGGCAGGACCCATGAGGGAGTGAGAATGAGCTGCCCTCAGGTACGGCCCACTCTGGCTGCTCAGAAGTTCGTAAAACAAGCTAAGATGAGGTTTCCAACTTCAAAAAAAGAAAATATCATAAACACATGCTTTTCTTAAGTCTTCCAACTTTTTCAAAGATTTCATTTATATATTCGAGAGAGAGAGAGAGAGAGAGGGCACAGTGGGGGAAGTAGAGGGAGGAGCAGAGCTGAGCAGGGAGGCTGATGTGGGGCTCGATCCCACGACCGGGGGATCATGACCTGAGCTGAGATGGAGTCGGATGCTTAACTGACTGAGCCACGCAGATGCCCCCTTACTGACTTTTTTAACCTTTGCACCCCGTGATACCACCCTCGTGAAGAGCAACTGAACATTTTCATCACCTTGTACATCATCTTCCTTCCCCGTCCGTCTCTCCAAAATGGAGGCAGCTGCTGTCTGATTTAAATCTCCGTTGATGCGTGTGATGCTTCTTGAACTTCCCCAAAACGGAAAGCCTGCGGCTGGCACCCGGCCTGGCTTCATAACCTCCCGAGATCCAGCCACGTGGTGCCAGTGACAGCAGTTTGATCTCTTTAAAGGTGTGCAGCGTTGGCTTTTAAAAAAACTTTCCACTTTGAAATAACTGTAGATTGGCAAGAAGTGGCAAAAATAGTACAGAGAGGTCTTGTGTGCCCCGCAGCTGGTTTCCCTGGTTACAGCCTGCCTAATGGTGCAGGGGCGGCCGCTGGAGGCTGATGTGGGTGCTGTGTGCACGTGGTTAGAGTTCTGTCCTTTATGTCGTGTGTGGACCCCCGTGAACACCCCTGCAAGCACATCACAGAGCCGCTGTGCATGGGCGCGGCCCTCCCCGTGACCCCCCCTCGTGGTCACACCTGCCTGACCTGTGGAAACCACCAACCTCCTCCGCATCGGTGCAATGTCGTCCTTTCGCGAATTACTGATCATACACCGTAATGACGCATTATATAAATGGAATAGCGCGATCTGGGCCTGCCTTTCTCCCCGCGGCTTAGTGCCCTTCGGATCTCTCCCGTTCTTGTGTTTCAATCCCTCAAACTTTCCACGACTGAGTGCTGTTCCACGTCCTGCTGAGGGACGTGTTGGTTGTTTCCGTTTGCGGGGATCACCAGCGAAGCTGATATTTGCGTACAAGCCTTGGTGTGGATCGAAGTGTCCGTTTCTCCGGAATACGTACCCGGAAGTGAGATTGTGCAGGAGGTCCTGAGTGTGTGTCCAGTCCTCTGAGAAGCTACCAGGCCGATTTTCAGAGTGGCTGCCCTATTTGTGAATTCCCATCAGCAGCACGGGAGACCCAGGTTCTCCATAGCCCTTGCTAGCCTTTAGCAGTAGCTGCATTAACAGGTGCGAATGGGTAGATCATTGTGGGTTTTGTCTGCACGTCCGCGAATGGCTAAAGATACCAAGCTTCGTCCTACGTGCTCTCAGCTCTAGAACATCCTCGCTCTCGATTTCATATGTTTGTTTACTGCCGAGTTTGAGGGGCTCTTTATATATTCTAGGTGCTTGTCAGATACGCTTCATTGCAAATATTTTCCTACAAGTTTGTAGCTGGTCTTTTAATCCTTTTGATGGCTTTTTTTTTTTTTTGCAGAGCTAAGGTTTTGAATTTTGATTCAGTTCAACGGATCAATTTCTTTCTGTTACGGATCGTGTTTGTGGTGTCAACTCTGAGAACTCTACAAGAAACTCTGGATCCCGAGGATTTTCTTTTTTTTTTTTTTTTTTTAAAGATTTTATTTATTTATTTGAGAGAGAGAGAATGAGAGACAGAGAGCATGAGAGGGAAGAGGGCAGAGGGAGAAGCAGACTCCCCGCCGAGCAGGGAGCCTGATGCGGGACTCGATCCCGGGACTCCAGGATCCTGACCTGAGCCGAAGGCAGTCGCTTAACCGACTGAGCCACCCAGGCGCCCTCTTTCTCTTCTTTATAATTAAGTCATCTCTATGCCCAACGTGGGGCTCGAACTTATGACCCTGAGATCAAGAGTTGCATGCTCTACTGACTAAGCCAACCAGGCACCCCCAGAAGACTCAGTTCTTTTTTTTTTATAATTTATTTTTTTAAAGATTTTTAAGATTTTAAAAAAATTTTTTTTTTTAAGATTTTTTATTTATTTATTTGAGACAGAGAATGAGATAGAGCATGAGAGGGTCAGAGAGAGAGGCAGACTCCCTGATGAGCAGGGAGCCCGACGCGGGACTCGATCCCGGGACTCCAGGATCATGACCTGAGCCGAAGGCAGTCAGTCGCTTAACCGACTGAGCCACCCAGGCACCCCTCCCGAGGATTTTCTACTGTTTTCTTCCAAAGGTCTGGAGTTCATAGTCTTACATTTTACACATAAGTCCACAGTCTGTTTTGAGTGAGGCTGAAGTCAAGGCTCATTTTGTTTCTCTTTGCTGGTGAAGTGTAACTGCTCTGGGAGCACGTTGGAAACACCATCCTCCCTCCGTGGAATTGCTTCTGTTACTGATCTTAGAAGCCACGGGGCTGCACCGAGTGGGTCTGTTTGTGGCATCTCTGGTCTGGTCCACTGTTGTCCGCTCTCCCTGCACCCCACAGTCCTCGTCCCCAGGGCTGTACCCGAAACCTTACAGCCAGGCAGAGTGATTTCTCACACTTCCTTCTTATCAAAATCGTCCTTCTATTTGAGTTTTTGTGCCTTTCTATGTAATTTTTAAATTCGTCCTCTTCCCCTCCTCGTCCTCCTCCTCCTCCAACTTCTTCTTCCTCTTCTCCTTCTCCTCCTTCTTCTCCTCCACCGTCTTCTTCTTCTTCTTCCTCCTCTTCTTCTTCTTCCTCTTCTCCTTCTTCAGAGAGAGTGAGAGAGCACGCCCAAGAGAGGCAGAGGGAGAGCGAATCTCAAGCAGACTCCCCCCTGAGCACGGAGCCCAACGCAGTGCTTGATCTCATGACCCCGAGATCGCGACCTGAACTGAAACGAAGAGTCAGCCACTTAACCGACTGAGCCACCCAGGTGCCCCACTATGTAAATTTTAGAATAATCTTGTCCAAATCTTTGAGAGGTCTTGCTGGGATTTGGGTAGAATAACAGCAAACCTGTATCTCAGTTTGGGAGACAATAACCTCTTTCTGTGCTGGGTTTTCCAACACAAAACACCGTGTTTTGCTAGCAGAGAGAACACAGTTGCATTTCCACGCTGGTCTTGCATCCTATGACCTTGTTGAACGCCGTCCTTGGTTCTAGGAATTTATAGATTCCTTGGGTTTTCCTCGCAGTCATGTCATCTGCAGATAGGGATGCCCTCATCCCTTCGTTCGATGTCTCTGCTGTTTCCTTCCTCTCTCACCGTATGGCCCCAGAGTGTCTGCACTTCATAGAGAGTGAGTGGTGGGGACTCATGTCTTCGGGTTGGTTTCCACCTCAGGGGGAAGCGCTCCCGATTCCCCTGTGAACTACAATGTAGGTTTTTATAAATCCTGATTATGACGTTGAGAAAAGTTCCCTCTATTCTTTTTTTTTTTTTTAAAGATTTTATTTATTTACTTGACAGAGAGACAGCGAGAGAGGGAACACAAGCAGGGGGAGTGGGAGAGGGAGAAGCAGGCTTCCCGCGGAGCAGGGAGCCCGATGCGGGGCTCGATCCCAGGACCCTGGGACCATGACCTGAGCCAAAGGCAGACGCTTAACGGCTGAGCCACCCAGGCGCCCCAAGTTCCCTCTATTCTTAGTTTTGTGAGTTTTTTTTTTTTTTTTTTAGTTTTGAGTTTTTTGAGGGTTTTTTTTTGAGTTTTGAATGTTGTCAAATGCCTTTTTCTGCATCAGTTGATACGATCTAGTGACGTGTCTTCATTAGTTTATTAATACTGTGGTTACATTGGTTGATGGTCTTTTGAATATCGAACCACCTTTGGAAACCCGGATTGAACCCCACTTGGTCATGGTGTGTACCTTTAAAAACAGAAAAAAATATTTACTGGTCTTGGTGATTTGCGGCTGCTTCTGTTTTGTCACGGGTTTTGCATCTACCCCCATGAGGATGCTGGTTTATTGTCTTGTCTTCGGGGGAGTGCTTGTCTGACTTTGGTGTCAGCATGATTCTGGCCACACGGATGAACTGGGGAGAGCTCACGCTACTCGTTCTCCAAAACCTACATCAGCTGTCACATTGGAGCCGGATTGGTGGACCCTTGTGCAGACGTCTCTGCAGCAGATCCCCGTAAGACCCCCCCAGACACTGAGCTCCCCTAGGACGGCGCCAGTCCCGAGGCATCGAGGTAAGCAGACAAGCTTTTGTACCGAATAGGGGAGCAAACACACACCGGATTACAAACTGGAATGTGGCTGGGCCCGAACTAGAACCCAAATATTATACTGGGTTCTGCGTCTGGCCCAGGTAAGGTGGAGAGGCTGTGCTGGGGGCGAGGGCTTGGTCGTCAGGTCACCCTGAGCGGGTGCGGGTGAAGAAGCCACTTCCAGCAGAGGAGGACCCAGACAGAGAAGAGGAGGTGCCCGACGCTCACCCGCGGAGGCAGGGCTGGCCTCGTTTTTCATCGGGGGTCCCAGGAAGTGGGGCTGTTACAGGTGAGGGGGGCCCTTTCAGCCGCTGCGGCTCCAGCCCTGGAAGGGGTCTTTGGGGCTTCGGGGCCCAAGCACATGAGGACTCCGGCCGGCTCTCAGGCTGCAGGCCTTCTGGGTTCTTCTGGGAACTTGACAGGACTGCAGAGGATATTTGGGGCCGGCTCTAGGGACAACACTCCTCTTCGTTGTAGCCTCCAGAGAACATTTCACGAGCAGACTTGTTCAGGGCCACTTTCTGTGCCCTGTGGTTTTCCCTTTATCATGGGAATAAGTTTAATTCTGCACGAAGTCCTGCCTCAGTCAGGGGACTTCATTATTCCTGCAGCTGGCAGCTGACGGAGAGGAGCAGAGATGACAGACCCAGTCCGGGTGTTGGAGCAGGAACATCGGAACCGGCTGCAAACAGAACCCTCGCTCGTCTGGGTTATGCAAGACGTTCAGACCAACACCAGCTCTGGAGTTCCCGGACCGCTGGCCCGAAGTGGGCATTCCTGACGTCCAAGCTTCTGTGGGATTCCCGGTGCAGCCCAGGCCCGAGAGCCCGCGGAGCCACGGGGTGCCGAAGTTAGGGAGGGTCATCCCCGAGGCCCCTGACACTGTTCTTCCTCCGTCTCTGCGGCGTGTGGGACACAACCTGGCGTCCCGGCTAGGGCGACAGTGGGGTGAACACAGTGGGGCTCTTTACTGTGACTTCATGTGTCATCCCCCCAAGGGGCCTGGAGGGGTGGTCAACACAGTTCTCGCTCTTGGGAATGGGGACACTGCTCCAGCCTGGGAACAACTTCATAAAACATGAGAACGGGGGCCCTGGGTGGCTCAGTCGGTTAGGTGTCTGACTCTTGATTTCAGCTCAGGTCACGATCTCAGGGTCCCGGGATCAAGCCCTGCGTCTGGCTCCGCGCTCAGCAGGGCGTCTGCTTGAGATTCTCTCTCTGCCCCTCCCTACCCTGCTCTCCCTCTCTCTGTTAAATAAAAAAATAAATAAATCTTTAAAAAATGATGAATTTTATGGTATGTGAATCATACCTCAGAAAAGTAAACACAAAGTAAAATTCAAGGTAAAGAGCCAGAAATTATTTGCCACATTTACAACAAACAAAAAGTTCATATCCTTAACATACATAAAGGGCTGCTGAAATCCATTTTTTTTTTAAACAGCACTAGAAACATCAGCAAAGGACACGAAAAGACAGCCTTGCGTAAAAATAAGGCAGGACATAGATGGAGAGACTTCTGTTTCACTAGTAAATGAAAAGGAGATACACATCACTGATCTGTTCTCATAGTTCTCTGTATTTCTTTTTTTTTTTTTTTACATCTTCTGCAGCGTGTGTTAGTTTTCTATTTTAGAACCAGGAAATTAATCTTTTAACATGCGTGGTGCCGTTAACTCCGGCCTTGGGGACGGGGCAGGGAGCTGGAGCAGCTGTGGAGGGCGGGGCCTGCCTGTGCCCATTTCTGGACGACGCCTGCCTGCCAGGTCCCATGTACAGGGGGCCGCACGCAGCCCTACAGCAGTATGGTCACCCTTGTGCACGGGGTGGGGGAGCTGAGGCCCCACGTACACGATGTGACACGATGTGACTTGTCTTGGCCATGCAGTGGACACCTGTGTGGGAAAGCGGATCGCCAGGGTCACGCTCCTTCTCATGCTGTTTCTGTCCCCGTTCTCCTAGACACAGAGACTCCTGTCATCGGCCACCCCTGAATCGGCCGTCGCAGGGGCACCCGGGCTGAGGGGAGGGGCTGGTGCCCAGGCGGGTGCAGGAGGGTGTCAGGTAGAGGGAACCTGCACCCCACAGTGGTGGAGACCGCACGGCCCCTCACGGGAGTGAACGCAAGGACGGAAGAGGCAGCACATCACGGGGTGGCAGTGGCTGTGGGGCCAGGAGAGCCCAGGAGAGCCCTGGGGATGAGTTACCCAGAACCCGGGAAGACCGAGCAACAGAGAGGTGACAGACAGCCGGAGCACCCACCTCCGGCTGGGAGCAGGGACAGAACCGTAGCAAAGATTGAAGGCCTGTTAAGGTGCAGCGGGGTGGCCTTCCAGGGAATGCGGGTGCATGAGAGGGGTGTGGCTTCTGGGCCGTCCTGCTCCTGGCGCTGGCCCGGCCCACATGTGTGTGCACGTGTGTGTGTGTTTGTGCTTGGGTGTGCATGCATGCATGTGCATACCTGGGTGCACACATGTGCCCGTTTGAGAATGTGTGTACCCATGTGCGTGTGTGTGTGCCTGCCAGAGACGCACCTGGGCCGGGGGGAAGGCCCTCACTGGGAACATGGTCTCTCACTGCCCACGTAGCCGGGGCCAGGCTGCATCCCCCAGCCTCAACTCCCGACCCCAAAGTGGAGCTAACGATCCCCCACCCTGAAATGATTGAGTGTGGGTCTCTGGGGCAGGGGCCCCCTGCAAAGGGCTGCTCCCGTGTGAAGGACCCCCGCGCAAGGCCAGGAGGCCGAGGGGCCCCTTCCCGGCTCTCCGCGATCTGGCCCAGAGAAAGGCCCCCTTGGTGGTGCCTGAGCGCGGGCGGGGCTGAGCCAGCTGGGCGCAGCGGGAGCATCCGTCACTGCCCTCTGCGCCGGGCAAGTTCTCCCTCCGTGCTTCCTTCTTCCCAGTTCCCTAAATCAGGAAGGGGCTGGTGCAGGATGGGGCCCTGACTGCTGCTGTGGGACCGCGGGCAAACCGCTTGCCCTTCAGTGTCCTTGCCTGTCCTTGCTCGGGGATCCTGGGGAGGACGCGCTGGGTGGGGATCGGGATCCAGGCACCGTAGACAGTGCGACAGTGGATGCAGGGAGCTGTAACTCCCGTACAGGGAAGGGTTCCACTGCCCAGAGTCGCCCTAAACGCACACGTCTGACCTTTACATTTCCCCACTTACCATGCGTTCACGAGAGCCCGTCGTGCCATTAATAATTTTATGGCTGTAGATGCACCGAGAGCTTTCTGTTTCTACGTGTACGAAGGTCTGACCTAGAAACGGGGGAGACCTGTGTGTGTCCTCCCGTACCTCTTCCTGAAGACTTCAAGGTGAGCAAGCGCATTTGGGCAACACAGAAATTCTTGCTCTGGCTCCCGCCCCACTGTGCTGGGTGCAGTGGGGTCAGCTGGGTCCTCTGCGCCCTGGCGGCCACGCTGTGTGCTGGTGAGCGGACAGGAAACGCACAGCCCCCTCGACATCGCGATGCTCCTATCATTGTATGTCTAGAACACGCCTTGTCTGGCAGGTAAGATGCTTAATTTCTACTCCTGTTCAGACCACAGCAAATGCGTATTTGAAGGATGAAAAATATTTTCCCAACTGTCCAGAGGTCAGTCCTTTTATTTAATAGTCTGGTTGAGGAAGCATAGATGCACAGCGTCCTCGGGCAGAAAGACATAGACACTGGCAGCTCTGGGAAATTGGTTAAAATTCGCTCTCTGGCCCCTGCCCAGACCTACTAAATCAGAAAGTGGGCTGGCAGAGGGGACCCTCCGGGGCACGTGGGGCAGGCGCGAGTTTCCCAGGCACTGACTTACAGCACGGAACTGGGGATGAAACTCCCGCTTACATAATTCAGCAGCACATACACGCACATACACACGTGGAAGGCTCTGCGTGACCGCAGCTAAAAGCAGCGAGCAGGTTGTCTGCGAACGAGGGACAGCCTGAACTTTGCTGCCCCTTGCTTCCCCCACCCCTGATCTTGTGAAATAGGTTGTTTTGTTTGTTTCTCACATGTGTGTGCATCCCTCTCAATACTATATAGTCTCAATGGACTTGTTTTCAAGTTGTGTGAAAATGGTGTCATCATTCTTCTGACACACCCATGCTGTGGTGTGAAACTGTAATGATTTTCTTTTCTTTTTTCCTTGTTAAGATTTTTTTATTTATGAGAGAGAGAGAGCGAGAGAGCGCAAGAGCACAAGAGCAGGGGGAGGGACAGAGGCAGAGGGAGAAGCAGACTCCCCGCTGAGCAGGGAGCCCGACTTGGGGCTTGATCCCAGGACCCTGAGATTTTAACCTGAGCCGAAGGCAGACGCTTAATGACTGAGCCACCCAGGCTCCCTCCTTGATGTTCTTTAAAAAGGGCTAAAACATTGCCTTTCATGTTCATCTTTATTCTAAAGAGACTGAGTTTTGGGGGTGCTGTAGACAGCATAAGAACCAATTTTTTATTTCCTAGCTATTGAATATCTTAGTTATTGATACTGAATGTGTTAGTTATTAAATATCTACCGTTTTCCTAGCGATCAATCACGCTGCCTTTGTCACATGGCTGGCTTCCATAGTCACGTGGGTCTGTTTCTAGGTCACATTGTTCCTTCCCGCGCCTTGTTGCCCCATCTTTGTCTGGAGCATCTGAGCTCCCCGTCGTGCTCTGCCCTTGCATGAAATTTAGAATCAGCTCGCCAATTTATTTTTAAAAACTCGTTGGGACTTTCATTGGCATTGCAATAGGTTTATAGGCTAATTTGGGGAGAGTGGACATTGGGTGTGGGGTTTTCTTACCCACGCATGTAGCATATCTCTATCCATTCATCTGGGTACTCAGAAATTTCCATAAAGTTTCGTAATTTTTCCTTGCGGGACTCACGCCTCTTTTGTTAGATTTAGTCCTTTTTAATTTTTGCTTTTATTGTAAATGGGCTCATTTGGAAATTTTTGTCTCTCCATTTCAGAGACAGAATAAATATATTGTTACATTTTTAGGTTGATCATTTATCCAGTCATATGATTATAGGCTGATCACTTCCAGTAATTTAGGTCTAGAAATTACTGCATTTTCTTTGTGGAATATCAGATAATATTCAAAGAATAACAGTCTGGTTCCTTACAATTTTCCAGTGCTTCAGACATCTGTTTTTCAGAGTTGTTTTCTATTCATTACACTTTGCAAGGACCTCCAGTAAATTCTGAATGTAAGCTATGAGACAGCATTCCTTGTGTTCTTTCTGATTTTCAAAGAAAGTGTTTCTAAGATTTTATCATAAAGAATAATGATTTCTGAACATTTTTGTTAGGCACACATTACCAGGTTAGGATGCTTCCTTCCATTTGTGTTTAATTAGGTTGATTGTGAATGTGTGATGAATTTTATCAAAAGCTTTTGCTGTATTAATTAAGATGATCATATGGTTTTCCCCTTATTAATCTGTTTATTTGGAGAATGATATTAGCAGATTTTGCTCATCTTGGCAGGCAGAAGAGCCCACAGAAGAAACTGGTGGGCGTGTCCTCTTTGTGGTCTGGAAGAGTGTGTGAGTCTAGGGGGGGCTGACCGCCCACGTCCCTGGCCTCCTGGCCCCTCAGCTACCGACCCAGCCATCGGCTCAACACCAGTGATGCTTGTTTCCTCGGGAGAGGTCCGCAGGCCACATCTTTCCAGGACCGGTTTGGTGTGTTTTCACATCTATTGGCACTAATTTACTCCTGGTAGCATCTTAATTTTCTCTGAGCTGCGGTTTCTGTGATTAGGGCCTTTTTTACATTCCTGATGGCCCCTTAAAGACCGTTCATCTCTGCAAAGGATTCTCAGTGTTTAGTGGTCTTTTTAAAGAACTCATTTGGCTTTGTTGATTCTTAAGATTGAGTACTTGCTTTCTATTTAATTTTAGACTTTTTTTTGAGTTTATGCTATAGTTCTTTTTTTAAAAAAGGATTTATTTATCTTGGGGGGGAGGGCCTGAGGGGGAGGGAGAGAGAGAAACCGAAGCAGACTCCATGCTGAGCATAGAGCCTGATGCGGGGCTCGATCCCAAGACCCTGAGATCATGACCTGAGCTGAAACCAAGAGTTGGAGGCTTGACCGACTGCGCCCCCCAGGCTCCCCTATTCTATAGTTCTGTATCCAGCCTCTTAAGTGGAGTTCTCAGCTTTTTATTTTCAGCCTCAATTTCCCATTAAATACTGTGTCCACCATATCTCTGAGGTGTTGGTAGGCAGTATTTTTTATTATTTATGTATTTATTACTATTTTAAGTATTTAATTGTTTCTGTTATTTCATTTTGAGTCATGAGTTACTTAGACATTTGGGGACATCTTAACAACCTTTTTCTATTTGCATCTGTTTTCCTTTTATTGGGGCTGGATGACCGGTCTGGGATCATTGAGGTTTGCTCTATGTTGGGTTTTTGCCAATGGGGCGTGTGTGCCCAGAACCATGTATAAGGAATCAAACAGGACGGTTCACGGTGTTGTTCAAATCTCCTCTATCTTTACAGACTTCCTGTCACCTTGATAATGGAAACAGGTGGATCGGCAGGTGGATGATAAGTTCCTCGATCTCTCCTGATAGTTCTGTCAATTCTTACTTCACATATTTGGATCCCCTCTCTGTGGGTAAGCTTAGGGTGATTACATTGTATGGACTGAATGCTTGTGTCCCTCCCCCAAATTCATGTGTTGAAAGGGGACCCCCAGCGAGCCAGTGTCAGGAGGTGGGGCCCCTCGATGGGGTCAGCGCCCTAGCAGGAGGGGCCCCCGAGAGCCAGTGTCACCTGTTCTTACCCAAGGTGGAGGTGGCGGCCCAGAAGGGGCTCTCAGCAGACCCCAAATCTGCCGGCACCCTGCTTGGCGGCTGCGGTGTGTGGGTCCGTGGGGATCAGCCTCTGTCTTCTTGGTCTGTGTCCGAGCTGAGCCGACCCAGACCCGGATCTCCCCGGTGAGTCAGAGCGGCTGTCCCTGTGTGTGAGCGTGTCCAGTCTCCCCAGCGCTTGTCGTATTAAAGGTCATCTTGGTTGGAGCTTCTCGTCGTTGTCCTCTGAAAGGCCTGCTCTTGGTCCCCTGTGGTTCCGCTGTCGGTGGCCCTGCTTGCGTCCGGCCCCCCTAAGATGCAGTGCCTTCAACAGCTCAGCTGCCTGCTCACTTTCTAGCGACACCTCTGATTCCTTGGAAAACGCGCTCACCGCCGGTTTGTGCTCCCTGTGAGATCCTCACGAAATCCCAGGTCCCTCAGGCTGCAAAGCCACGTTTGCTTCTCCTGCTGACGTCAGCCTCCGTCGTTGTCTCCCTTCTGCCGTTTGTGTGGACGCAGGCCGGCTTGTGTCCATCTGAGGACACCCAGGGCCACCTGAGAAGCCGGCTCCCGGGGCCTGCGTCCCTTCCCTGGCTGCTGGTGTCAAACATGCAGGAAAGGGGAGGGAGGTCGTCGCTGATGGAAGCACTTCAGTGAAAGCTGCAGGTGCTGCGTCCCGAGCACGTGGGCCCCCGCGACCCGGGTTCAGGACACGCCTTCACTGTGCCACCCTCCGTGAGGAAGGGCAGGCCGGGGGCCACTCACTAAGGGCTCGGAGTCGTCCGAGACCCTCGCCGTCCCCTCGGGTTCTTTCGCGGACTGTTAACAACTAGCACCCAGCAGGGCTCCTGTGTTGCAACTGGTCCTGGTGCCTGTTATTCTAGAACAATCCCCAAGCCTTTTCATATAGAAGCCTTACTTCCCCTCACACATCATTTCCCGAAGGGGGGTCCTCAGGGGCTGGGAGCGAATTTCCCCCCGGGACGCCGTGGCTAGGGGCCCTGTTCTCCCAGCCGCAGGAAGGAAGCCGGGGAGGTGGAGGACGGCTCTCAGGGCCGTCCACAGTGGTCCGGGCCCCCGTCAGCAAGGACGCCTCCTTCTTTCAGATGACCGGGTCGAGTCCAGGCGCGAGGGGTGGCCGAGCGCTCCCTGCGCTGGTGAAGGGCTTGCTCTGGGAAGGTCCACGGCAGACCCAAACCCGTGGAGTGTGCAAGGCCAGACCCTGAGCTCCGTGGGTTTTTGCCAAGCGGATCGTGCCCCCGCCCTGGTAACCACTGCCCACATCAAGGTGTGCCTGGTGGCCTGGCATGCTCACAGGTGCAGGTGTGCGTGCAGGGGGCTGGGGGCCACACGCCGTTACCCCTGCCCCACAGCCGTGTGCGGGAGATGAGACACGCACTGTGCCCGTGTCCTGATGTGACCCCCCCGGGGGGGGACAGTGATGCCTCCTTGGGGTTTTGATCCCCCTCCCGTGATGACTTCTTGGCATCCCAACTCTCTCCTTGGGGACGTTAATTCACGCGCCGTAACGAAGCGGTTATTCCGGGGGCAGAGGCACAGGGAGCGGAGCTGGTGGGAGGTCACGTGACTGTCTGGGGGGCGAAGGAAGGCCCACCTGTGTCTCGTCAGACAAGGTCTCATCGGAGGAAAGGTGCATTGACCAGACTCCCCCGGCACGCCAGGAGCCGGGCTCCATAATGTGCGCTGGGTAAACGCCAGAACAGGCCTGCTTTCCTCTCTGTTTGCCACTCGCCTTGACCTCAAAAGAAATATTTTTACAGTCATAGTGTATGTTTGCTTTCGCTTTGCGGTGGCCAGACTCCTTTCCTGTGCGTCGATTTATTCACCGGTCCTCACAACAAACCTGCAATGTGCTAGATCTCGACCAAACCTCCTCGTAGTAAATTACAGTTTTCTCATTATAAAAATTTATCGTAATGCTTTTGTAAACCAGGAACTCGTACAGGAGGAAGGAAAACATCCATATTCTCACCCAGCAGAGACCCGTGGACACAGGGCTTCATGCTCTGTTGCCATTCCGGGAGCTTTGCCACAGTTCCCGGGTCTTCGGCACGTCGTCGAGGGCAGGGCCCCCTCGTTGGGCGCCGAGGACCACGGGTGATTGAGTCACTCGCCCTGACTCAGTGGCTCTGGACCCTCGAAATGCTGGACCCTCAACGTTGTGAGACTCAATGCACCTTAATCCATGAGCATTCGCCTGGTGCTGGGAGCTGAGCCCTGGGGCCGAGGGAGTGGGACTTGTATAAAAGTGAGTAGGAAGAGGTCTCTGTGCTCAGGAGCTCACAAGGGAGGGGCACTGATGAAACTAAGTAATTGTCATTCGAGACTCTAAGAGTGTCCTGGGCTGCCGTGGAAAAGATCTCCAGAGCGGGTGGCTGTTCAACCACGCAAGTCCGTTCTCCCACCACCTGGCGGCCAGAGGGACCGATCCAGGTGTGGCAGGGCCACTGCCCGGGAGCCTGTGGGGACCCCTCCCCACCCCTTGCTGCGTGCGTGGTGCTGGCCGGCCTGGGGCCTGTAGCCTCTGTCCCGTCCCCTCGGGCTGCTTCCCTCTGCGTCTTCTCCTCCTCCTCCAAGGACACCTGTCCCTGGACTCGGGGCCCACCCTGAATGCAGGATGCTGGCAACTCGAGGCCCTTAACTACTTTCGCCTGCCAAGACCTTATTCCAAGTAGTTACATTCTGAGGTTCCAGGCGGACATGAGTTCTGGGGGGTCCTGCTCACCCGCCACAAAGACAGACACTGAAGAGCCGTGGGGCAGAGGGAGTGTGGAGGGGCCCCTGCGACACCCCCCTTACCTCAGGGTGGACACGGGGCCCCGGGCTGGGGCTCTGGGAGCAGCGACTGCCCCAGAAGTGAGCTCTCGGTCCCGGCAGGGCCCGGAACGCTCTTGGCCGAGAGCCCAAGTGCATGTGCAGTGGGCACCCTCCCCTTCAATGGTTGACCCCGAGTAGGAGGCTGGGGCCGCTGGGCTGTCTTCTCGGGCACGTGGACAGAGCTGACCTGGGAATGACCCAGGGCACAGGGGACACTTCTCCGTGTTGTGGCACTCCTGCTGCAACACGAAACACAACTTGGGCCAGCACCTGTCACAGACGTGCGTGAATGAGCCCCGAGGCTCTGGCTTCCAACCCTCTGGCCATTGCAATGGGCAGAACTCTGCAAGGCAGGGGTGGTTTGATCCCTGGCCATGCAGGGATGTCCGGGAACATTTAAAGAATCACCAGGAGGGCTGGGGCAGCTGGCAGGGACGTGGGGCAGGGGTGCTGGGCAGGGCTGCAGGGCAGGGCTGCAGGGCAGGGGGTGCTGAGAAGGGGTGCTGGGTAAATGCAGAGGGTAAGGGTGCAGGGCAGGGGTGCTGGACAAGTGTGCAGGGCAGGGGTCCTGGGCAGGGGTACTGGGTGGGGATGCTGGGCAAATGTGCAGAGCAGGGGTGCTGGGCAGGGGTGCAGGGCAGGAGGTGCAAGGCAGGGGTGCAGGGCGGAGGTGCTGGGTAAGTGCAGAGGGCTGGAGTTCACAGCAGGGGTGCAGGGCAGGGGTGCTGGCCTGCCCAGACTTGTGCAGAGGGCCCTCACGATACTCAGTGCCAGCAGGTGTCCGGGTCAAGTCACTGGCAGGCTGTGTGAAACCGAGGTCAGTGGGGCCTCGCCCAGGGCATCTCCCCAGTGCATGGGACACAGCCTAGCTTCCCTGAGGGTTTTCCCGAGGACCCGAGCGCTGCCAGAACATGCCTGGGGAAGCTCTGAGGCAGAAGGAAGCCTCTTTCTTTTTAGAGCAAGGGATGGATAAGACCCTCCCTTCCTCTACGTTTTAGGGAAATGGAGCAGGCGACTGGGTGGCGGGAGGGAGGGCGGTCCCCGGTCCTGGCAGGAAACCGCGGGCCTGGATGGAGGACCGCCTGCCTCCTGTGCGGGCGCGGGAGGAGGCTCCTGCGGGTCCGTGCGCCGGGGACGCAGACTGGAGGGGGGTGGGCGGGGCGTGAGGGAGGGTCCCGGGCTGCGGTGGAGGGGATAGCGGCTGAGCCCCGCTCCCGGCAGCAGAAGCCGCCGCTCTGCCCCGCCCCCGCCCCCCGGCCTGCGCCCGCCGGTGTCCGTCCGAGCACCCTCCCCGCACGGGAGCCGCAGAGCGCACCGCACCCCTGCGTCGGGTTTGGTTTTCCGGCGAATCCCAGATGGCCTTCTCAGCCTCTGGCTCCTATATTTAACCTATTTAATGAGATTTCTTTTCCAGTAATTCCTGAAACTGGTAATCTCTAATTGGGTCAAATTCTCTACCCACAAGCCAGCGATGTTATTTTTAGAGCAAATCCTCCGGCTGAAGCTTCCCTGCCTTTGGGGGGGCGCAGCTGTCAGAGCCGACTCTGCATTGGGCTCTCCCAAGCAGGCCTTATTCTCAGTGTTCACTGGGCGCGGTCCAGGGGAGCCTGCCGGCCTGCCTCCCGCCTCCCCACCTTCAGCCCCGGGCCCCCAGGAGCGTTGACACAAATCCACTTAATGCCCACTGCCTGGTGCCGTGTCACTATAAATAGCCGAGTCGGGAGGCTTTGGGCAAGGCCGAGAGCACGCCTCTCCGGTGGCCTTTTGTCCCCACCAGGGATGGTCCCCAGGAGACCGAATACTACAGCATTGTTTTGTGAACTGCAAGGACCCTGAATGTCCCCAGTGACCACGCTGACCGGCATTGAGTTGAATTCGTAGAAGATCCTGTCCTTGTCCTCATTCAACCAGGGGACCCCGCTGTGTTCAGGGGCACACCAGCCCTGCCTCCGGGGGGGAGACCTTCGTCCTCGCTGATAGCCCTGTCCCCTCCGGCGGCACGCTGCCCGTGTCCCCATGGCCTGGCTTGGGTCCAGGAACAGAGTGGGCTTTCAGGTGCAGCCCCCTTGCCCACCGATCCCCAGTAGGACCACGCAGCGTCCTTCCTGAGAGAACAGCGGGGACATGGTTCTACATCCGCCAGCAGGTGCTGGAGCTGCATCTGTGTTCTAACTCTGCTCTCGGACGATGCTCAGGGCGAGACCCGACTCCCCCGACTGCACCTGCCCGGCACCTTCCAGCCTCCGTGACCCAGGAGTCGAGGATCGCTGTCCCTCGAAGCCACACTCAGGCTTCAAGGCACACGTGACAAATATTGGCAGCATTCATGGAGTCCTTTGTCATCCCCGGGATAACCAGGGACAAGCGAAAACCCATCCGGGCCCCGGGAGCCTGGCAGGGACGGAGCCACTGCCCGAGGAGGGCACGCGTCTCTGCACGTCCACCGCCAGGCGGAGAGTCCCCTCCTTCTCGGAAAATGCCTGCCCGGAATGTAACGCCTTTTGGATTTAGTAGAAGGCAGTGTGGTTTGGAGGAACCGGCAGGGGATACGCTTGGTTCGGCCTCTTGAGGGAGGCGTGGTTACATCTGGGAGGAAGCCTCGTCCTTAGAAGTCCCGAGTGGACGTGGATGGGCTCGAATGAGGTGCGTCTCCACCTGAGAGTGTCCACTCCGACCTCCCTCCAGGGCCCATTCGACCCCTCCGGCTAGCCTGTGGTTGGTGTCCACCATCCTGGGGTCATCAAGAACCTTCCACCCTGCCCTTGCTGACCTCCATCACAGCCTCACCCCTGGGCTCATTAGACCCTCCTGCCCGGCCCACGGCCAGCATCCACCTCCTTTGAGGCCACTTGTCCCCGGAAGGGGGGGAGGGAGGAGGACACAGACCTCACAGGACCCCTGGCTCCGGGGAAAAGAGGCCAGCGCCCGCGGCCCTGTGTCCAGATTTGTTGTCAGGGTCTCCAGAGCTCAAAGTACTATTTCTGCCCACTGCCTGCAAGAGCTCACCCTTCTGGGGGCTCAGGTGCCCCACTCTGCCCCCTACAGAGGGCACGTCCTGTGGCTGCTTTCTGTGGGAGCATTGGCCACAGTTTTGAGCACATATTTATCTGTGGGATTCCTGCGCTGGCCCTGGCCTCTCCCACTGGCCAGGGGTCCTGCTCTGCTTGGGGCCGAATCCTGGTGACAACAAGATTGCCTCGATCACGAAAACCTCCTCCTGCCAGCTGGGTGTCCCTGCAGACAGGTAGGCAGTCGGTGTTATCTAGTGCCTGTCGCTCTGGGCTGGCCTGAGACCCTGGCACGGAGGTGAGGAAGCCAAGTCCCTGGGAGCCCTGAGCCCAGGGCCAGGCGCAGGAAGGTGGCAGAGCCCCTGAAGCCTCAGTTGGTCTTTCTAGCCATCAAGGTATGGGGACAGCGATGTGTGAAGGGACAGATGAGTGGCTCCCATCCTGCCGCTTCTGCTGTGTGGCTCGGTGATCACCCACCTGCCCGTCCAGCTACGGCCCCTGGTTTAGCTGGAGGGCCCTCTTACTCTCGTTTTCAGCCTCCTGGGCCATGCGCCCCGGTGGCCTCAGCCAGACTGGTCAGCGTCCTGCTGTGGGTGGGAGAGCGTGCGGCCCCTTGCTGCCCAGGGTGGTCCTGGGTCAGCCATCCCGGCCTCCAGGGAGGTGAGCAGACATGGCCTCCAACTTTCGGGTTAAGGGAGCTGAGCTGGAGTCCTGTCCCGTTCTCCCTGGAGGAGTCCTGAACAGACCCCTGCGACCGTTTCCAATCACCGTCCACACTGCACGCCCCCCAGCAGCCAGCCCAGCAGGATGTATCTGAGAAAGGCGCTTGTGGGGCAAATGCCACATCCAGTCGCCAGGGGACAGGAGGAGGCTGAGCCCCCATGTTGGGGTTCTCCTGGCACCCTTCGATTCCTAGAGACAGCTTTGGTAAAATCAGCTTTCCTGAATGCACTTCCCTGTTGAGGACCAACCGCCTCTTCCCCGAGCGGCCTGCATTTCCATAGGGTTCCCAACAGACCCACAGGGGAAATTTCACCCCAAATACAGAGTGGGAGTCCGGGAGAAACACTCGTTTGGAAGCCGCGTCTCTGGCAGAAGTCCCAGGAGCTCGGCGAGCGCCCCAGATGGAAGCTGGCTTATGGCGACTTCCCCGGCGGTTGCGGCCTCTGTCCGGAGGGCCTGACGTTCACACCTTCAGCTCACAGAGTTAGCATGACGCTCGCCCGGTCCTGTGTGCACAGAACACGCACAACAGCAGCTGTCCCTGTGCTAAGTGCAGCCTCCGTGTGCATTTGGGCCTCTCTCCGCACGGTAACCCTGTGGGCCAGGCGCTGTTACACAGCCCAAGGTCACACAGCTGGGAGGGGTGGCACGCGTCTGCACGCTTAGCTGTGACACCACACAATGCTGGACTGTATCCTGGGCCGGGCCCCCGCCACACCACGCCACACCCGTGATCCAGAGCAATTCCGGGGTTTCTCTGAAGGACAAGGCCTCAGCAGCTGGGAGCCTCGAATGCAAAGAGAGAGCTGTGTGATCGATGAAAAGTCCAAGGGATGCCTGGTGGTGCTACCGCTTTGGGAGGCCTGCATTCCTGTCTCAAATGAGGTGCCGGCGATTCCTGATGGCTTCTTCCCAGACCAGCAGGACAGAGTGACCACGATGGCTCCCCTCCATCTGCTCACCTCCCATGGGGAGGTGGTGCTTCCGGAAAGAGCAGCACTTCCCATCTCTGTCTGCGCTCTGCGCCACCCCTTTGTTGTTGGTCAATATTGACGCTCTGTGAGAGGCAACGTTCTCCAGGGTAGACCATATGCTGGGGTGCTAGCTGGCCAGGGCTGTCCTTCCGAAGCACCAGAGCCCGAGCTTGGACAACAGACATGCCTTGTCACAGCTGTGCAGATGGGAAGGCTGGGATCGCGGGGTCTCAGGGCCCTGATCCCTGGGGAGGGGGCGGGGGGGTGCTGGGGGAGGAGCCTCCTGCCTTCCTGTGGCTCCTTGGCTTACCAGGTGTCACCGCCTTCAGGCTTTCTCTCCTCCAAATGTCCCCTTTGCATAAGGACACCACTTATATTGGATTAGGACCCACTCTCCTCTAGGGTGGCCTCATCCTAATGATGTCCGCAGTGACCTTAGTCCCACAGAAGGTCACATTCTGAGGTACTGGGGGTCAGGACTTCAGCACATGAATTTGGGGGGGACATGGTTCAACCGATGACACTTTCGAGAGCATGGGGCGTGTGCACTGTCTCTCAGAAAGCTTGCCCATCATCCCTGGTGGCAAACTGCCCACTTGAGGCCTTGTCCTTTAAACCCAGCAGACAGGAGCTGAGAAGATGAATGCAGCAACAGCCCCAGCCACGCTTCAGACAGCAGCACCCTCACCCCACCCCACGGGGGTGCAGTGGGAGGCTCCCACTGGAGGCCTGGCACCTCCCATCTCGGTGAAAGAGGTGGATGCCAATCCCTCCCTGTGCACGTGCTGGCGAGGGCGGAGGGCGCTGTTGACCTGCGACCTTGACCCCAGGACACCTTGTCATACCTTCCTTCTCAGGTGGCTTGCCCAATTTTGGGACAGTACTCCGCTTTCCTTCCATACTATCATTAGGACAGGAAAATACCTATTTAAGAAGAGAGTCTATGCTTGATCCTCGATGCTTGAAAGATCATGCAGACTTTGCTACCACTGGGGACAGGTGGGGACAAGATGAGGAAGACGGGCACTTTGCCATGTCAGCCAAGAACAGGCGGGGCAAGCAAGTTCCAGTCCCCGCCCCCGTGGCCCCAGGGGCTGCCATTTCCAAGTGGGGATGGGGACAAGTGACCAGGTGAGCAGGTAGAGCACCGGGTACTAGGGGGACTGGGAACTGGGGTGGTTGGGGAGTCAGGAAGGCTTCACAGAGGAGGTGCCCCGCATGGGGAGGCCTGTCCAGGAGGAGGGACCGGGTGGCCACCAAGCGTGTGCTGATGTGAGCTGTTGGGGATGGACCAGTGAGGGCTCCTGGCCAGGCCGACCGCGAGGTGCCACCTCTATACCTATCAGAGCTGATGGGTGACCACGGTGTGTCCTGTATAAAAACGGCCACTTCACCTGGCCCGACTAACACCAATGCCCCACATTCTAGACCTTGAGCCCGTATAACAACACATGGCGAGCCTCCTGAAATCCCTGGAGTGCCTGAAAAACAGACCCACACCTGGGCCACACCAGCTAAATCCTGGTGTCTGGAGGTCACCTGGGAAGGACCTCCTGCAGAGGGGCTAGCCTCCTGCTCTCTGGTCTCTGTAACTTTAGGGGACCCCTAGGTCCCGCTCCATGCATATGGAGGGGTGGACAAGAAGTAGCGTGGACTACCTGAAGGGTCAGGGCTTTTGCCCAGAATCCTTACCTCTCTGCAAGCCTCCTGGGGCCAGCTGCTTACCCCCTTCCTGGTGTGCAAGGGCGGACAGAGGCACCCACCCCAGGGGCCACTGTGAGCGCCAAGGAAGGCAATGCGGTTGAAGCGCTGCACAGAGCCCCTTCCCTTGGAGTGAATGAGCATAGGCCGCGGGACGGGAGGCGCTGGGTGGGGCCCACACACGCGTGGACACCACCGCACCTACAACTGTCCCCTGCTGGAAGCATACGGCCCGCCCTCACTTCGGTTTCCAGGCGCCCCCCCCCGCCCCGTAGGGCAAACTCAGTGTCCCTTTCCTTGCGCCTCCCGCCCCATCCCTGCACCCACAGCTTCGCCGCCAGCCAGGACTCTGGCCTGACTTGTCCGTCTGTGTGTCCGGCAGCCGGGAGGTGAGGTGCCACGCCGCGCGCCCCCGCATTCGTTCACGGGGTTCGCGGGACCAGGGCGCGAGGGTCCCGCGTGGGGGCGCCGGGGGCGGGAGGGCGAGCCGCAGGCCCCGGGGTGCCACCCCCGCGCTCCTCTAGAGCCAAGGGGCCTGGTCTTACTTGGGGGGGAGGGGTCACACGTTTGGCAGGATGGAGCCCCCTCCCCCGCCCCAGGGCACGGCGCAGGATTCCTGCGTTTTCCCCGCCCCGAGAGGCGGCCCCGCGGGCTGCGCCGCCCGGCGGCGGGGAAACTGAGGCTCGGGGCGCGGCGGGGCTGTCGCA
>NW_023270498.1:948749-964226 GCF_011800145.1 Mirounga leonina
CCCGGCCGGGCGGCCGGCGCGGGCTGCGGGCGTGCAACGAGGAGTTCGCGTGCCCCGAGCTGGAGGCGCTGTTCCGCGGCTACACGCTGCGGCTGGAGCAGGCGGCCACGCTGAAGGCGCTGGCCGTGCTCAGCGGGCTGGCGGGCGCGCTGGCGCTGGCCGAGCTGCTGGGCGCGCCGGGGCCCGCGGCCGGCCTGGCCAGGGGCTCGCACCCGGCGCACTGCGTGCTCTTCCTGGCGCTGCTCGTGGTCACCAACGTGCGCTCGCTGCAGGTGCCCCAGCTGCAGCAGGTCGGCCAGCTGGCGCTGCTCTTCAGCCTCACCTTCGCGCTGCTCTGCTGCCCCTTCGCGCTCGGCCGCCCCGCGGGGACCCCCGCCGGCGCGGCTGCGGGGCCGGCGGCCGCCGACCAGGGCGTTTGGCAGCTCCTTCTGGTCACCTTCGTGTCCTATGCCCTGCTGCCCGTGCGCAGCCTGCTGGCCATCGGCTTCGGGCTCGTGGTGGCCGCCTCGCACTTGCTGGTCACGGCCACCTTGGTGCCCGCCAAGCGCCCGCGTCTCTGGAGGACGGTAAGTGCCGCTGCGCGCCCTCCGTCGGGTCTGGGGTACACGCCTGCCCGGGAGGGACCGGGAACACAGGGGGCCGGGTGCGCATCGACAGATGGGGCAGGTGGGGAAACTGAGGCCCCGAGTGTGTGTGGGGGGGGCGTTCAAGGTCACTCAGCGAGCTGAGGACGCGGTGGGGGCTGCTAGGGCCGGGCTCTCTTCCGAGTTGCCATCCACAAAGCTCCCCTGGGTGTGGGCTGTGGAGACGGGAGCCTGGAGAGGGCAAGGATTGGCCCAAGGTCAGGCAGCTGGTGAGCCGCCAAGCCCCGCCAGAGCCCAGGTTGGCGCTTTTTGGCCGCACGCATCCTGCAGGAGGGACGGAAACCGGGCGCGGGATCGGCCCGGGTGGGCAGGGCTCTTGCTGGCTGTGCGCACAGCTCCGGGCTCCTCTCCAGTGTGCCTGGACCTCGTGCGGGGCTGGCAGAGTCTCCCTCCCAGCCTGCGGCACCCCGGGGATGTGGGGAGGGGACAAGGACTGGGGTCCCCACCAGTCTCTCTGGTGCCCGTCGTGGACCCGTCTCTGGTCTAGAAGAACACGTTTGCCAAGGTCGAACGGGGCTCTGGTCCTTGCCGCCCCCGCCCTGCTGGGGCCTGACCAAGGCTGGCCGAAACCGAACTTTGTCACTGCCTTCGGGGCGGGCCAGTGAGACCGTAGCGAGGACAAGGACGCTGCCTGCTTCCCATGGGCTCCTCCCCAGCCGGGGACCTGGGAGGCTGGAGGCAGATGTCTTTGCGGTGTGGGGCTGTCTGAGCCTGTCTGGGCAGTGTAGCCCAGCCCAGCCCACTGGGGCTCCGAGGACCCTGAAGGAGGGTTTTGTTTCGGCCTCTGGCAGCATTTTGGCAGGAGCATGGGGGGGAATCTGATGGGGTGGGCGAGCCCATCTAGCGGGAGAATGTGGCAGATGGAGGCCATGGGGGAGATGGGGTGAGGAGGGGAAGCTGGACAGAGCAAGCTTTGGGAAGGAAGAGGGGGGGCGAGGGGAATCAGACAGCAGGGTCTGGGGGACCCCCTGAGGACCCAGGGAGGTGCTCTCGGATGGTGATGCCAGGGACACCCATGGTCAGAGGGGCCATGGACAGGTTCCTGCAGCAATCCTGCACCGCCCTGGTGTGTGGAGCTCTGGGATGTAGGCCCCGTACTTTGGGGACCCTGTGGCGCCCGGGCTGGCCCAGACACAATGCTGGACGTACCTTTCAGGGCCCAGAGAGGCCAGCACGTGCTGGGGGCTGGGAGGGGGAGGAGGAGCGAATGGGGGAAGGGAGCTGGCAGAGGGGGTGCAGGGGAAGGGGCCTGTGGAGGTGGGAAGAGAGGGAGAAAGCAGGGGTGAGGGCCAGAGACAGAGGTGAGGCAGAGAAAAGGAAGGAGGGCAGAGGGCACCCTGCACCCAGGGAGGGGAGGGGGGTTCCGTTCTGGAGGGTTTTCCAGCAGACCTCCTGCTTGTGGCCTTACTTGGTCCTCAGGAGGTGCTCCTGTACCCCTCCCCCTACAACCCTCCCATCTGTTGTGTGTTTGGCCCTCACAGCCGGAGGAGGGGGGGTGGCCCAGCAGGACGACCTCCCCACCAGGACCAGAGGGGGAGGCCCAGCGGCCAGGTCCGCTCCAGGTGGGGAGGGGAGGCCCGAGATCTGATGTATTAGGGGTTCAGCTGGCTCAGTGAAAGGCTATACTGTTGTCTATTTCTGAAACCATTTTTTTATACAGTTTCTGGTCATTCCTTCTGGAGAACTAAGCGAGAGGAAAGACTGTGTATAGATGCCTTGGGCCCAGGGGGCTCTGCTCCCAGGGTAAGATGAGCCCCTGTGTCCTCGGGGGAAGGGAGCCTATCCTGAGAGCATGGATTCTTAGGGAGCAGACATCTGGGGTTGGCTGCTGCTGGCTTGCTGGGCAACGCACAGCCTTCCCGCACAGAGCCTCAGTTTCCCTGACCTGCAGAGCCTGCATGCAGGTGGAAAACTCCTGTTGGAAAAGCAAACATTCAGAGTCTCCTGCCTCCTCCAAGTTGTTCTGGCATCTTTAGAACGTCCCTGTTCAGGTCCGCGCGTCGCTACCGGTGGTGGGGATGTGGACAAACAGATGGGGTGGGTGCAGACAAACGTGGTGAGGGGCCTGGGTGCTGCCCCGGGGATGGAGTCTGCGCGTGGGCCGGGAGGCCAGTGGGCGAGGTGGGAGCCACGCCACTCCCGGCTGCTCCATCCCCTCCCGGCTACCCTGCAGTGCGGTCATGTGCAGACGGCCGGCCCCTTGTTCTTCGTGAGCTGGTTTGGGGCAGGACATGAGGTGGAGGCCCAGAAGGACAGGGTGACGGGTGACCGAGGCCCTCTGTGCCTTTGCTGTACCTCCTGGGCGGAGTGTCCGAGCCACGGGAGGGACAGAGGTGCTCCTGCTCGGGGCACTGAGGTCAGGGGTCACACGGGAGGCCCCCAGAGCCTCTGCCCCTCCACAGGGAGGGTCCGGGAGGTTCCTGCAGCAATCCTGCACCGGCCTGGTGTGCAGAGCCCTGGGATGCAGGCCGCATGCTTTGGGGACCCTGTGGTGCCCAGGCCGGCCCAGGCTGACAGGCTGAGAGCACCCAGGAGGTCGAGGACTGCACGGTTGAAATTCGGGGTGCTGCTCGCCGCCCTGCCCCGGGAGGGGCTCCTGCTTCTGCTCTCAGCTAGGGCGCAAGGAGTTTAGGGAGAGGGTCTCATCCCCACCCCCAGCTCAGCCCAGCCCAGTCCCCAGGAGGAGCCTCGTAAATACTGACCAGACTGGGCCCCTTCCCTCTTCCTGCCCCTTGCCCCCTATGGATTGTATCTACGTGAAGCACAGAAATTCGTTTTTATTTAACTGAGCCATGTGTCAGAACCGAAGGCATCATGTTGGGGAACCCCTGAGGTCTGCTCTGGGGCAGTAGGGCGGGCATGCCCGGCTGGGGCAGGCTGGAGACCTGGGGTGGGGCAGGGGGGCATGGGGGGTGAGGAGGAGGAAAGGGGGAGACGCCACGCCTCTGACCCCTGCTCCGTGGTGGTGGCACTCGGGGACTTGCAGGGTACAGCTTGAGGGAGGGAGTGACTGTGCTTGGGGACTGGGGGCAGTGGTGGGGAAGCAGAGTCAGAAGTGTGCATGCCAAGGTCATGGCCTTGGAGTGGTGGTGGGGGCAGCGGGGTGTGTCTGGAGAGAAGCAGCTGGCTCAGGTGCCCCTACAGGAGACCCCCTGGGGCCCTGCTCCTCACCGGCCCTGCGTGTGCGCCTCGGCCAGCTCCAGCTTCCTCCTGGGCGGCCTCTCCCTCGCCCCCCTCCCTCCCTCCCGCGGCCCCCAATGTCCACTTCTTGGCCAGGGTGGGGCGAGACTACTGTATCTTCTTGGACCCATCCGGGGGCCACTGCCCTGTGCAAAATGGTGTTGTTTGGTTGCCTGTCAATGTAAGTGACGTATTTCGTGCCCCCTCCCTCCCCAGGTCTGGGACTCAGGCAGGGCAACAAAAAGCACCATCGTCGTGGGCAAGTGGAGGCTGGCGGGAGTTCCCCTGTGCCCCTCCAGGTCATCTGAGCTCTGGGGAGAGCTCGAATGCTGCAAGCAGGTGGAGCGATGGCACCGCCCTCAGAGCCCAGGTGCCCAGGCTGCTTACAGCAGGGCCCGCCCCAGACGTGCGCTGCCCGCTTCCCCCACGGGCTGTGCCCACTCCCCGCGCTCCGGCTCTCCTGCTCCCGGGAGTCGTCCGGACCTATGCCCCGCCCCCGGCCGGGCCGCTCCAGGCGGCCACCCCCCCTCGCTGCCCGTAACTCCCCTTGCCGGCCCCCCCGCCCCGCCTCCCCGCCACCCCGCCGGCCCCCCTCCCCCCCGTCACTCCCTCCGCCGCGTCCCGCCCCCCGGTCTGGCCCCGCCCCTACGACCTCCCCCGTCACTCCCTCAACCCCACCCCGCCCCCGGCCTGGCCCCGCCCCCTGCCTCCTCTAGGTACCCCCAGCCCGCACCCCACCTGGCTGGGCCCCAGCACCGCTCCCCTGGCCCCCACCCCCACAGGCCGCGCCCCTGCTGCCTTCGCTTCCCGGCTGGCCCCTCACCCAGCAGGGCCCCTCCTCCAGCTAGGCTCCGCCTCGGCTGGACCCCCTCTGCAGGCCTCCTGCCCCCGCTGCCCTGCATCCGCAGGCAGCCGGGCCCTTTACCCAGGCTGGCCTCTCTCCCCCGCTGCTACCTCCCTCCTCCTCTCCCATCTTGCCTGGGCCCCCGTCACTTTGTTTGCTCACCTGCGGGTGCATCCACCTGCCTTGGCTGACCCAGGGCTGCTAGGTTGGGGCTGGAAGCGGGAGGGAGACAGGTGGGTCCTCCTGGCTCCCACCAGGCCGTGTGAAGGCGAGGAGTGGGTTTCTCTGCCTTGGTGAGGAGTGACCCCAAAGACAGCCTCCTTGGCCTTGGCTGGACCCTCTTTCTCCAGGCCTCTGGTCGCTGGACAGGGCTCAGCTCTTTCCACCTCGGGCTTCCGTCACTCTGCACACTCAGGGCCCTGACACTCCCTGAGCCCCAGGTGGTGGTAGGTGTCTCCTCCAGGCCTGCAGGTCCGTGTCCAGCGGGCGCCCCGCTAGGAACACCCGATCCCCCACGGGCTGCACTCCCACATCTGCCCGGGGGGTCCCTGGGTTCCCTGCCCATAACCTGGTCTGCTTCCTTGGAGACTCCTGTTAGCCTCCCTCCAGAGCAGTTGGCCCTAACGTGAGGAAGTACCTGGAATGGCTCAGGCCGGGGCACAGGAATGGGGCTGACGGGAAATAGGGCCTGGACGCTGAGGGGACACATCCCGGCTTCAGACGAGGGCTGGCACCTGCTCGGAGCAGAGTCCTGGGGACTATTTTTTGCTGCCCCAGCAGGTGCCAGGTAGGGGTGCTTCTGCCGCGCAGGACCCAGGGACCGTGCCTGGGCTGGAGTCCAGCCCCACCGGTGGACCCGCTGGGGGCGCCTTTTCTGGATAGCTCTGTGATCCACGCTTGGGGGCCAGGCCCCGGGCTAGGGGCTGGGGGGCCCAGTGGGACCGAGACCCCTGCGCTCCGGGAATTTATTGTTTGTGGGGGGGATGCTGGCCAACACCTGGGACTGCAGTCTGTGTTGGGGGGGAGTCCGTGTGACCTTTGGGGGCGTGTGAAGTGGATAGGGCAGAGGGAAGGCTCAGGGTGGCTTTCTGAAGTCAGTATGCTCCAGCCAAGATCCTGGACAGACGAGGCCTGGGGCTCAGCCAGGGAGGTGGGCGTGCAAGAAAGGGCAGTTGGGGGGGCACATAGAGCGTTTTCTGTTTCTTTGTAAAACAGTGCCGGGCCCTGCAAGCCTCTTTAGCAGAGGGGTCTGATCGGGTTTCTGTTTCGGGGTCCCTGGGATGCAGTGGGGAGCAGGGGTCCCACAAGTGGGCCTGGGTGCTGCTGCCTGGCTCAGACCAGAGTGGTGTCCTTGGGGAAATCTCTGCTTGCTACGGTCCCCACCTGCAGTGACACCACCATGTTCTCATAGGAAGGGTATGGGGCGCAGGGCCCTCCAGTCCGTGACCTTGGGAGGCATCAGAGACCACCCAGGAAGGGAGCCAGCCTGGGCTTCATCTGGATGGGGAGGTCGGGTGAGCGGGCTAGAGCGTGAGGACAGTGACAAGGGCCAGGCCCCCTGCCCAGCCCGGGTCCATGCCCCTGAGGCTCCCATCCTGTGCCCCCCTCCCCAATGTATGGGGTGAAGGGTGGGGCAGGCTGTCCCTTTCTGCGGTACCTGGATCCTCCCTGGATCTTCCTCTGTTCTCTAGACCCTGGACCCTGTGCTCCTGGGCTGGGGGTGGCAGGATCTGCTTTGATCTGAGGTGCTGGGGTCCAGGCTGCCTCCAGCCCTCACCGGGAGGAAGGCACCCAGCTGATGAGGGAAGGGCTTCCTGCTTCCCAGTGCTGTCTGCTGGGTGCCTCTGTGTGTGCACACGCGAGTGTGTGTGTACATATGTGCACATGCATGTAGGACTCAGCATACGTGTAATGTGCATGCAGCTTAGTGGGCACACGGTTGCAGAGGGACAGGACGCCCATGGAGGGACCTGGGTGCGGGGGGACGGGATGCCTGTGTGAAGGACCGGGTGCAGGGGGACAGGACGCCCATGGAGGGACCTGGGTGTGGGGGGACGGGATGCCCATACGAGGGTACCCAGCCCACAGGGACAGGATGCCCGACCAGGTGAGGGACCTGAGGACAGGGGCTGTGGCCCGTGGTGTGTCGGGGGTCACCAGAGGTGCAGCAGCCCCCCTCCGGCCATCACATTCTGCAGCAGAGCATGGGCACGTCGTCCGTAGGCCCTTCCCAGCGTGAAGGCAGCTTCCTGTTTTGATTCTAAAGGGCAGAGCAGGTGTCTGGGCCCCGCTTTTCCTTTGCTCAAGTAGACCCCCGGCCTTCCAGGGGTGTGGCCGCCTCGGAGGCAGGGACCGGCCTGGTGGTTGGCACAGTGGCCCATGTGGGCCCCGAGGCACCACATGCCCAAGTTTGGGGACAGGAGACCCGGCACTCTGGATGAGGAGAGCATGGCCGGGCCTTCCCCCCTGAAGCTGGGCCGTGCCTGGGACCCCAGCCCTCCCGGAGCTCCTCCTGCCGCCTGGCGCTGACTTGTCCTCGGGAGGCCCTCCCCGTGCGTGGGCTTCCCAGAGCCGTCTGCCCGTGTGAATGTGAGCTCTTCTGGGGGGGCGGGGGGCTTGCACATCTGCAATGGCAGCCTCGCGCCGTGCTCGCGTCTGGGCGAGGGCGTCCGCTCTGGAAGGTTCTCCAGCCCCGTGCCACGGTGACCCCGCCCGGTGACCTTCTGTGGGGTGGTTGGTGCGCGTTTCTCCGTGTCTTTGCCGGGTTTCCTGTGTGAGGGAGGTGCTCTCTTGTTAACGCCTTGCCTTCGGGAGGCAGCTGTGACCAGAGGGATCTGGGATCCTCACTCGTGGATGGCGGACCGCGCCCAGCTGCATGAAGGGCCAGCCAGGGAGCACGTTCCAGGATGCATCCGTTTAGCCTGAGGGTTTCAGAATATCTCTGATTCTTATTTTGCAGCAGACCTGCACTTGCCAGACATCAGGGGCATCTCCCGCAATCTGACTGCTCTGTGGGGGCCATGGGGTGGGGCTCATTTCCAAAGTCCATTGGGGTCAGGCATCAGACATGGGCAGTGACAGGAGAGCCCCTCTGTGGCTAGAGTGAGTGTCTGGGGGTCCAAAGGTACAGGAAGACATCGAAATGTCCCAGGGCTGTGGCCAGGCGGTTGGGGACCCAGAGGCCCAGCTGTCCCGTGGCGTGGAGGGGGCCATGGCCCAGCAGGTGGGTGAGCCTGGGCTGGGGCAGAAGGCCCTCACACCAGGAGCAGCCCTGGTAAAGCCGTCAGGGGCCACAGAGGAAACCCCACCCTGACTTCGCCGGGAGCCCCTGGGAATCGGCCCCTGGGTGTGGAGGCCACAGCCCCAGCGGTCCTCCGCTTCAGGGGATGGGAGACCCAAGGCAGGAGCTCACGAGAGCCCATTGGAATTGGTTTTTTTTTTTTTTTTAAATAACCTGTTCTTGTTTTGTTTTTATCGTGGAAACGTCAAACACACACTGAGTAGCGAGGTCCGCAGGGCGCCAGCCCCAGCCTGGACATGTCTGCGTCCTGCCCTTCCTCTTTCAGACGATGCTCATCCCAGGACACTCTTATTAGTTCAACCACAGAGAAGCTCACAAGCAATGACGTTAATTTAGAAACACTCGTGAGTGATGTGGAAAAGCCAGACGCGGAGCGCCAACCCGCCGGGGGGGGGACATAGGGAGGCAGGACTGGACGGGTCCCCTCTGAGTGCATGCGGGGTGAGAGGGAGCCCACCGACCAGACACACGACACTTTGTGTGGCTGGGGGCAGTGTGTTGATTTAGCAAATGGGATGCGTTGTGTGTGGTGGGGGCTCTGGTGTGTGGGCAGAGCTCCCCCTCTTTGTCCTGTGGACGAGCTGCCCTGAGTGAGTGCGAGCTGGCCCACCTGCGCTCCCCGAAGGCGAGGCCCCCGCCCTGTACTGGGCGGTGTGCAGGGCAGGTCGAAACTGGAGCGAGTTCAGGGGAGAGGTTTGAGTGCTAAAGAGGGGTGATCTTGGGGTGCCTCGGGATTGGGGTCAGGAGGCTGCCCGGTGGACAGAGGGAAACCCTTCAGGCAGAGGCCGCGTGGGAGGGGCAGTCCCAGGGGAGAGCACAGTCTCCCCAGAGCTGCACGCTGCATGCACGGTGGGGGCACATGCTGTGTGTGCATGCACGTAATGTGACCATGCCCAGCACACAGGTGAAGGGAGAATGTGCCAGGTGAGAGGTCAGCCTGGAGAAGTGGGCAGAGCCCAGGGTTCTGCTATGGGGGGGATGCTGTCCTGGAGACCACGGAATGTGGGATGCAGTGACCATGGGGGTGTTGGGGGAGCGACCAAGGGGGTGTGGGGGGAGTGACCACGGGGGTGGGGGCAGTGACCACATGAACATGGGAGCAGTGACCAGGGGGTGGGTGCAGAGACCATGGGGTATGGCGGGAAGGACCACGGGGGTGGGGGCAGTGACCACGGGGTGTGGGGGGTGCAAGGATCACTGGGAGGCAATGAGCAGTGACTGGCTAAATTTTAAGGTGCTTTTTCTCAGTTGGTACAGACGTGTTTTGGGTTATGTTTTTGTGTTATGTTTCCCCTTCCAAGGGGCCCCTCTGAGAACACACACGGCCGTCTGGGAGAACGCACATCAGACAGCTTCTTTCCTGTGTCCCTGTCCAGCCTGTAAAGCCCGAGTGTGGCCCCCGGGGAGGCTGGGCAGTTATCTGCGTGCCCACTGCCATCTGTGGGCCGGGCCCTTCCTCCGAAGCAGCCCGGGGCTCACTGGGCTGGGCCAGGGTGGCCCACGTCCACTGGGGGCACTTCTGTCTGGACGGCTGCTCACTCACCTGGTCCAGGTGCTGTCCTGGAGAGCCCGCTTGGTGACCTCTGCCGTGTCCTTCCTGTGCGAATGGTGACCTCACTGTCCCTGTGGACCCACGGACTGGGCCCCTTGGGAGGGGGGCCCAGGGTGGCATCTGGGCTGTGTGGCCAGTGATTCCTCCTCCCCTCTCATGCCTAACGCTACAGCCTGGGGTCACCTTTGTCTCTGGGAGGCTCATAGTGACCCTTGCCCGCCTCCCTTCTCGTTTCTGTGTGGCAGGTGCTAAGCCACACGGCCACCATGTTCCGCACACCTGTGGCCATGAGTTCAGACAGTGACTCTGGGGAAAACCTCTGGAGTGGTGGGTTTGTGTCATTAGGTGGCTGGGGGATGTGACAGTTTACTCTCTGCGAAGACATAGGGACGCCAGGTCCCAATGGTTGACTCGGAGGGGCGAGCCGCGGGACTCTCCAGGTGGAGTGACCCCACCCGGTCTTCCCGAAGTGTACCTGCTTCCAAAGATCTCCCGTCACAAGAAATCCCTCTGAGGGGCTCTCCTGTGCGGGGTGGGGGACCCCTAGCTCACTGGGGGCGGTGGTCTTCCAGCTGGGTGAGCGGGCCTCTGGACGTCTGAACATGGAGTTTGTTGGCGAGGACGCCCCTTGGATACCCTAACTGCGGTGGGTTAGAACCCCTCCAACCAGGATACTTCTGTAGCAAATAGACGTGGCGGGGGGATTCCTGGGAGGAATGGGGGCGGGGTGGGGGACAGGCAGCCCTTGGCTGCTCACTGCACTCGGGAGGGGGCCCAGACCCTGGCAGACGGGGATGGAGCACTGACCGGTTGTTCACCTTGACAGAAGAACACACCGGCTGTTTGTGCCCAAGGGGCTCCTCGTTCACGTTTGGGACCTCACCCCAACGATGGGAGGAGGGAAGCTAGGAGGATGAGGAAACTCTTGAGAGGGAGGTTTCCGCTTCTTTACAGTTTTTATTTCAAGGGCTGGGGGTCAGCGTTTGCTTCCTTTAGAAGACGGCCCCTGGTCTCCCGTGTAAGCCCCTCCGGATGCCCCCGTGGCCCCAGCTCCCTCCTCCAGCGCTGACCCTCCCTGCCCCGTATCGTGTGTGCTTCCTGACTGCCCAGAACTTGTGACTGGGTCCTCATCCCGCGTCCGCTTGGCCTGAGAACATCTGCTACCCCTGTCCCGGTGGTCCCTCCTCTATTACTCTCAGCCTGGCGCTCACTTGGGCCTTGCCTGCCCTGGGCCTCCTTACTCCCAGCCTCCACTCCTGTCCTGTGGGGAGGACAAGGGAGCGTGAGGCCATGGCCATTCTCCCCCGCCAGCGACAAGCCTGGCAGCCCCGAAGCCATGGGAGCCCCGGGGCCTGTCCACCCAGTGCCTGGACCCAGAGATGGCTCGGGGGGAGCTGGGGTTCCCTGCCCGTGTCTGTCTGTAAACCACATCTTCCCTGCTAACTGTGGTGGGCTCTGTGAATTCCAGAAGCCGTGCGTGCCTGGCCCCCGGCACCCCTGGGCCACGGTGTGTCCAGTCGGTCTGCAGACACTTTCCACCCACCCTGGGCCCACACCTGCCAAAGCTCGCGGTCCCTGCTCGGCCTCCTGGGCGTGGCAGGGCCTGAACAATGGCCCGTGGGTTTTGAAGCTTGTTCTCAGTTATTTATCTCAAGCTTCTCAGTGATTGTAAAATTCAAGATGATGCCTCTGGCCAGCACAATGCACATCGCTGTGGGGCCCCCGTGCAGCACACGGTTTATGGAACAGCTGTGTGTGGAGACGGGGCATGTACCCCTGGGGGCAGGGAGCCCCGGCCTGCAGGTGTGAAGCCATCGTGCTGAGCAGGGCAGGCACTGCGGGGAAAGCACCTGTCCCCGCGCTACGAGAGCTCCAGGACCGTGTTAAGAGGCAGGGGAGGCTTGGGGGCAGCTGGGTGGCCCAGGCCGCCGGGACAAGGCATGGCTCCGGGGTGAGCTCAGAGAGGCGGGAGGCGGTGGGCCCGGGAGGCCTGGCGGGGATGCAGGACGATGAAATGCAGGCCACTGTTCGGAATTCCTCGTGTGCACCACATGCTTATGTGACCCGGGCTCCCAGCCCTGCCAGAGAACTTGGTCGAGAGCCGGCCCGTGATCCCGGCCCTGGCTGTGGGGGCGGTGGGTGAGGGCCCCGCCTCCAGAGAGCAGTCCCGTGCGTTCCTGCATGATGGGGGAGGGTTCTGCTCCGCAAGCCAACTGTGGGGACGCGAAGGACAGGGTCAGAGGCGTACCTGCCGGGATCTTTGCCCAGCACCCTGAGAATGCCACGGAAAGATCACGGGTGCAGGGGGTACCGTGGGCCGCCATGTCCTGCAGTGATCGAAGCCGTGCTTCTCAGTACCGTCCCTGACCGGCAGCACGGACGCCTGGGAAACCCCCAGCCTGGCCCCTCGGGGCAGGAGCCCCAGACACAAGGTGGTCTCCTGCTTTCCAATAACTACCGACCCAACTTGGCCCTCAGGTGGTGGCCCTTAACCTCTTGGTCGGGTCTGTAGCTCTGGGGTCACGGCGGGAGTGGAATCATTTCCACGTGCCAGACCCAGTCCTGGTCACTTTTCATCCCCGTGAGGCTCTACTCAGAGCTTGTGTCCCCCACACAGTCATGGCCAGGGCGAGAGGGGCCTGCCCGCCACGGTGGACATCGGGACAGTTCATGCTGGCCGATGGCAGGGGCCCTGGGCACCTGCTGGCTTCTCCTGTCTCTACACCGGCCCTCCCGACCATCCGAGGGACCCAGGTGCCCACTGCGGGGCGGGGGTTGGCTGCTCACCTGGGGCCAGAGGGCTGATGAGCCTGCCCGGCCGTGCACACCCGTCTCCAGGTGATCCCATCCTTCCCTCCGCAGAGCCTGTCCCCCTGGCAGTTTGCCCAGGTCCACAGGGCAGGGGTCTGCTTTGACCCCTCCCTGCCCCTCCTAGCAACACAGGAGGGACCCCGAGCGGCTTCCCCACTGCTGTGGCCCCGGCTGCCGCACGTGCCCCCTACCGTCCGTGTGCCTGGCTGACGATCCAAGGCTGCGTCTCTCGGTCAGCGCTCAGTGGAGCTGACGGGATCAGGACTTCCTGCTGAGGCAGCAGAAGACCACGCTTTCCAGTCCCGTGGTTCCTGTGCTCTGCAGTCAGGTGGGAGGAGGATAGAAGATGCGGAAATGCTGTGGGCTGCTTTTCCTGCAGCAAGCAGGCGCCCTGCCCTGGTTGACGGCTTTCAGGGGTTTGGTCATTCACAGTGATGCCGGTTCCCTGATCAGAGTCCGCTTCCCCATGTGCCATGTCCATTCCCGCTTCAGACGTGTCCTGGATAGTTCCCAGAGAGGTCGGTGTGGTGCCTACACAGCAAGTGGGTTTGAACAGCCTGGAGTGCACACGTCCAAAGCCCAGCTCATGTTGTGTTTGAGTGGATGGGTAAATGGGTGTATGTACGAGTGGATGGGTAAATGGGTGTGTGTATCTACATATGGTTGGATAGATGGGTGCATAGATGGATGAATGGATGGATGGTTGGATAGATGGGTGCATGAGTGGATGGATGGGTGGGTGGGGATGGATGGATGGATGCATGGATGGGTGCATGAATGATGGATGGATAGAAGGAATGATGACATGGCTAGGTGGGTGCATGGATGGATGGATGGGTGGGGGGATGGAAGGAGGATGGATGGATGGGTGGATGGATGGATGGTTAGATGAGTGGATGGAAGTATGGATGGATGATCTGGATGGATGGATAGTTGCATGGATGGGTGCATGAGTGATGGATGGATGGGTGGGTGGATGGATGGATAGATGAATGAATGAATGGATGGGTGGATGGATGGGTGGATGGATGGATGCATGGATGGGTGGGTGGATGATTGGAATGAGGGGGTGTATCTCTACAGATCTGATTGTAGCCGGTAAAACCCTGATTATTGAAGGAGGTAATGTGGTGAAGCATTTCTTTGTTGACGTCTTCATTCACTGGGAAGTGGCCGGGAACAGGGTGTGTTATCCCATGTCAGCACTTCGCAGGTGAAGGTGTGTGGTCCCGCGGCAGTGGGCAGAACTGGGTTTGAACCCGGGCCTCTGTCTTCATGGCCTGTGATTGTCCGGAGAGTTCACTCGATGCAGGGACCAGCAGGAGGATGCAGTGAGGAGTCTGAGCCCAGATGGGCCCAAGTCTGCTTGCTCACCAGGCTGTGAGAGCCGGCCCACGGTCACACCCCAGCCCCGGTTTCACCTCCGGAAAGGAGACCAGGCGGGAGTGTGGAGAAGCCAGGTGGGGCATGGGCTGAGCATGGGGACCTTATTTTCCCCCACCTGTGACCTGTGGGACCAGAAGTAAGGGAAAGTACTCTGGATAGGTTCGTGCTGACCCTGCTCCTCCCCGTGAGGAAGGGCCATGGGGTGCTGGAGCTTTCGGGAACCAGGAGAGGCCTCAGGCCACCAAGTCCCCCTGTGCCAGCACAGGTCTGGAGTTCTTCCCGTGGTGTCCTTCATGGCCCACGTAGGAAAGGTGGGGTGCAGGTGGAAATTGAGAGTCTCCTCTGTCTTGCCGGCCTGCAGGGGGCAGGCAGGGAGGGCCCAGGAGGGACAAGGACCTGCCCTCCCCCAGTGCTGATCCCAGGGCTGTGAGATCTGGTCCGTATACGCACGTGTCTGCGGGCCGTGTCCCCACGCCACCCGGGGCTCTGCCCAGGCTCAGCCTGCTCGAGAAGCCGTGTCACTTCAGATGTCAGGCTGGTCGAGGCCTTGCCTCTGTGCCCCTCTGTGGGTCATGGGAAAGTGGGGGTCACTGCCCACCCACCCACCTGATCACAGATGTGAGGACTGGAACACATCTCGCGGGGTCCCGTCCGGATAGCCTGGAGCAGTGCAGATCTGCCCTGCCAGCAGTGCCTGGCCTGGCCCCTTGCTCCCATGTGCCCTTAGTTATTCATTCAACAAACACCAGGGTGCCGGTTTCACGAGAGGCTCCATCCCAGCCTCGGGGGTCCGTCGGTGGGCTCCACAGGCTGAGACCCCCTGGAGGGGCAGACAGCGGGTGGGGAAGGTGGTAGGTGAGTGAACCATCGTGTGTTGGAAGCTGGTAACTGTTGTTGAAAACAACAGAAGGAAGGAGCACAGAGCCAGCTTCCAGGAAGCTCTGTGACGCCCAGGTACTCAGGGTCCCTTGCTCTGAGAAGGTCATGTCTGAGCTGAGCTCTTGGAGGCTGGGCGTGAACTGGGTGCCATGGGAAGAGGGCCCCTGCCCAGGGAGAGGCTCTGAGCAAGGCAGGCCAGGACAGGAGGGCTGGGGGCCCAGGGAGCTTCTGGACCAGGTGGCTGGAGCAGAGGCAGGCCCATCTGAGAAGGGGTGTCTCAGGAGCATGGCAGGAGGTGGTGGGCATGGGCAGGCGGCCCATCTGTGGAAAGTGGAGCCCCGAGGGTGTGTGATGGTGGAAATGGGCCATGCCTGGGGGTTCTGGGGCCCTGGTCAGTTGAGGCGGGAGCGGCTGCTGGGGTGAGTGGTGGAAGGGGTCAGTGCCTGTCCCATGCAGGGCTGAGTAGACACCCAGCAGGAGAGGCGCAGTGGCTGGGGCGGGACCAGGATGAAGGTGTGGACTGGGGATCTTTGGCCTAGGGGTAGGGTCCCACCTCCGCAGGCTGGAGCAGGTGGTGCCAGGTAGGCGGCACAGGCCAGAGGGGCCTGGAAGGGGCTGGAAGGACAGGCTGGGCACTGGGACCTGAGCCTGGGCTCAAAGCTGGGTGGCTGTGAGGGAAGGTGGGCTGGTGGGGCCAAGGAGGGCTGAGGACAGGTGCGTAGGGCTGGTGCATGGAGGCCAGGTGCATGGGGCAGCTGCGTGGAGGCCGGGTGCGTGGGGCAGGTGCGTGGAGGCCGGGTGCGTGGGGCAGCCATGTGGAGGCCGGGTGTGTGGGGCAGGCGCGTGGAGGCCGGGTGCGTGGGGCAGGCGCGTGGAGGCC
>NW_023270498.1:964236-975284 GCF_011800145.1 Mirounga leonina
GGGCAGGCGCGTGGAGGCCGGGTGCGTGGGGCAGGCGCGTGGAGGCCGGGTGCGTGGGGCTGCAGCGTGTGCACGGGCCCCTTCAGCCTGGGGCCGGCCCCTCCTCAGTGCTGGTGTGTCTGTGGAGTGGATGCTGGTGGGTGCAGTGAGGACCAGTCCTCGGCCGGAGGATGGGTTCGTGCAGCCACGTACCATGGGCTCTGGAGGTGTTGGCTGGGACAGCAGCTCAAGGAAGAGGCCAGGGCACAGGGCCTTCCTCACCGGGACCCCCTCGTGGGGGTCTGCTGGTGGAGTGCTGAGCAACCAAGGCAGGAGCGAGGAGCGGGAAGGATGCGGAGGGGCGTGGCAAGCCCGTGGGCAGCATCCCAGGGCCTGATCGGGTGTCCTGAGTCGGGTGTGGGGTCAAGGAGCAATGAGGAGGGGCCGGGCCTGGCAGCCCTGAGATCCCCGGAGTGAGCAGCTGGAACGGGGGGGCCGGGGGGGCTGGGTTTCCTCAGAGCGAGGCGGTGAGCAGCGTCTTAGGGCACTGACCTCCCGGCAGAGCCCCAACCCCAGAGGCCAGAGGGGAGAGGCAGCGGCGTTGCGGCTGACCCCCTCCCTCACTAGCCCTGAAGCTCCTGCCCCAGCCTTGCCGTGCGGCCCTGCCAGCCTGTGGCTCTTGGGGTGCTCGGTCTGGACCCCAACACGCCCTTCCCCGAGCTCGGGGTCCCCTCGGCCTGTCTCGCCCGGGCAGTCCCTTTGGCTGCCGGTGTGAACCGACACCCCGTCTGGGCCACACCTGCCGGCAGGTGACTCTGGGCACGCTTCTCTGCGTTGTCACCCTCGTCACTGATCACTGATTAGGTGGCCGGTGGTGAAACCTCTCTGCGGCCCGTTGGGCGGTGGCTGCGCCTGATCCCGGGGGAGGGGGTGAGGGAGGAGGGAGGGGACAGCAGGTGGGCAGGCGGTGGGGCGCATGGAAGCCCCTGGCTGGGTCATCATGGCCGGAGGGGAGGGCAGGAGTGACGAGGGTGTGTGTAGAGGGGTGACCCGGTCTGCCCTCACTCTGCTGGCCGCTTCTCCCATGACCCCACGGTCTGCCCCGTGGCCCGTGTCCCACCTCTGCCCCAGCCTCCCTGGGGACACCACATTCCCCAAGTGCCACTCCTGCCTGGCTGAGGCCTTACTTGTGGAAGAGCCGTGTCTGGTGGCGTCCCAGCCCCAGTGCGGGGCTGTCCGCGGTGCTGGCCCCTCCGTGTGGGGACTGGGGGCGCCGGGATGGAGGGCGTCTCGTCTCAGGAGGGTTGGTGCCGTGTCCCGGGAGGACGTCCTGGGTCTCTCTGGTTCCCTTGCCTTCCAAATGGTACATGGAGGCCGGGCGGGGGCGCGCAGAGCCAGACCGGTGACGTGTCGACCGGGAAAAGCCGTGTGCTTTGTGCGGTGGGCCGGCTTGTTTGGATGTTTGGAAGGGCGCCCACGACCGTGCCTGTGGGCGTGTTAGCCACGCGCAGCACGCGTTTCAGTATTGAGTCGTTTCTTCCGTGCCTCCGACCCGCGGCTCCTCAGTGAGCACGACTGATCCCCAGGTGGAGCAGGTGGTCTGAGAGGACAGAAAACACGGCCCGGGCCCCGGGACGGCCATGCTGAACCCGCCCCCGGGGAGGCCAGGAGGTCCTCCCAGCCCTGCACCTGCTTCAGGCGATGCGTGCTCCAGCGAGGGGACAACAGCGGGGTTAGAGGGTCACAGGAGGATGGCCGGTCACACGGGGGTGACGGGCTCAGCGTGGTCACAGGACTCGGGCGGCCCCCTGGACCCTCACTGGGACGGCAGTTTCCCGACTGCTCGGTGTGGAGGGGCGCTGTCCTGGTGGTACGTTCCCGCGTCCTTTGAGATGTGCGCTCGGCAGGCGGACGTGAGCCTGGTGTCCCCGGTGTGCCGGCAAGCTCACCCGTGTTTGGGGGGAGGACGGTTCTGTGCGAGGCCCTGGGGATTCGTGTCCCTGTCACCTTCTTGAACAGCTCTGTTGTCTGCAACCGCGGCCCCGTGTGTCCCTCCTGAGGAACATGTCACACTCACCGGTCCTCCGTGCCGCAGTCTGTCCTCAGTGCGCCCCACACGGTCCTCGAGGCTGCAGCCCGCCCTCGCCCGGTCTGCGTCCCCGCCTGCTCCCTGCCCCCAGCCTCTGGCAGCAGCAGGTGCTGCAGGTTCTCCGTCCACGCGGCCTCGTGGCCTGCCCTCCCTTGTCCTGCCGCTTGTCCCAGGACCGCTGCCCGCCCGCCTCCGTTTTGATTCATCCCATGTAATCGTGTGCAAGTCGCAGCGCCCGGTGGAGAGCGGCAGTGACCCCCAGACCCTGCAGGAAGTGCGTGCTTCCCGTCTAGCCTCTTCACAGAGACTGAGGGCAGTGGCTTTGGGCGATGCTCATACACCTGCAGCTCCTTGGGGAGGTGGGCCCGGGGCCCGGATCTGTGCTGTGGTCCTGCTGACCCTGGGCCCGAGAGCGGTGGGACAGACCAGCAGAGGAGGCTGAGTGGGGAAGTGGGGTCTGATCCTCCCCGGGTCTGCTGCGACCTGCGGTGTGGCCATCGTGGGCTCCCGGGCGGTCCGGACTGGCCTCGAGTTAAGGCCGCTAAAAGCAGACATTCTGCAAGGCCCCCCTCCTGGTCCCCCAGGTGCGAGCCTCCGAGTCTGGGCTGTGGCTGGCGCCCCAGGCGGGTCTTTCTCGCTGGCCCCTTCCTCGATTCCCATCCTTTGAATGGAGTGGGAGCCCAGGGGTGCGGGCCGAGCAGGGAGCTCTGGACGCTGTGTTCCCTGGATGGTCACTCATCTCAAGTGCTCGCTTCGTGCTCGCGTATGACGTGGTCCTTTCTTCCTTTTGCTTCTAATCGGCTTCCCTTCGCTGCCTGGTTCGGGAGCATCTGCTCCTCCCGGCGTCGTGTTTTCTCGGCTGGCGTCCTGGGGTGGCTGTCACGCGCAGCCCTGCCCAGCAGCCTGAGCAGCAGAGTTCTGTCCCTCCCAGGCCTGGAGGCCGGACCTGTGGGTCCTGGAGTGTGGGGGCCGGTCGTCCCGAGGCCTTGCCTGGGCATAGACGCCGTCTCCTCCCCGGGTCCTCACAGGCTCGTGCATGCATGCACCTCTGTGTCCTGGGCCCTTCGTCTTAGGAGGATGCCAGTCACACGGCCCTCCCCAGTGACCTCGTTTTAACATAATTACCTCTCGAAAGACCTCATGTCCAAATGCAGCTACACTCTGGGGTGCTGGGCGACAGGCTTGCACGTGAATCTGGGGGGCGCTCTCTGCATGCTGGTCTGCTATATGACCACAGGAAGTCAGCTGTGCACGGTGGGTCCGGCCGGCGCCCCGGCCACCCTGGGCAGCGTGGTCGTTCCACGGGCTGCTCGTCGGAGGGTGTGGGAGCCTCTGCCGAGCTAGCATCCCACGCACATGGTGCTCTGTGTTCTCTCCCTTCCAGCTTGGTGCCAACGCCCTGCTCTTCCTCAGCGTGAACATGTATGGAGTGTTTGTGAGGGTCCTGGCCGAACGCTCCCAAAGGAAAGCCTTCCTGCAGGCCCGGAACTGCATCGAAGACCGGCTGAGGCTGGAGGACGAGAACGAGAAGCAGGTTGGTGTGGTGGGGCTGTCGGCTGCGGGATGTGGGGTGGTGGGGAGCATGGGGTGGGGAGCACAAGGCGGGGAGCAGGGGGTGGGGGAAGGGGGCACGGGGTGGGGAGCACAGGGTGGGGAGCACAGAGTTGGGTGGGGGGTGTGGAGGAGGGAGTGCGGGCCTGGGGTGCGGGGCAGGGAGCACAAGGTGGGGAGCACGGAGCACAGGGTGAGGATGGTTAGGGACATGAAGCCCTGGTTGGCCCCCCCCCGAGGAGACAGGGCAGCGGCAGTGGGGCCTCCCTAGACCTGGAGATGGAGGATCTGCCATGCTGTGTGGCCCCCAGCCTCAGTTTCCCCATTGGTGAGACAGGTGCGCCCAGGTGACGCTGTAGGGCTGGGAGGAGTCAGGGAGAGCTGCAGAGCTCACCCCGTGGGTTTGTTGCCCTGGAGGGGGCTGAGCTGCTTGAAAGCACGGAGTGGGGGGTGTTTTGCTTGGGGGGGACGGGTGTTGGGGTGGGATTCAGCTGGAATCAGTTTCTGCAGAGCTGGGGGGCGGTGGTGGGGGGATGAGGCAGGTCCTGGCTGGCCCTGGCACAGATGTGGTGGGCCCTGACCTGCCGGCCAGAGTGACCCACCGCGAGGCGAAGCCTCCCCTGACCCCGAGGGTGTCCCTGTGACGGTGGTCGTCATGGTGACCGCGCACCAGCAGCTGGGCTGTGAAGCTGGGGTGCATCTGCCCGGCTCTTGCCACAGCCTGCTGGGGCAGCGGGACCACTCACCCCTGTCTAGAGGGTGAACTGGACCGGCTCCCACCGCCCAGAGCCACTGTCAGCCACGTGTCCCTGGGCTTGTCCCTGTCAGTGGTGTCTCCCAGTCCGCTGCTGTCCTGGGCCCACGGCATGGTCTGGGAGCTCCAGACAAGGCCCGTAATGGGGGGGGTCCCAGGCTCTGCTTTACCAGAGTGTCGGTGACCGAGCCTTGTGCTCGTAGGGGTGGCAGATGGGATTGCTTGGTACTCGAGAGCCCACTGGGTTCGAGCGCAGGGCGCGGAGTATGGGCTGTGCACTTAAAACACCCACGCACGTGTGTTTATTTATAGATACTCTAACGATACCTAGTGTTTACAGTGAAGGTGGGTTACAGCTTAGAAGCAGATGACGCACGTGTGTTTAGGTCGTGTGTGTGTGTCTGTGGATGGACGCGTCCGTGGGAGTTACAGATTTCTGTGTAGATGTATGTGCACGTGTGATATGCATGCGTGTGTGTGCGTGTGTGTCTCTGTGTGTATGTACATGTGTGGGTTTGCATCCACGTGGACTGTGCATGCCGAGGTCTCTGTACATGCGTGTGTGCATGTGTGTGTATGTATGTGGGGATTGTGCGGATAAATGTGCGTACACATAATTGGGTCTGCATGTGCATATGTGTGTATACATGTGTGTGTGTGTCCGCACGTGTGGGAGTGTGCATGTAACTGTGTGGAGGTGAGCATGCACGTGCGTGGCCGTGTGTATGATCGTGAGTCTCGGGGGCTGCGCCCTGAGCATTTCTGCTGCGGTGTCACCCCCACCAACGGAGAGGCTTTTAACCGCTTCTGAGACGCTCGAGTTTGGTGTCGTCATCCCCCCTTTGTCGCCTCCCCGATGTCCTGGAAGAAGTGACATCTGGGGCCGTTCCCGTGTCTTTCTGAACCTTCCTTTGCTCTTCCTCCTGGTTTCTGTCTCCTCTGCGTTTCCTTCCCAGTGTCTTTCCTTGCTTGCTGTGTGTCTATTTTCATTTCTTCTCTTACGCTGGTGGCCTTTTCCGTGGACTGTGTAAGGTTCCGGCCCTAACGTGTCTCCTAAGGCTGAGTGCGATGCTCATGTGGTGGCCGCCATGTGGACCGCGCTTCTGTGCACAGACTCGTGGCGCCGTGTCTTCTCGTCCCGCAGAGGAGTGCGCCCAGACTCACAGAGGCTCGGGGCTGGGGTTCTCACTCGGGAAATCTGCGACACGGTAAACGCCACCCAATCCCGTCAGCCCAGTGAGACTGCGCTCTGTGTCCTCCAGGTTTGGTCTTTGTGCATCTTCTTTTCCCGTATCGTTGTCATGTTGGATAATTCTGTTTTCTGCATTTTCGCATGGACGGGTCCACCAGTGCTGTAACTGTAAGTTGAGGTAGCTGCTCCTTTTCCCTGTGCGTGCGTGTGCGTGACTGTGTTCTCAGCAGACTCCACGTTTTAAAAATGTTACTCCTCACGAGCATCTTTGTTCACGTAGACTGGACGTATTCCTCGGTCATGTTGTTGAGAGAGCAAATACGACGTCGTTTCTCTGCCTGGGCTTGGGGGTCTTTTCCAAATGATGCTATGCTCCGTCTTATAAGTTACCCCCGATGACGCTCGGCTCTGGAGGGCCCGCCATCTGTGGGTGGGAAGGCTGAGGTGGGCCCGGTGGTCGGGGTTCTGGGGCGCGGCCCCGGCGATGAGTCTGGTCCTCTTTCTCCGTCCCCCACTGTGTGTTAGGTCTGTGCCTCCTGGCCGTTCAGTAACGCAGATGGCCGCTTCTCCACGTGTTCACGTGCTTCTCCGTGGCATGTGCGTTTGCATCCCTCCCGGTCCGTGCTCTCACTGTGCCCGTGGGCGCGAACGAGCCGCTCACTGTGGGGAGGCCGGTGCTTCTTCAGGAGGGATCCCTGTGTCCCTAGCTCTGTTTCCCTGGCCTTGCTTTTCTTTGTGTAAAAATGCAGTTGTTCCTATTTTCAAACATAGCAGTTATTTCTCTTGGTGGTTTCATCTGGTGCTTTAGGAACAGGAGGGTGAGTGCGGACAGGTCACTTCCATGCGTCCCTGGCCGTCCCAAGACTGGCTGAGTCAGGACCTTGACCCGCACGCCTTTCCTGTTGCAGCCTGTGGGTTGGTCCCTCACACAGCAACGGCTTTCTGGGCTGCCCCGTCCCCTGACCTCGGGGTCACTCCCTGCTTCCCGCTGGCCCGGCTGCTTTTAGCTCATGAAGCCCAGTCTCTGGGATGGCTCAGATGGGCTTGCTCAGACGGGCTTGGCTGCCTCTCGGGGGCTCTCAAGTACCTGCAGGCACCTGGTGCCTCCCACTGCCTGGGGACCGCCCGGCAGGCCCAGGACAGCAGGAGGTGCTGAGGCCAGCTGAGGGACCCCCGACCGAATGGCCTGGTCACGGTCTGTGTGTGTTTTCATGTTTGACTCAATTAGCAAAGAATTCAATTTAATAGCAGCTTCTAGGGCCTTTTCCAGACCCTGAGCCCGTAATAGGGCACCCTGGTGATGTGTGAGAGGATATTGGCAGATGCACCCCGATTCCAGGAGGGGGTGCTGGGGCCACACCCCAATTCTGAGAAAGGGTCCGGGGGATATGCCCCAGTTCTGGGAGGGGGTCCTGAAGGGATGCACCCTGATTCTGGGAGGGGGTCTCGGGGGGACACACCCTGATTCTGGGAGGGGGTCCTGGGAGATGCACCCTGATTCTGGGAGGGGCCTTGGTGGGTCGCACCCTGATTCTGGGAGGGAGTCCTGAGGGGATGCACCCTGATTCTGGGAGGGGGTCCCGGAGGGATGCACCCTGATTCTGGGAGGGGGTCCTGGGGAGGACATACCCTGATTCTGAGAGGGGGTCCTGAGGGGACATGCTTTGGTTCTGGGAGAGGATGCTGGGGTGTCCAGCTCTGGAATGACCACTGTGTGGTGGCAGGTGAGCCCACTGGCTTCTGCAGGAGGTGGCAGATGTTGGGGGGGGTTGGGTTTAGGAATGGGGTCCTGGGTGATGTGAGCTGGGGGAAGAGCATAAGCAGAGAAGCTGAGGCCCATGTGCGTGGTGCGTGGTGGTCTTCGAGGGGGGTCCTTTATTTGTTGTGGCCTCAGCTGGGAGGACATGGGAGATGGGGGGGCAGGCAGGTGGGAGATCGGCCGCGTGCAGGGCTCCGACGGGTACTGGCAGGAAGGAGCAGGGGTCAGGCAGAGGTAAGAACTTGGAGGCAGGGATGGGGGCCATGAGTGTGCACCCAGCAGGCCCGAGATGGGAAGCTTCCTAGAACAGGAGACATTGTGTGTCAGAGTGCAAACCAGGTGCTTCCCCCTCCCCAGGGCTGTGCCCGCAGGACAGGCCTGGCTTGGGTGACACCCCCAGCCACCAGGCTTGCAGGAGGGGCAAGCGGGAGGGGAGAGCAGGGCCTGCCCTGAGATGCAAACCCCCAGGGTTAGAACCCTGCCTGTCCCAGCGGCGGGACAGGACACCGTGGGATGCACGGCTCTGCTCCGGAATCTGGGGCCGGCGGGCTCTTGCCCACTGTTTGCCAATCTGATGCCAACACCTTCTTGCTCCACGTTGGTCAGTGCCGTTTTGGTGCGGGTTGTAGGGTGTTCGGTGCCTGGGATGCCCCAGGGAGGAGCTGCTGATCGCTCTCCTCCCCCCGTGTCATTTAGAACGAACAGCCTTCTGTTTGCGGAGACCAATCTAGAAGAAAGTACCCAGCTCTGCCCGCAGAACCTGAGTGTGTGTTCATCTCCTGCCCGGCTGGTGGAGCCACGGGGTCTCGGAGACGGTGGGCAGGGCTGTCTGCTGCACTGGACGCCTCCTCTACTTCTAGAAGCTTCTCTGCCGTACGTTGGAGAAGCTCCCTGAGTTGTCAGTGTCCCCGAGGCTGACTCCTTTGGGAGGGACTTGGGTGTGTGGAGACCACCCCTCCCACCAAATCAGCACCGACGCTGGCGGCCACGGCCCTTGTGCAGGGTCGTGGCCAAGCACAAGGAGGTGCGTGATCCAGAAAGTTCTTCCTGCCTGAGTTCACACCCCGATTTCAGGCTTCTGCTTTGTGTGCAGCCTGTAAGGACTTTCTTCCGTTTTGCAAACCTGGGGCTGGCTCAGGGAATTTCTGACTCAGGAGGGACAACGAGGCAAGGGACAGGGTAGCTGGTGGCAGAGCTGGCTGAAGCCCAGGAACCCCCAGACCAGCCACACCCCCTCTCCAGCCCCGCGTGTCCTGAGCCATGCTAGGCTCAGCAGAGGGCTTGGGCTCACAGATCCCCGAGGTCAGATCCTCCAAAGGGACTGGGAGGGTCCTTTAACAGGGGTCTTTCCTTTTCAGAACAAAAGTGTCCAACGTTGAGTCTTTGAAATACGAAAGTCTTAGAGCGACTGATCGGGAAGAAAGAGTGGGCACACAGAGGTCTCAGGGTTGGGAAACGCGGCTGCAGACAGAGCCGGGCTAAAAATAGATACGAGGGGAACACTCAGGATGCACTGATACCAGGAGATTTGGACACTTAGACGAGATGTGTGAATTCCCACAAGGTGTCCACTCTCGAAACTGATTCAAGAAGAAAACGAAGGATTTGGCAACCCCGTGACCGCTAACTTGTCGACTTGGTGCTAATAGTCATCTCCAGGTCCGGGGGTTCACCCGTGAGCCATGTGGGTGTTCAGGGAGGGCGCCATTCCCGCCCTACCCGTCCTGGGGACGCACACGCAGGGTGACCCTCCAGAGTCGCTGAAACGCAGGTCGCACACACACATGGGGAGTGGCCCCTGCTCCCAGTGCTGTGTTTGTGGGTGTGGTCACCCCGAGGCCCTTTGCCTCCTGGTGCCGAGCGGGGAGCGGGTTTTGTCTGGACCCCTTGGCGCATCGATGTGCAGTGTATGAGGCTTGGCAGGGGCTGGCACGACCCCCTGTGTTGTCATCCCCACGATTGCCTGGACTCTGTGGAAGCAGAGCTGAGGCCACCGTGCTCCGCCCCACGCCCCCTGCAGCGCCCCTGGCTCAGGCCGGCACCAGACCTTCTGACTTGGGTCGTGGGGCAGGGGCAGCCTGGGACACCCTCCGTCCCTCCTCCTGCAAGATCCAGCTCTGGAAAGCAGGGCCTGCCCAGCATTTCTTCGGCCGAGCATGCAGGGTGCTCATGGTGGGTGGTCCCATGGGAACAGGGCGACCATCCCTCCTTCCTGCTGATGCTTCATTTCTACCTGCACAAGAGGCAGGTGCATCCCACTGAGTTCTTAAAACCCCTCGCATGGCCTTTTCTCGGTGCTCGTGTGCAGAGAGAGATACCACATTCTCTTCTTGGCAGGACGCTGGTCCTGTCAGATTAGGATGCCGCCCTTTGGCCTCATTAAACCTTAATTACCTCCTGAACGCCCTTTTTGCAAATACAGTCACATGGGAGATTAAGACTTCAACCCAGGAATTTTGAGGGGACACACTTCAGTCCGTGGCACCTGCCAAGTTCACGCAGAAGCCGGGTGCGTGGTTTGAAGGTGAGGAGAGGCCGGCCGGCTGGGTCGCGGTCGAGAGGCCTCGCGGTGCCCAGGGCTGGGTGAGCCCCGGCCCCAGAGCTCCTTCCGTGGCCTCTTTCCTGGTGCCACGTGAAATCGCACTGGTGCAGCTGGAGGTGGAGAAGTAGGCCTGGGCCGATGGAGGAGGGGTCCTCGGCCAGGAGTCGAACCGCGGGTCACGGGGTGACTGCTACGCGTTTCGAACGCGGCTTTACTGTTTTCCGTTCCCACCAGCAATGTGTGAGGGTTTTCACACCCAATTCATTGTTTTCTCTTCATGGAGTCTTTTTAGTTTGCGCTAATTACAGATGCACATGTGGTCGTGAGCAACAAGACAGAGGCACCCCATGTCCCCTTCACCTCGCTTCCCCAACAGCAGGAGACTGACAGGTGCGGCCAAGACACAGAACATGCCGCCACCGCGTGCACCCCCGCACCTCCTCCCCACTTCCATCCTGGAGCTGGCAACTGCCGATCTGTTGTCTGTGTCTGTAAATGTGTCATCTCAGGGACGTCCTGTGCGTGGAGTCCTACAGCGTGTGCACTTTCGGGGCTGGCATTTTCCACCGTCCGCCGGAGATCCATCCAGGTCCTTGCTGTGTCCGTGGCTCACCCCCTTTTCTTTCAGTTGTGTTCCGTGGTGTGGATGGACCACCGTTGGCCTGACCGCTCTCCTGTTGGAGGACATCTCGGTGGTTTTCAGTTTGGGGCGATCACGAACAAAGTTGGTGTGAGCATTCCTGTGGTTTTTTGTGTGAACGTGAGTCTTCACTGCTCTGGCGTGAACGTCTGGGAGTACAGTTGCTGGGTCGTGTGGTAGTTGCGTGTTTAGTTTACTGGGAAATCGTGAGGCTGCTTTCTAGAGTGTTTGGATCATTTTTCACTCCCAAAAAAACCCGTTTCTCTGCACCCTCGCTGGCGGGTGCTGTGTCGCTGTTGGCTGTTGTAACACTTCTGATAGGTGTGTACTGATGTGTCAGGGTGACTTGAATTTGCATTTCCCTAGTGGCTGTGATGGTGAACATCTCAGCCATCTCTGTGTCCTCTTTGGAGAAATGTCTGTTGATGTCTTTTGCCCATTTTCTAACTGATCGATCTATGTATTGTCTATCTGTCTATGATCTATCTATTTTCTATCTATCTATCTATCTATCTATCTATCTATCTATCTATCTATCTATC
>NW_023270498.1:975294-989105 GCF_011800145.1 Mirounga leonina
ATCTATCTATCTATCTATCTATCTATCTATCTATCTATCTATCTATCATATCTATCGTCTATTTTTCTATCATCATCATCATCTAGCTTTTATTCTTGAGCTATGAGAGTTCTTTATATATTATAGATACTAGTTCTTTGGGAGGTATGTGGTTTGCAAACATTTCCTCCCAGTCTGTCGCTTGCTTTTTCATCCTCTTAATGAGGTCTTTTGCAGAACAAATGGTTTTGGTTTTGATGAAGTTGGGTTTGTCAACTTGCCCTTTTATGAATTGTGCTTTCAGTGTCAAGTCTAAAACTCTTTGGCCCTAGATCCCAAAGATTTCTCTTATGTGTTTTCTAAAAGTTTTAAAGTTTTATATTTTACATTGAAATATATGATACATTTTGAGTTAATATTTGCATCGTGTGTGAAGTTTAGATCCAGGCTCATTTTTTTTTTTTTTTTTTTTTTTTGCCTGTGGTTGTCCAGTTGCTCCAACGCCATCTGTTGAAAATGCAATATGTCCTCCATTGCTAGTTTTATTGAGATATAATTGACATATAACATCATATAAGTTTAAAGCATACCACATAATGATTTGGTATATGTATATGTTGTGAGGTGATCACCACAATAAGTTTAGTTGCATCCTTCACTTCACATAGTTATACTTTTTTTTTTTTTCTCTTGATGGGAACATTTAAGATCTACTCTGAGCAACTTTCAAGTATTCAGTATGGTTAGCTACAATCATCATGCTGTACATCACATCTCCAGAACTTACTTATTTTATGATTGGAAGTTTGTACCTTTTGACCCCCTCCTGCCCCGTGCCCACTTTGCCCCCCCCACCCCCTGACCTCTGGCAACCACCAATCTGTTCTTTGTATTTGTGAGTTCAGTTTTTAAAGATTCCACATGTAACTGAGACTCTACAGTATTTGTCTTTCTCTGTCTGACTTATTTCACTTAGTGTAATACCCCATAGGTCCATCTATGTTGTCATAAATGGCCGGATTTCCTTCTTTTTTATGACTGAATAATATTCCATTGTATATATGTACCATACTTTATGTATTCATCCATCAAGGCACACTTAGGTTGTTTCCATGCCTGGGCTGTTATAAGTAATGCTGGATTGCATGGTAGTCCTGTATACCTCCTCCACTGAATTGCTTTTGTACCTTTGTCAAAAATCAATTGGGTGCATTCGTGTGAGTCTATTTCCAAGGACTGTGTTCTGTCCCTTTGCTCTGTGTGTTTATCCTTCCACACAGTCTTGGTAATTGTGGCTATATAATAAATCTCAAAATCAAGTAGAGTGATTCCTCCCACCTTGTTGTTCTGTTTTAAAATGATTTCAGTTATTATTGTTTCCTTGCTTTTCTATATAAGTTTTAGAATAATCTGGCCTATGTCTACTAAAATCTTTGCAGGGATTTTGATAGGATTTGTGATAAGCCTGTCTATCAATTTGGGGAGTATTGACATCTTTACTGTTCTGAGACTCCCAGTCCACGAACATGGTATGTCTCCCCATTTATTTAGATCTTTTTTAAGTTCTTTAACCAGTGTTTTGTAGTTTTCAGCATGCAAGTTCTATATATGTTTTGATATATTCACCCTTATCGATTTCATTTTTTGAATGATTGTAAATGATAAATTGTATTTTTGATATCATTGTCCATGTGGTCATTCTTAGTATATAGAAATGCAACTGATTTTTGTATGTTGATCTTGTATCCTGCAACCTTCTGAGCTTTTGTTTCTGTTTTTGTTTTTTGATATTGTTTTGTTTTCACATGGTTTTTCAGTCCTTCATATTTCTTACGTGGACTATCATGTTATCTGCAAATATTTACAGGATTATTTCCTTTTTTCCAGTGCATATGCCTTTTATTTCCCTTTTTTACCTTCTTTCACTGACTGTGCTTTCCAGTGCTATATGTTGAATAAAAGTGGGAAAAGCAGATATCCTTGGCTTGATACTGGTGAAAGTGTTTAGTTATTTCACCATTAAGTGTGATACTAGTTGTAGGTTTTTTCTGGATGTTTTTTTAATCAAGATGAGGAAGTTACCCTCTCTTCGTATTTTTCTGAGAGTTTCATCAGGAATTGATGTTGAATTTTATCAAGTTCTTTTTCTGAATCAATGGTTATGTGATTAAAAAATAGCTTTTAAAGTATATGTTATAGTTGCAACGTCATTACAATGTGCAACAATGTACAGTGTTACATTAGTTTCAGGTGTAGAACATAGTGATTTGACAAGTTTATAGTTTATAAACTATACTGTAATTTATAGTATATGCTATGCTCACCACAAGTGGAGATAGGTGATTTTTATTCTTTATCCTGTTGATATGGTATATAACATTGATATTTCAATATTGAACTCGCATTGTGTCCCCTGATTAAACTTGGGTCAGGTGTTATTATGTATTGCTGATATGCTAATATCGTGTTAAGGATTTTTACATCTGTATTCTCCAGAGACATTGGTCTGTAGTTTTCTTTTTATTTTGATCCGTTTTGGTGTCAGATAATATTAACTTTATATAATGAATTAGGATGTGTTCGCTTGGTGTAAGGTGATATCTCATTGTGGTTTTGGCCATCTGTATGTCTTTTTTTGAGATTATATATCCAGATTCTCTGCCCATTTTTAATTGCATTATTTGGCTTTTTTGATGTGGAGTTGTATAAGTTCTTTATATATTTTGGATATTAACCCCTTATTGAAGCTATCATTTGCAAATATCTTCTTCCATTCAGTAGGTTTCATTTCATTTTCATTTTGTTAATTACTTCCTTTGCTGTGCAAAACTTTTTATTTGGTATAGCCCTAATAATTTATTTTTGCTTTTGTTTCCCCTGCATGAGGAGACATATCTAGAAAAATCTTTCTAAGGCTGATATTTTCTGGATGATTATAGGTAGAATTGCTGCTAATTCTTCTTTAAGCAGTTGGTAGACATATTTAGTAAAACCATCTGGATCTAGAGATTTCTTTTATATGAGTTCTTAAATTAAGAATTCAGTTTACTTAATAGATTACAGAGCAATTCAAATATTTTATTCATAGTATTTATTTCTTATTGGGTGAGTTGTAGTGGTTTGTGCTTTTTGAGAGAATTTTCTCTTTTTTAATGCAAGCCTATGGTCTCATAAATTTCCCTTTCAGAGCTGCATGCCACAGATACTGATATGTTGTATTTTCACTTTCATTCAGTTCTTTGTATTTTTAAAATTTTCCTTTAGGATATCCTTTCGACTCCTGGATTGCTTAGAATTATTTTGCCTAATTTCTCAATATTTGGGGGTTTTTCTGTTGTTTTCTGCTATTGATTTCTAGTTGGAGTCCATGATTTTCCATAAACTATTATTTGAATTCTTTTAAATATGCTGAAGATTGTGTCATGATCCAGGCAGGATATGGCTTGTCTTGGTGGGTCTTCTGTGGGTGCTTGAAAAGAATGTGTATTCGGCGCTTCCTGGGTGAGGTGTTTTATAACTACTGATTACATACTGTTGGCTGATGGTCTTCTTGAGTGCTTCTGTATCAGTGCTGAGCTTTGTCCAGCTTTTCTATCACCTATTGATATATGGGGTATTGAAGTCTTCAGCTAACATTGCAGATTTGTCCCTTTTTTCTTTTGGTCCTATCAGGTTTTGGTTTATGTATTTCAAAGCTATGTTGTTTGGTGCATGCATATTTAGGATTGCTGTGTCTGGGTGGATTGACTTTTATCATATGTAGTGTCCCTTTCTGACTTACAGTGTTTTTCCTTAAAGTCTAGTTTATCTGATAGTAAAATAGACACTCCTGTTCTCTTTTGATCAGTGTTTGCATGGTGTATTTTTCCCATCCTTTTCTGTTCAGCCTATTTTATATGTGAGTTTCTTGGCAACTCCATATAGCTGGGTCATGCTTTCTTAATCCAGTCTGCCAAGGTCTGTCTTTTGTGTGTTTAGAACACTTATTTTTCATGTAATGAAATGTTTCATTTTATGTTTTGTTTTCTGTTTTCTTCTCTGTTTCTTTTCCCTGCCTTTCTGCGTGTTAATTGAACTCTTTTTTAGAATTCAGTTTTGATTTATTATTGTGCCCTTGAGTGCCTATCTTTCTCAGTGCCATGGGAGGTTTTACACTCTATGCACATAACATCACTTTCTACTGTTGTTGACATCTTACCAGATAGAGTGAGGTGCAGAAACCCCCCTCCATGTCCTTCAACCTCATCTGTGACAAAACTGTCTTAAATCTTTCTTCTGCATACATTTATTTATTTATTTATTTTTTAAAAGATTTTATTTATTTATTTGAGAGAGAGAATGAGAGACAGAGAGCACGAGAGGGAAGAGGGTCAGAGGGAGAAGCAGACTCCCTGCCGAGCAGGGAGCCCGATGCGGGACTCGATCCCGGGACTCCAGGATCATGACCTGAGCCGAAGGCAGTCGCTTAACCAACTGAGCCACCCAGGCTCTCCTCTTCTGCATACATTTAGAACCACACCGTGTGATGCTGTAAATCTTGCTTCAACCAGCACATAAAGGAGAAGGGAAATATATTGTACTCATGTGTAATTGCTCATACCATGTTATTTCCTTCCTTCCTGATACCCAGAGATTCTTCCTTTTCTCCTTTTCTTTCTGGTTGAAAGACTTCCTTCAGCCATTCTTTTGGGGCAGGACTGCTGGTGACAAATCCTCATACTTTCCCCTTGTCTGAGGGCATCTTGATTTCTTTCATTCCTGAAGGGTTCTGGGTGGACAGTTCTTTTCTCTCAGCACTCAAAAAACGTGCCACCTTCTCATGGCCTCCATGATTTCTGATGAGAAATCTGTTCTAATTCAAACTGTCTTTCCTCTGTGGGAGAGGCATTGTTACTCTCTCATTGCTGTGAAGGCTTGTCTGTTGTCTTTAGTTTTCTGACATTTGACTATGTTGTGTCCTGGTGTGGGTTCCTTTGGTTTGTCTGCATTGGGGTCTTCCCAGTTTCCCAAGTGTGGAGGTTTACATCTTTGTTAAATTTAGGGACTTTTCATCCATTATTTCTCTGAATACTTTATTTATTTATTTATTTATTTTTATTCTTATGTTAATCCCCATACATTACATCATTAGTTTTAGATGAAGTGTTCCATGATTCATTGTTTGTGCATAACACCCAGTGCTCCATGCAGAATGTGCCCTCCTCAATACCCACCACCAGGCTAACACATCCTCCCACCCCCCTCCCCTCTAGAACCTCAGTTTGTTTTTCAGAGTCCATTGTCTCTCATGGTTCGTCTTCCCTGAATACTTTTTATAGCCATTTTCTTTCTTGTCTTTGGTGATTCCTTTGACATGAATGTTGGATCTTCTATTACAGTCCCATGGGTTGCTGTGTTCTGGGGATTTTTTCCCCTAGTCTCTTTGCTCCATTTTTTCAGTTTGGGCAATTTCTTTCATTCTGCCTGCAAGTTCACTGGGCTTTCCTCTGTTCTCGACCACCTGTTGACCTTTTTATTTCATTATTTTTTTTCAGTTCTAAAATTTCCATTTGATTCTCTTTTGTATCTTCTATCTCTTTGCTGGAGTTTTTTTTTTTTCTTCTTCTTTTTTTCAAGTGTGTTTGTGGCTGCTCATTGGATTATTCTTACAAGAGCTGCTTTAAAATCTTGTTAGTTATTCTGATTATTCTGTTCATCTTGGTGTTGCTGTTTGTTGATTATCTTTATTCACTTGTTGAGACTGTTCTGGTTCTGAGATGCTGAGTGGTTTTCGATGGGAACCTGGACATTTGGAGTATTGTGTGTGAGACTCTGGGTCTTGTCTGGACCTTGTGTTTCCGCTGGTTTTCTGTGACTTCACTTGGCAGGGAAAGGGGCCACCACCTTGACACTTCCAGGTGTGGTGGAAAGTCTGGGCGCCACACTGGGCCTCTGTTGGGGCTCGTGGTGGTTCCACCTTACTGCCATGCTGGAGAGGGGGTCTGGCTCCTGCCTGGGAGGGAGGAGCAGGAGAGCCCTTGGTCTCCCCTGACTCTGAGCAGCAGGGAAAAGGCCGGGCTGCTGGTGCCCTTGTGTGCTCGGTGTCTCCTCACAGCGGGGGGAGTGTGGACATGTGCAGGAGTTTCGGTTGTTTGCCTGGAGTAGGCCTGCTGTTGTCTACAGTTTTCCTCTCATGAGGCTGCCCCTCTCCTGGCCCTTTGGCCAGAGAGAGCTGGGTTTGGGGGGAGCATACTGTGGTGCCTGCTGGTGTTTCTGGATGTTTCTGGGCTGCCCTGTCTCCAGCAGTCAGTCTGGGGGATGAGGTGAACAGAATGCCTAGGGCCTCACCTCTGGGCTGCTCCCCAGTCCCCACATCTGTGCCTCCTTCCTTCTGTCTTTCAGAGTCTTCTCATGACTTTCACATGTAACGCCCAGGACTTGAGTACACGTAGTGGGAGAAGGGGGACAAAGTCTCCTGGAAGCAGAGTCCTCACAACTGTTACTTAAATATCGAATGACTTTTAGGAATACTACATTTATTTGAAGTCATGTTTTGATAGTCAAGAGCAATGTAGTAATGTTCATAAGACGCTGGGATGCTTTGTCTGATCCATGGATACTTTGTAGGCTCCATCTTCATAAATCTGACCTTTTGATTTCTGGCTTTGTATTTTATTTTGCCGGTTAGAACGCATCAGTGTTGTGTGCTCCTGATGCAGTGTTCACAGTGTTTATTCCTGCTTGGGGCTTTAGGGCTAGGTTTGAGATTGGATGTGGATTTCAGGTAATATCTTTATGATGTCAGAGAACGACTTTGTCCTAGGTTTTGCTGTTTTTAATCGGGGATGGGTGCTTGATCTTGCCAGATGGTGCTTTGCTCCCTGTGGGAAAGTTGTGTGCTTTTACTCCTGGTTATGTGTGTCGGCTTTAGGTACTATCGCTAATCTCGTGGGTGGAGCTGATGCTGAGCCTTTGGTCAGAAGGACAGCCTGCCCTTAGGAATTTCATATGACTACGGCTTATGCACAACGAGGGTGCTCTCTCCCCCTCACATATGGGTTCCAGGGAGGCCCTTTATGGTTGATGTGGCAGAGCTGATCCATGCCACCCTGACAACCCAGTCTCCATCTGTTAACTAGTCTGCCATTGTTAATGCATGGCCCTCATCCTCACGAATCAAGAAGGTAGGTAGAGGACCAGACATCATGACTGTATCCCCAGCAACAGAGGGAGACAAGGAAGAACAGGCTGTCTTTAAGGAACATTCCAGTAGCTCCCACGTGACCTTTCAAGCCCTATCTCATGGGCCACCTCTAGTTGTGAGGAGAGGCTGGACCACAAAGTGTTTATTTTAGGTTACCAAGCCCCAGACGAGAGTGAGGGGCTAGACGATCATGCTAGAGGTGGAGAAGGGGTCCGGGGACAGTGGCCAGTCTGCCCTCGCCTCTCTCCCAGCACCTGCCGGGCACTGACCAGCATTCCCAGCACATTGCCCTCCTGTCCCCTCTGCCTTTTCAGGTCCTCCTTCCCTCCTGATGCAGCCCTTGGTCTGTGGCTGACTCAGTTTCCCTATCCTAACTCCAGATCGTGCAGGGCAGCTGAGGCGAGGAGAGACCAGGTCCCGGAGATGTGCCAAAGCCTGGGTCCTCAGAGAGAGAGTGGTTCCAGGGTGTTAGGAGAATACTGATGGGGAGGAGAGTGTGATGAACGCGGGGGGAAGCAGCCTCCCTTGTTTGATCTGATGTTGCGTTTTTGTAGGTGCTGATGAGGGATTTAAGAGCCGCGCCCTGAGCAGTGGGCCTCGGAGGTGTGGCAGGCATGGTGGGGAGTGGGCCCTGCAGTACAGTGACCCCTTCTCTGAGCACCTGCTGAGGAAGCTGTGTGCCTGTCTCCCTGTCTGATGTGATGGAATTCAAATAGGGCTGAACTGACCCAAAAAGGCAGAGCTGAGATGCAAGGCCAAGCAGCCATCCTTTTCCCCAGGGACCCTCTGTGCAGGGCACTTGGGAGTAGGTGTCACCCCCTGAGCCCCTAAACAGGGCTCGGTGGCCTGGGGTGTAGGGCCCCATGACATTGGGTCTTCCCCTGGAGAGAGTGTGAAGCTGTGTATTTTTCGGGCCCTTTGTGGGTGGCCTTCTGTAGTGTCCAGCTGCATCTGTGTCCCCACCTTGTGCCTCATAGCATTTCCAGAAGCTTCTGGGTGTGTTCGCGTTGCTGATGCTGCTCTTGGCCTGTCCATGTGACGGCCCGAGCGAGCCCTGCCCCAGCTCTCTCCCCCTCCGGCACCGCCAGCCACGGCAGACTGTGTCTCAGTCTTGTCCCAGAGGCCCCCCGGCCAAGGAGGGGGTCAGCTTCCATCGGCCAGACCCCAGTCATCCTGCAGCTCCCACACCCTGTGCAGTGGCTTTTTAGCCCCTGGGGCTGTCCTCACGTGCTCAGCCTGGACACTTCCACGTCTGGAGTCGTGTGCTCTCCCGGGACCCGGAGGCCTCTCCCCCCAGCTGACCCGATGTCAAGAGTGGCCATAGGCCATTGCACTATTGGGATGTCTCTCTTCTGCATCGGAGCCTATCCCTTTGGAAGCTGTGTGTGTGGACCTCAGGGTGGATCCAGGCCTCGCTCTCCTTTGCTTTCTAAAGCAGGGTGGGAAGGGGAGTGAGAGGGACCAAGGGATGGGCCTCTGATGCAGGTGAGGCCGGCTGGTCAAGGGCCAGTGGGGTTGAGGTCAGGCTAGGACCCTGGGGAGGAAGAGAGGCAGGGTCTGGATGAGGAAACCGCATCCTCAAAAAAGCAATGGAGTCTCCAGGGCAGCAAGGCTCCTCTGGAAAAGCCTAGATGTTGATTCCATTCTCTGGGGGAGGGGGGGAAGAAAACATCTGACCCCCATGGAGAAGGAAGAAATCAGAAGACAAGACCAGGGGGGAAATGCAGTGTTGTCTGTCTGTCTCTGTGAGATCAGGGGACCCCTGTTGGTCCTGGGGGATGGGTTTCTACAGCCCATCTTGAGGTCCCTCTCAGGCCTGTGTTGGGCAGTGGGGTGGGGAGTGAGGCCGGGCCATCCTGTGTTTCCTGCCTGTGACCTCTGCTTAGTGCCGCTGGGGCACACGGGTGGGGGGGCAATGGGGGAGGGTTGCCATGGTGGCCTGGGTGTTCCGGAGGTGATGCCGGCCCCTTCCCAGTGCTCGGGGAGCAAGTCACCTGTGTAATGACAGGCCAGGCCTGGGCACAACCTGCCGGGGCTTGGGGGCCAGGCAGGATCTGCAGGACCAGACCGCATGCTGGTGCACATGAGGAGGGTCTGCAGCCCCTCACGCAGGGCAGCTCGTCAGCACCACCCTCAGGGGAGTGATTGAGGACTGGCGGGGAAGGCCCCGCTGCATCACATGGGCCTGTCTCTCCTGTCCAGGAGCGGCTGCTTATGAGCCTTCTGCCCCGAAATGTTGCCATGGAGATGAAGGAGGACTTCCTGAAGCCCCCCGAGAGGATTTTCCACAAGATTTACATCCAGCGGCATGACAATGTGAGGTAGGGCTGACGCTGGCCTGGCGGAGGTGGGCCTTGGGGAGCTCAAGTGAGGGTGATGGAAATGGCAGGCGATGGTGGGGGTGGGGGTGATGGAGGAGGGGGGAGGCCACAGGCAGACGGGAGTGGAGGGCCCCCGTTTGAGGGGAGGAGGGGCCAGGTGTGGGTCGGGAGGTGCAGGTGAGCACCTGCCGGCTGGGAAGCAGGTCCCATGGAAGGTGTGACTGGAGAATTCTTGGGTGATGGGTGTCACAGCTGCTCTGTCCCACTATTCCTCACCTCCCGTTTCCTGCGTGGGCTAGACAGAGGGTTGGCACTCTGCCCCTGAACTGGCTTGGGTGGTGGAATATGGGCTGGGACTTGGCCCTCATCAGGGTAACAGCTGAGCATTCTTCTGCTTGGTGCCAGGGCCTGGGGTAGGCGTCCTCTTCCTCACTTGGTTCCTCTCATGGCAGCCCCAGGAGGTAGGGAGTGTTCCCGTTTTGCAGGCGAGGAAACAGTCCTCGGGTGAACCAGCTTGCCCCAGACATACTCTGAGGTTTGTGTGCTTGTTTTTAAAGATGCAGCTAAAAATAACTTGGTTCCACTCAATTGTGCCTTCTCTTTAAGAGTGCTTACGCTAGCTGAGTGTTGCACTTTCCATAAGTGTCAGGCAGGCGGTGGTGGACGACCCTGGGCCCCCGCAGACACCACAGGATCAAAACCTCCTTCTGTTTGAGTGCTGTGGACTAAGTCCCCACAAGCTGGTGCTTGTCCATCGGGAATGAGCTAAGTAAGGCCTGCGGCTGCCGGCCCCTCCCCATCAGGGTCCGAGCCACCCGTGGCTCGGACAGTGGCCAGCCGCTGTCTGCTGAGCATGCTCACCCTGCTGCTGTGCTTCTCGGGAAGGACCGGTGTTGTCCTCCTGTGGAGGACGTTGAGCCCAGTGAGGTTAAGGCCCCAGGGAGTGGGGCCAGCATCCCAGTCCTGGCAGCGCAGGCACTGTCGCTTGTAGATGAGGAAACAGGTCGAAAGTGAAGCTCGTGAGTGGTGGGGCTGGGGCCGGGCCTGGGACTGGCTGCTTCTGACATCCACCTAGACTTCCCATTCACCCACCGACTCTCCTTCGTGAGTAAGGACGTGGCGCAATGACCCAGCGCCCTGCTGAGACCAGACCACCAGAACAATCCAGGGAGTGCCTGGGGGGAGGGGTGTAGAGCGTCTGCACCCACAGTAGGGAAGGCATCAGATGTCAGGGACCTCCTGGGGCGGCAGCTGGGAGTGAGCCTGGTGCACGATGCCCTGGGACAACAGACACATATGTGGAAAGTCACCGTTTCCCTGTGAGGCTGAAAAATCTCCACCCACATCCCCTGGTAGGTGCCTCATTCCCAGCAGGTGCAGGTCTGACAGCTCTGAGGTACGAGGGGAAGCCAGGGTGAGAGATGGCTTCCTCCAGCCCAGATGTGAACATTTCACTGTTCTCCTCACCGTCCTTGTTAGAGTCCCTCACTGGTCCCCATCACTCCAGGATTAAAGTCCCGAGTCGGTACACCATTCGCAGCTGATAGGCTGATGCCACCAGGAACAGTGGGGTAAGGCCATCTGAAAATCCTCTCCTCCATAGAAGCAATGACAATACTGACAAAAACTGTCAGAGTCAACATTGTCAGGACACTGGAAATGAGCCCAAGCCTTGCAGGAATCCAGGAATGTTTACTTAAGAAAAACGCCTAGATCTTGGTAAAAACAGCAAGCTTTGTAGAGTTCTGACTTACCCAGTTCCACCGTTTTTAGCTCCATGATAGCTTTGAAAACCAGCAGCTGCAATCACAGGGAAAACCTGTCCACTGACAGCCACCTGAGGGGACAGAATGAGGTTGGGGCTTTGAAAAATCCTCAGAGAACTGTGTCAGTATTTGACTGTCTGGGAATTCCCTGGAAAACCTTGCTCAAGGCTTGTCTTTATTTGACCTGACTCGACACTCAGTGTGAACAGCTTTTGCCCTGGGACATTTGTTAAAAACAATCAGTGACAATTGTTTAACATCATAGCTGTCAGAGACAGTGAAAGCAGCTGAGGCAAGCAGCAGAGCACTAAAAACTTAAAACTGGGGAACGAGATGTCTGTCAGGTGCTTTGAAAGGCTCTGGGGATGTTTCTGGGAATCAGAAGACCGTGCACAAGGGTAAGGCTGTGTGCGTGCTCAGGAAAGACCACGAGGACCCTGGGCTGTCCTTGAGGTCTTGAGGCTGACCTTGAGGCTGTGTGCAAGCAGGAAGAGCAGACTAAGAGTTGGAATCTGCCTGGCTGAGTGCCCATCATCAAAGACTGAAAGACTTACTGGCTGCAGGCATGTGAGGAAATTTCTGTCCAGTCATTAGCTGACCACTAGGCTAACCAACCAGAGATTTTAATGGCCCCACATGAGAAAGAAAACACACTTTACAGGATTTGTCAGAAAAGTCACTGAACAAATAACAACATAAATAGCAATAAGAACAACCCCAATCCTGAGGTGGGGGGGGGTTCTGATTTTCAGAGTTGCCACATTGTATTATCTAGTTTTCCATAAAAATATGTGCAACATGCAAGAAAACACAAATGTTTGCCTCACACAGGAATGAAAAAAAGCAGTCAATAGAAGCTGTCCCAGAGGAAGCCCACACATTGGACTTCTAGACAAAACTAAATCACATATATTTTTTAAAGATTTTATTTATTTATTTGAGAGAGAGATTGGGGTAGGCAGAAGGAGAGGGAGAAGCAGACTCCCCACTGAGCAGGGAGCCTGATGTGGGGCTCCATCCCAGGACCCCGAGATCATGACTCAAGCCGAAGGCAGACTCTAAACCTACTAAGCCACCCAGACACCCCTAAAGCACCCATTTTAAATATGTTCAAAGAACAAACCGTGTCTAAATAAAGGGGAACATGAGAAAGACTTCCAGAAATTCCAACTTTGAAATATACATTAAAATGAAAAGGTCACTAGGGGAGCTCCACCTTGAGCAGATTTGAGCAGGTTGAAGAAAGAATTGGTGAACTTGAAGACAGACAGTTGAGGTCATGAAACCTGATGAACAGAATGAGAAAAGGGTGACAGAGAGAGAACAGAGGCTCAGAGACTCCAGGGACACCGGCCAGCCCAGCAACACACCCATAATGAGTCCCAGAGGAGAGGAAAGGGGCAGAAAGAATATTTGAAAAGAAATATGGCTCAAAATGTCTCAAATTCGATGAAAAACGCTCACTTACACATTGAAGAAGCTCAGTTAGGACACACACAAGGAGAGCCACCCCCAGACACATCGTAATCGAACTTTAAGAGCCAGATACTAGGAGAGAAGTGGGAGAGAAGTGATGTGTCACATGCAGGTGACTGCCAACAAGACCATCGTGTGATTTTTCATAGGGAGTGGTGGAGGTGGGGGCTGGGGGTGGCACGTTCCAGGGCTGAACTAAACAGTCAGGAATTCTGTATGCAGCAGAAATCACAGTGACGGCACCGCTGTGCTGCGTGAGGCTTCATGGCTGGAGAGTGTCCAGGAAGGAGGCTGTGCTGGGGGGTGGGCACCCTTGTTTAGACTTGCCCAGCTCTGTAGCAAACAGATGCCCACACATCAGGCTTCCATCCCACCAGGTGAGGCCCTGTCCCGATGCAGACCCAGTTGGCCCCTCCGTGAGGCTCGGGGATCCACAGCGGGGCTCCAGCAACACCCGGGCTCTGTCGCCTTGTTAGCCGGCGGGAGGGGAAAGGGGCGAGGAGGCCAACTCACTTCCTACAGGCACATCCCTTGTGCTCACTGGCCACTGGTCACAGGCCGTCCTGGGCTGGGGGCAGGTCTGGTGGCCGTGGAGCTGTGCCCCGCCCGTGTCCTGGGGGGTCAGCCGGAGCTCCGCCTGGCCCCAGCGTTCACTCCCCCCGTGGCCGTGAGGGCGTCCCCCACTTCCCTTCCAGCCCACCCCGAGGAATAAACAGGTTTATTTTGGGGTGTTCGTAAAGGCAGCCCTCGGCACGGCTCTGGGGGCTGCGGTCCGCCTGGGAGGCTGGGCCCCGCGTGCCCGCGGAGGAGGCAGCCTGGTGCCTTTTTCTTGCAGCATCCTCTTCGCGGACATCGTGGGCTTCACGGGCTTGGCGTCACAGTGCACCGCGCAGGAGCTGGTGAAGCTCCTCAACGAGCTCTTCGGCAAGTTTGATGAACTGGCCACGGTAAGCGCAGCCCCCCGTTGTGCACGGGGCACTGGAGCTGCCTCTGGGGCAACAGCGTGCCGGGTGGGCTCCCGTGGTGCGGGTGTGACCTGGCGGACCGCCCGGCGCTTTCGCCCCGCCCAGCTGTCAATCACCCACA
>NW_023270498.1:989115-1023055 GCF_011800145.1 Mirounga leonina
CTTTCGCCCCGCCCAGCTGTCAATCACCCACAGCTCCCGCCTTGCGGACCGCCCAGCGCTTTCGCCCCGCCCAGCTGTCAATCACCCGCAGTTCCTTGGCGCGAAGGAGAGCGCTCTCCCTAGCGCAGCCCGAGCGCCTCCAGCTGGCTGGGTCGTGAGGCCCTGCGCGGGCAGCTCTGCCTTGAGGGTCACGGCTGGGGCCAGTTGGTGACGTTTGAGGATGACAAAGCCCCTTGCCTGTGGCAGGAGAGCGCTGGCGTTTTAAGACCTTCCTGGGGCAGGTCACATTCAGCCCTGCGGAGGTCAAGCCCAGGCCGGGCTAACAGCCTGGGCTTTCGGAGGCAACTGACCGCCCGGTGTCCTTGGGCCTTGACACCTGCCTTCCCTGCCCTGCAAGGACTTGGGCGGGGACACAGGGACGTAGAGCCACGCCCACCTGCCCGGCCAGCCTCCCTCCAGGTGGACGGAGAGGGACCCTGAGCCGGTGGCTGTGGGGGAGGGGTAAACTCTGCTCAGAGTCAGAACTTTTCTCAGGGAAGGTCACAGTTAAAGGGCTTGGTAGAAAGAGCGGACAGACATCCCCTTGGTGGGGGAGGGGGAGGAGAGGTCCCCTGCCCGCGTGGCTCACACAGCGGAGTCGTGAGGATGTCCCTGTGTGTGCAGGGCGGGGTGAGGGTGCCACGCGGGCTGCAGACTCGAGCTGGCCCCTGGGCGGGACACAGAATGCCAGGCCCCAGCATCTGCCCGTGACCTGCAGGCGGAGTGGGTGGTGGTCACGCTGGCTGCAGTTTTTGACCGGGTGCAGGCGGGAGAACACTCGGCCTCGGGGGTGGGCGGCATGTGGGACCCGGGCGCCGCCCCCCGTCCCCCGCCCTCCACCCTGCAGTTTCCCTGAGGGGTGGCAGGGATCCTGAGACGTCCAGTTGTAAGGTCCCGCTTGCTCCAAATGGGTCGGCGCTAGAACCCTTTCTCCTGTGGCACCCCGTTGATGTCCTGGGCCTGCGCTCTGCGGGACCCCATGTGGGGGAGGCTGCTGCTTCTCTCCCCAGGATGAAAGTAGGAAGCGGCTGTCCACCGGGGGCGGGCGCTGCTTCTGGCCGTCACGTCCGCTGGGTGCCCTGGCAGCCTGTGCTCGGGGTGGGGGGTCTCTGGGCTCGTGCCCTGGGGAGCCGCTGTCTCCGCCCACACGAAGCCTCTCCGGGGCCTCCTCCCTGCCTGACACCTGTGGTTTTGGGGAAGTATAAAGGAGGAGTGAGGAGTGTGAGCGTGTCCCTTGTGGCTTGTGTGACTCGCTGGCCTGGTGGGAGCTTAGCACCTCCTGTGTGCGGTCAGAATGTGTGTTTTGTCCGGGCCCAGGGTGCCTGGTGGCCCGGGGCTCTCTTGGTGCTGCTCTGAGCTTTCCTGGGCCTGCACCTTCCTCCTGCGCCTCCCGAGGAAGCTTCTGGATGAGGGTTCTGCCGGCCACTGGGGCTGTCTGATGGAAGGGTGTGCCTTCCCCCCACTGTCGGAATCGGTCTTTCCAGCGTCCAGACATCAGCATCCTGGTCCCGGTGGGGACACATTCGCTCAGTGACTCAGTGGTTAGCAGTGCCACCAGCCTGGCTGCCCCCCCCCCCACCGCTGGCCCCCAGAGACCTTCCCCACCCCCACTCCCGGTCTCTTACAATGGCACCTGCCTCCTGCCCCCAGGACAATGGGAGTCTGTAGACTCACCTTGTTCTTCTTCAGGCGGTGCTGCTCATGTTCTCACTCTGCGTCTTTACGCACATCCTGGCTACTTGTTTTCTTAGTTACTGGGCGAGGGCTGTTGAGCTCTGCGATGTAATTTATAGCTCTGTCTGCCAGTTTTGCTGCCTGTGTTCTCAGGCTCTGCTATTCGATTCCTAAACATTTAGGGTTCTTAGGTCCTCCTGATGAATTAGCTCTTTGTGTGTTTTTTTTTTTTTTTTTTTTTAGAGAGAGCTTGAGTGGGGGAGGGGCAGGAGAGAGAGAGAGAGAATCCCAAGCAGACTCTCCACTGAGCTTGGAGCCCAACTTGGATCTCGATGTCACGACCCTGAGATCATGACCTGAGCCGAAATCTAAAGTCGGGCCCTCAACCAGCTGTGCCACCCAGGGACTCCTAATTAATTCTTTTTTCATTAAGAAATGACCCTCTTGGGGCTCCTGGGTGGCTCAGTCGGTGACACGTCTGCCTTCGGCTCAGGTCATGATCCCAGGGTCCTGGGATCGAGCCCCGCATCTGGCTCCCTGTTCTGCGGGAAGCCTGCTTCTCCCTCTCCCACTCCCCCTGCTCGTGTGCTCGCTGTCTCAAATAAATAAATAAAGTCTTAAAAAGAAATGACCCTCTTTAACTGGAAATCTAGTTTTGTCCTGTGTGCTGTATTAGTGTGTCCATTTCAGCTTTCCTTTGGTTATTGTCAGGAAACATGTCTTTTTCCATGCCTTCTCCCCCCCCCCCCGCCACCAGTTTGTGTCTTTTTATGTAAAGGGCTGGGTTTGCCATTTCTACCTCGAATCCCAACAGTCCACATTCGAGGGCTGTGCTGTCGGCTCCCTGAGGTTCGTCCCATCCGTTCCTTGTTGTTTTACTTCTTCTGCCGGTTTGCGGGTTCACGGAGTGTGTTCTGTGACCCGGCCCTGGTGCCTGCGTGGGTTGAAGGGTGAGTGCTCTTGGCACTGTGGGTGCGTGTCTAGTCTGGGGTCTACGGCACATTCCTTGACTCCGTCTGAGAAGCTTGCAGAATGCGCCGCCCTCCTCGGCCTTTGTGAAATCGTGCATCTTTTACTTTTTGTCATAAACCCCGTTCTGCATTGTTACCATTTTTGTTTGCACAAACGCGCCGTTCCCTTTGGAGGGTCTGTTGCTCTCGGGGCGTGTGGGATTCGCCAGCGCTCTCCACGGGGTTTCTCTGCCGAAAGAAGGACGGGCCAGCTGGTGATGAATCCTCTCTGTCTCTGTTTCTGGGAAAGGTCTTTGTTTTGCCCTTAATTTTTGAATTTCTTTTTACTGGGTATAGAATTGTGAGTTAACAGGTGTTTGCTCGGCTGTACTGTATCCAAGGACGACACTCTGGTCCTCCGTCCAGAACATGTAAGTGTCTTTTTTCTCTGACTGCTTTCAAGATTTTCTCTTCACCGCTGGTTTTAAGCAATTTGATTTTGATGTGCCTCCATTTGGTTTTCTTCACAGTGTTTGGGCTTCCCACATCGGTAGGTTTATGGCTTCGTCATCTTGGGGAGAAAGCCCTCAAATACTCCTTATGCATCTCCCCCTTCCTTTGGGGACCCCGGTTCACCTGTGTCCAGGTCTTGACGTCCCGCAACTCAATAGAAAAGGAGGATCCTTTTCTATTTTGGGCTCCTTTTCCTTTTCTTTCATTCTGGATGGTTTCTGCTGCTGAGCTGCCCAGGTGACTGGCCTTGTCCCTCCAGGCACTTCCAGGAGGCCGTGGCGAGGCTGGAGCCCAACTTTGCCGGCTGTGGAGGCCAGCCTGGCTCCCCGCCTGCTCCTCAGGGTGACAGGTCCTTAGTTGGGGTCGTGACCCCAGGAACCCTTCCAGGGACTGTTTCCGGCGTGAGCTTGTTGTACTGTTGTAGGTTTTCAGGCCCGAGGTGGCCTTTGTCTGGCCCATGACAGGGGATACATTCAGATTTAGGACACCATAGGCCGCACACCCGGGCAAGGCGGCTGATTCGCACCCAAGCCAGTGGGCAGTTGGCGAGGGTGGACAAGCCCAGGAGGCCTTTCCTGTCGGGTGCGCTGTGTCTGCTCATGGGCTCTCCTCGGGGACCCCACCCTGGGCTGGGCCAGTCTGCACTGTCCCCGACTCACACACAGCGGGGGCCACCCGACCCGACACGCAGGAGCACTGGGACAGAATGCAGGGGTTGGTTGGGACTGTGAGGGAAGACAGGACGGTGCCGAGGGTGAGACTCTGGCCACCACGGCGAATGTGAGGCTTGAGCACAGTCTGGCTGTTTTGCTCAACCTTGAGTTGCTGGAAGATGACTATCGTGACTTGTGTTAGTGAAGGTGTTAGTTATCTGTGTTAGCCTGGGTGTTCCCGTGGAAACCAGTCTGAGAGCTGGAGCTCGCTGGGGCGTGTGCTCATGTCTGTCCTTCCCGTGCCCCGGCCTTCCTCCTCCTCTGGCTTTCCTTGGGCTTGATCCAGGGGCCAGGACTCGCCGGGCGGGCAGCCACGAGGACTCGGGGCACCCTCGAGTCTCATGCCTTGGTTTCCTGGCCTGTGAAACGTGAGGATACCCAATGGCCTGCCGTCCCTCCCTGCCCCGACGCCCTCGTCCTGGGAGCCGCTCCAAGCTGTCGGTGCCGCGTGCCCGGGCGCGCTCGCCCGCCGACGGCTTGTTGCTGCCGAGTGGTGCTCTTTCCGTGGACGTGCTGTGCACACGCCGTCAGGACTGCACGCAGCGGACCGATGGGGGAGCGCAGGGCTCTGCCCGGGATGTCCAGCGCAGGAGGGAGGCCGCAGCTGGGCCAAGTGTGGTCAGGGCTGCGACCAGCTGGGAGGAGGAAGCAGCACGCGTGTCGTCCGCGCTCAGCTGGAGAGGCTGACCCCAGCGGTCAGAGTGTGCGCGGGATGGCCCGTGGGGTGGAAGGAAGCCCCGCTTCCAGAATGCGTGCACACACAGGGTGCGTGCTGTTGGGGGACGGCTGGGGGGAGGGTCCCAGAAGGACTGGTTCTCGCTGACTCGTGCATCCCCAGTTTTAATTTTCGGAGCTTCCTGCATTCATCTAGGATGAGCCTGGATTTCTTTAATTACTCCTTAATTAGCAGGAAATAAACATTGTTTCCTGAAAAACCAGTAGGTGTTTGGAATTCAGAGGAACGTGTCGTTTCTGTGCAGTAGAAACTCGCCCCACCCTGCCCGCCGGGGGCCGCCCGGTTCAGGAGCGCGGTCCCTGGGAGACGGGAGCCGGCCGTGGGAATCGGGATCTTCGGGCTCCAGGCGCTCTTTCCCCGGGTGGAGAGTGCCTTTGCTGCTGGAGGGCAGGCTGCGTGCCCACGGGCCACGAGGGGTTGCCGTGGCCCGGGGACCACCCAGGACCGTGGGAAGATTTGTCCCTTTCGTGCCACTGAAGGTGTAGTTGCAAGCAGACAGCTCGCACCTCGTTGGCGTGTCCTTTCTGGGAGGAGGTTCCGTGCTGTCCCTGGAGTGTGGCCGTCACTGCCCGGACCACGGGGGTTGGCCTTCTCCCCAGAGTCACTTGCCCGGTGCTCCCCACTCTGCCTGCTCATACTCTGGCATCTCAGGATGCAGGGATGCGTGTATTTTTTAGAGGAATAACAACAAATTCTGCGTTTGTGTGGGTATTTCCAACTCCCCAAATAACTTCACTCCTTCGATTTTCCTTCCCGTGTCTCCCCTCCCCCGAGGCTGGAAACTTTCCTGCCGACGATAACGCCATTTACTGGTTTCGTGTGTTTAGATTCCCTCAGTTCAGAAGAACGTTGTCAGCGTCAACACCCACAAGACCGCTGCACGCGGTTTGGGATTCTTCTAGCATTTCTTTGTTTGGTCCTTGGCTGACATCCCACTGCACACACGGTCACGTCACCTGGAATAACTGTGGCGGTCACGCTCCCGACGTGGTCACCCTTAGGCTTATTTCGTTCTGGTTTTGGTTTTGGGGCATTGCTGTTTTCAACTTAATTTTTTAAAAAAGATTTATTTATGTATTTGAGAGAGCGGGAGAGGGGGAGAGAGAATCTCAAGCAGACCCCCATGGAGCACAGAGCCCGATGCGGGGCTTGAACTCATGGCCCTCACCAAAATCAGGAGTCGGACACTCAACCGACTGAACCACCCAGGCGCCACTCAATTTAATTTTTTTTAAGTGAGTAAACTATTTGCATGGCTCGGTTCCTTAGTGTTAGACCTGAGACCAGGTGCGTGGAGGGAGGGCGGCCTTGCCCGCACGGTCAGGCTTACGGGGCTGTCCCTCGGGCACTCTCCATCCTGGGCATCGGGAGCTGATGCGCTACCGGGAGGTGCCTTGTCAGGCCAGTCTGGGGCTGCAGAGACGGCCCCGCTGCAGGACAGACATCTGCTCCTGGGCGGTCCCTCCTGGCGGGTGGAGGCTCCGGGATAGCAGGACCCCCATCTTACCCAGGGGCCGGCACAGAAGGGCCAGATGAACAGAGCCGTGTGCGGATGCGTTAAGTGGAATGGAAGTCGAAGCGAATGGTGGTGTGTGCTCCTTCCCAGCGATCACGATTGCTTACGTCATGGGTCCCTGCCCTCCGAGGCCCCCACGGCTGCCCCACAGCAGGGCTGGTGGGTCAGAGCTTGTCTGCGAGCCTGCAGACCACACCTGGCAGGCTCAGCATGAGGCCTTCCCCCCTGGGTCCTCCTGCCACCCCTCTGGGCCACCAGCCACTCTGTCCCCCAGCCTGGGGGGAGGGACAGTTTGGACGCTGTGGGCGGAGGTCTCAGGAAGAGCTGTCCAGTCATCGTAAAGGCTTGGGCTCAGCTCCAGTGCTGGTGTTCTGGAACCACCGGGAAGATTTTAAATCAAAACGCACCAAACTCAGTGAAAACACCTCTTTTGGTCTCTCAAGCCAGCTAACGACAGCCAGGACATTTGAGATTAGAAGGACAAGATGAAGGGTTAGCCGCTTACTGCCCCAGTCTGCCGTGGGCTGTGTCCCTGGCCCGGCCTTGCGGGGCCGGTGAGGAGGGGCCATGGCTTCGTGCTGGGGGATGGTCACCAAGGACACATCTGCTGCTGACAGGCTGTAATTAGGAGGCTGTGGCCCCTGGACGCTACCTGCTAAGTGACTTTGCCCCCCTGCCCTCACTTGGAGATCGGCCACACGGGGCAGCTATGGTCACACTCCTGCAGCTCACACGCACCTGCCTGTCCAGAGACAGGACACGCAAAGAAGGACAAGAGGCCGCCGGGAGCACCTCGGGACACACCAGGGGCACAGGAATGCCCTGTGGTGGTGCTGATGGGCACACATCTCCCTTGAGGTACCCAGCTCCGGGTATGGGTGCCCTTCCCGAAATCGTCTGCAAAAATAGCGCTGTCATCTCCGTGGGCTCCTCGGGGGGTGGGTCTGGAACCCCAGACTGATTGCTGGGAGGACGTCCTGGCAGCCAGGAGAGGGGTGAGGCTGGGCAGTGGCCGCTGGTGTCATCCCTGGGTCTGGGGATAGGGGAGGTTGGGAGAGGGGCTCTCTGTCCCTGGCCTGCTCTCACTGTTGGGGACAGGTCACCCCCAGCATGGCCTTCCCCTGGGACACCAGGAGGACCCCTTCCATAGACAGGGAGGCTGGCGTTCTAACGGTTAAGTGGCTGCCCGCCCCGCGGTCACTCGGAGGCTGAGTGGCCAGACCCGGACCTCCCTGAGGTCAGCTCGCAGTCAGCGGGGGGAGCCCGAGGGCTCTGCCTGCTGAAGGGTCCCGGGGCTGGGTGGGCGCCCGGTCCTCTGATGCGGGGTTGCGGCCCGGGCCAGTGTGGGCATGCAGGAAGCGGGAGCTGAGAGTTCTCACTGTGAATTCTCAGGTTAACGTGTCTCGTTGGAGGAAACCCGCAGGAGGGAGGTCTTCTGTGACGGATGGAGAGCAGGATGGGACAGGAGCTGTGGGATGTGCTCTCAGAGTGGGGGCCGTGGGGCTCTGGGAGTGCAGGACATCTTGGGGCCTGGGGGGTGCTCCTCACCCGGGATGTGCTGGCGAGGCCGGCCCCTTGCAGACACCCACGGGCCCACGCGACCCACGCAACGTGGAAACAAGCCACGCTTCTCACTGCGTGTGTTTGTTCTGGGAAACGTCACAAATTTTCATGAAATTTGCTGCTTGCGTTAACGTAGAGAGGATTTGCTATCACCTTTGAGTGTGTTAATGCGATTTGAAGAACGTCTTGAACGTCCAGGGGCAGGACCTGCTCATGGGAAGGAGTTTTGTGAGGCTGTCTGCTATTTTAGGGGCATAAAGGGGAGCTTTACGGAAGCGTCTGAGAAGTAAAACTTGAGTCATGGCCATAATCACAGCCGAGACCGATGGGCTAGTGCACGACGGGCGCTAGGAAGTCCTTCCCCAGCGGGACGGCGAGGTGGGTGCGGATGCTCTCTTACTGTCGTATAAATGCCAGAGTGGACGTTCTGGGTGTCCCTGTGGGCGGCCAGGTCAGGGTGCAGACCCTGGCTGTCCCCTTGGGGCTCGGGCCCTGGCAGGTGACTCTCTGGTGACAGCCGCCCACGTGTCCCACGGACCTCAACCTCAGGGACACTCAGGTGCGTGCACCTGCCCGTCTGGAGCTGGTGTGTGTGGGGCTCTGATGTCAGGCATGGTGGTCAGGAGGGGCGCTGTGCCGGGCCCCCAGCAGAGAGAACGTCTGGGAAAGGCGCTGGCTCTGGACTTGGGGCAGCTTCCCAACCTTGGCTGGTCTGCGGGTTTGGCCAGGTGGTCTGAGGGACGGGCGGGGCGGACCCCTGCGTGGGTACAGGCCTGAGTGCAGGCGTGGGGGTGCGTGGGTGCCCCCAGTGACCCTGATCACTGTGTGGGGCTCTTCCCCCTCCTGAGGCTGCCCTGGCCTTGGAGGGGGTCCCTTGGGCGGGGTTGTGGGGCCGGGTGCCCGTGGTGCGTGGTGGCGAAGGTGCGCCCCGGGCGCGTCACTAACATGCGATCTGTCCTCTCGTCCCCCAGGAGAATCATTGTCGCCGGATCAAGATCCTCGGGGACTGCTATTACTGCGTGTCTGGCCTCACCCAGCCCAAGACCGACCACGCCCACTGCTGCGTGGAGATGGGCCTGGACATGATCGACACCATCACGTGAGTATCCGCGGGGACGGGTCCGCCTCGCACCCCCATGGGCCCTGCAGGGCTCAGGGGCCACGTGTCCCCAGGCTGCGGAGAGCCAGGCTGCATGGCGAGGCTCGGGTCGGGGATGCGTTAATGGCGCAGGAAGAAATCAGCTTCCTGGCTTAGCCAGACAAGACATCCAGGGAGTCAGCCGGGGAGGGGGTAAGCTCAGATCCAGACGAATTCCACCGAAAAGAATGCACGTGCTTGTCTTCACGGACGAAGGTGTCCAGGGGCTCCCTGCCGGAGGAGCTTAGAGGGAGCAGGTGTGCCTTCCGGGGACACCGTGGGCCGGCCGCACTTCTGAGCCAGCCTCCTCGCGTCCCATCAGAGAGCGGGATGAAGAATCAGGGACCCTCCGTCGGGGCAGGGAAGGTGTGGGCTGGGAGGTTGAGCTGGGGCCCACATCTCAGCAGCGTGGAGGGGTGGGTGCAGTCCGGCGAGACGGGGTTAGCAGGCACGGGTGTAGACGTCCACACTCGGAGCCGAGAAGTAGTGGCATCAAAGTTGCATGAGGAACACAGGAGAACAGAGAGTGAGAGCGAGAGAGACCCAGCCCTGGGGTTGGGGGCGGAAGAGGCCCGGGGACTCCAGCGGGGGGTCCTCTGAGTGCACAGGGGGACCCAGAGCAGGGGACGGTTGGGGCCAGTGCATGCGGACCCTGTGTGTGGTTCTGGGGTGCTCAGGGTCGGGGGTGGTGCCGTGCTGGCCGCACGTCCAGGAGGGTTGCTCACTGCGCAGACACGACGGTCCCCCGACGTGTGCGCTCAGGACGGGCTTGTGAGGGGCCGGGCGTTCGCTGCCGCTGGACGGAGGGAAGGAGTCTCCTCACGGGCAGGCGCGTGCAGGCCCCGGACGCCTGGGTTCTGACCTGTCCTGAGGCTGGAGGGATCGAGGACGTGTTCCCGGTCCGGCGGGTGGGGAAGGATCTTGTGTTGCACTTGGTGGGAAGTGTGTCCCTGTGGGAATAACAGGCGGGAAGGTTTACAGGCTCCGTGTTAAAGACAACACAAGGGTGCCGATGTGGAAGCGAAGGCCCGGGGCTCCCACCCCATGGCAGGTGCAGCTCGCGGGGCTGGGGGACCTCCCAGCGGGTCCCCAGCTGCTGGAGCATCCATTCCCCCACTCCGCAGGGAAGGGGCCACTCAGCACAGGGTGCAGGAGATTCCTCTGCTCCCAAGCGTCGGGATTCTGTGCGTTTCCAGTAGCGCGAGATCCTCGTCTGTCACAGGCCTTAGCAAATCGCGCATCGGACCGGCAAGCGTGCGGGGCGAGGTCTGGGTGTTTTGTTTTTCGGTATTGGATCAGGGGAAGTGAACGGCATGTGCTCTGCCCTCTGGGACCCAGCCTCGAGCTGGCGAGGCCGCCGTGGTTGTCCGCTGACCCCGCCGCGGCCAGCCCGAGCAGGGATGGCCCAGGGCGGGGGGCCGTCTCCCACGGCTCCGCAGGCCCCCCTCCCGTCTCTGTTCTCGGCAAACGTGTCTCGGTGAGACCGCCCCTGATGCGCGGCTTACTGAGACGTGAGTGTCCAGGTGACCGTGTATCTACTGCCACCAGGATCCAGATGTTTGAGGCAGAACCTTCCGTAAGAGGTGAGGGTGTGCGGGCTGCAGGATTTGGTCCCTGTGACCTTTGCCCCTTCCTGGCTGTGGAGGTGGAGATGCTGTAAAATGGGCAGAAACACTGTTTGCAGCTCTTCTCGTTCACGTCTCCCTGTGTTCCCTTTTGCAAATATAAAAAAAAAAAAAATCCAAAATTTTAACCCTGTTTTGTTTGCTTCGGTGCTTCTCACTAGAGGTTGGTAAATGACTGAGAAAAGTTCAAATTGAGAGAAAAGATGTTCAATGTGTGTAAAACTTAGTAGGTGTCGAAGACACATCCACAGACTCCTGAGTCGCCTTTGCTGAAAACCCGTGACACGCGGACTTCCGGATGCGCACCAGGGACCTTGGACCTGACGTGAAACGCTCTGGTCCTAGGGGCCGGGCCCTCGGTGGACACAGAGGTGGTGCTGGGCTCCCGATGGTCCAGGACGGCTTTGATGGGGGCGAGGCGGTGTGGCGGCGGGATCCCGTGGGACCGCTGGGCAGTCTGCTCATGGACGCCGGGGCAGGGCAGGCAGGGCCGAGCGGGACGCTGTCCTTCCGGGCGGGGGTGCTCCAGCCAGGTGACGGGACCCAGCAGCCGCGTGGAGTGGGGTCCACGGCCACGAGGACTGCTCGGGCCGTCCTGCAGTCGCAGTCCTCACGGACCCTCTCCCGGTGTTTCTGCCCCTGTGTCTTCCAGAACAGGGGTTAGTGGGACATGGGCTGTGGCCTTGAGCCTGGAGACGCCAGGGTAGCTGGGCGGCTGTCAGAGTCCGTTGGCGCTCATTCAGCTCCGCCCTGGATTGCACACGGGAAACGGAGACCCGGAGAGGGCAGAGGTTGGCCTGGTCACCTTGCTGGGCTGATGGGACATCCCTAGAAATCAGGGGCCGCCCTGCTCATGTGTGCTCCCCACGCGGAGCGGCGCCTTTGCCCATCTGAGGTTCTGAGAGCCAAAGCCTCTGGACGCTCTCCTCAGCAGCCCCTGTGTGTGTGTCCTGGGCATACATTCTGGACAGAAGACCCCAAGCTCTTTATTTTGTCCTTAAAGCCCCTTGTTTTCTTTCAGGATTTCTAACTCAGATGTTTTAAGGGACCCAGGCACCCCCGAGTCTCTGGTGGTTTGGGCCAGACTGCCCAGTGGTCAGGGCATGGCCGGAAGCGGTCTCTGACAGACCCTGTTGTACCAGCACCAGTGATGGGTCCTCAGGGATGGGGGTGAGGATCTGGGAGGGCTTTCCGGAGGCTGCATCTCAGCTGGGCCACGTCATATTAGGACCAAGGCGGGTGCACACGAATCCACCCCAAGTTCTGAAGTAGGAGGGAGATTTATCATTGAGCTCACGGGTGGCCTGCTATCCTGGGTGGGGTGGGGGGTCTGCATGTGGCTGGGCCGCAGGGCACCTTATGCTGGGAGGGGATGGAGGGCGGGTTGTCCAGTGGGCCGGCCCCGGGTGGCAGCCTGGCGACCCTGTGTGTCCGATGTTTCCTGGTCTCCCTTCTCCCTCGTGACAGACCTTCTAACCACGGGGCCTTGTGTCCTGGGCCGCAGCTCAGCCTCCTGGCCCTTTGTGGTTGGGCTTTGCCGCGGGCGGGGGAGCCGCATTGGACACGCCTGCTGTGGGGGCCACCTGTGGACAGGCGGGGTCACGTGGCTCAGCGCTCCCTCCCACGGAGCCTCGTTGCACTCCTGTCCCTTGGAGCCCATGGAGAGCCGCTGTCGCTTCCGCAATGCCCTGCTTTAGCATTTTCTGTGATAATATAACTTCTGCCCGTTGGGCAAGAGCGGGACACACAGGAGACGGCATCGGAGGGCCTCGGCACGGCTGCTGTGTGTCCCCTTTGGTCTGACGTAGTGCGTTGTGTACCTGTGAGTGTGGCAGTGAGGCCTAGAGTTGGGGAAACCATGCGTGGCACCCTGTGGGTGCCCCCACATGATCGCTCGCACGGAGCTCCCTGCAGCGGGCGGCGTCCCCTGGGTGCTGCTGGGACTCATGCTGGCCCACGTTCCCCAGCCGCGGGCGGCCTGCCCACCTGGACCCGCCGCCTGATTTCGGCATCCACACGCTTGTCATCCCGTAAAGTCTACTCGAGGGTCATGTCTGGAGCTCGGGGTCAAACCCTGGCTGTTCCCCGGATGCCCTTGGCCAGCAAGTGGGCACGAGCCCCCAACCGGGTCAGCGGGACACAGAGGGGATTGGAGGTCCCAGGCTTATGTCCCCCTGGGGGCTGCCCTAGGTGGGGAGGGGCAAGGGGTGGCGTGGACACAGCGTGAGATGCCCAGTGGCCAGGGAGCTGGGGGGCCTGGCCCAGAGCAGCCCTGCCCACCTGGAGCCATGCTCGGGGATCAGGCTGACTAGGTCCGGAGAGCCCCGTGCTCCCGCCTGTGCAGACTCCCCTGCGTGTGCAAGCTCACGGGTATGGGCAAGGGCCCAGCCCCATGCCATGACGTGTCTGTTGCAGGTCGGTGGCGGAGGCCACGGAGGTGGATCTGAACATGCGTGTGGGGCTGCACACCGGCCGGGTCCTCTGCGGGGTCCTCGGCCTGCGCAAGTGGCAGTATGACGTGTGGTCCAACGACGTGACCCTCGCCAACGTCATGGAGGCCGCCGGCCTGCCCGGGTGAGTCAGGGCGAGGCAGTGTGCTCTGGGGTCCAGAGGACAGTGTGGGAGGGGCCCGCGCCGCTTCCCCAAACTCACGTGCTGGGAGCATGGGCCGGGCGGCCGCAAAGCAGACGACACCGGGTCCTGAGCAAACTCCACCTGCCCTGGGGGTCCTGGGGGAGCCACGGTGGGAGCCGTGGCAGGAGCCACCTGCACGTCCCCCAGCTCCAGGCCTGCATCCCCTTCCCCTGCCGTCTGGGACCGTCACACGCATAGCTGGGCCTTCGGTCCTGCAGGACTGAGAGGCAACGGACGCTGGGCAGCCCCACCCCGTCTGTGTCCGCGGAAGGGGCTTGTGGGGCTGACCGCGTCCGGGCCGGCCAGGCCACGCCTTGGCTGGGACCCGCGGTGGCATCCACTCCCACTCTGTGCTTGCACCCGAGACCCCTCTGCTGCCCCAGAGCCTGGAATGCTCCCCTCTGCTCCCGCTGATGCTCGGCCCGTCCCCGGTCCCGAGCCCTCCCCAGCAGCTCCCCCCTTGCTGGGCTCCCTCCCCCTCTTCTTCCCAGGTGACCGGCGCTGCCCGGTGACACAGGGAGCCCGAGTGCCCCTCCTGGACCTGCCCATGGGTGGGCCGCCAGCGCTGCCTCGGCAGGCCCTGGGCACTGTGGTGCTGCTGTCTTGCAGGAAGGTCCACATCACGAAGACGACCCTGGCGTGCTTGAACGGTGACTACGAGGTGGAGCCGGGGCATGGGCACGAGAGGAACAGTTTTCTGAAAGCTCACAACATCGAGACCTTCTTCATCGTGCCGTCACATCGGCGGAAGGTGAGCTCCAGGACTGGGACGGGGTTCCCGCTCACCTGGCTTGGGCCAGGCCAGTCGGAGCCCGGGTCCTCTCAGGGGCTGGACTGTCCTGCATCCTCTGTGCCCACCACCTCCCCGGGCCTTTACCCCCCCTTGCAAAACAGGCCAGGGATGGGGGAGCACTGAGCAAAGGGGTGCTGTGCACACAGGGGGCCTGTGACCATCGTGTCACTGTGCTTAAGGAAACTGAGCTGGACATGATCAAGGGAGACCTAGTCTTTTCAGGGTTCAGGTGAGGGGTGGAGGGCCTGGGGAAGGGCTTGGGGCACACATGAGGGGTACAGGGCCTGGGAAGGGCTCAGGGCACAGGTGAGGGGCTCAGGGCACAGGTGGGGGGTGCAGGGTGCAGGTGGAGGGTGCAGGGTGCAGGTGGGGGGCTCAGGGTGCAGGTGAGGGGTTCAGGGTGCAGGTGAGGGGCTCAGGGCACAGGTGAGGGGTTCAGGGCACAAATGAGGGGTATAGGACAGAGGTGAAGGGTTCAGGAAACAGGTGAGGGGTGCTGGGCTCAGGGGAAAGTGAGAGTACAGGTGAGGGGCTCAGGACACAGGTTAGGAGCTCAGGGCGCATGTGAGGGGCGCAGGGCGCAGGGGAGGGGTTCAGGGCGCAGGTGAGGGGTGCAGGGCGCAGGTGAGGGGTTCAGGGCGCAGGTGAGGGGCACAGGGTGCAGGGGAGGGGTTCAGGGCGCAGGGGAGGGGCTCAGGGCGCAGGTGAGGGGTGCAGGGCGCAGGTGAGGGGTTCAGGGCGCAGGTGAGGGGCACAGGGTGCAGGGGAGGGGCTCAGGGCGCAGGTGAGGGGCTCAGGGTGCAGGTGAGGGGTTCAGGGCTCAGGTGAGGGGTTCAGGGCGCAGGTGAGGGGTGCAGGGCGCAGGTGAGGGGTCAGGGTGCAGGTGAGGGGTTCAGGGTGCAGGGAAGGGGTTCAGGGCACAGGTGAGGGGTGCTGGGCTCAGGGGAAAGTGAGGGTACAGGTGAGGGGCTCAGGACACAGGTTAGGAGCTCAGGGCACATGTGAGGGGCACAGGGCGCAGGTGAGGGACGCAGGGCACAGGTGAGGGGCTCAGGGTGCAGGTGAGGGGCTCAGGGCGCAGGTGAGGGGTTCAGGGCGCAGGTGAGGGGCTCAGGGTGCAGGGGAGGGGTTCAGGGCGCAGGTGAGGGGTTCAGGGCGCAGGGGAGGGGTTCAGGGCACAGGGGAGGGGTGCAGGGCGCAGGGGAGGGGCTCCGGGCACGGGTGGCCCCAGTACTCCTTCAGGACATAGCAGGTGGGATATGAGGGAGAGCTTCAAGCTTCTCTGTCCTGTGTGTCCGTGGATCGGGGCTGTGCTGCCCCTTGTGACCTGGGGACCGTGGCTGCTGGGGGCTCCAGGGCAGGACAGGCTGGGCTCAGTGAGCTCACTCCTGAAGAACGGGAGAGAGGGTATGGCAGGTGTCGGTGGGCTTGGAGGAGGGCCGGGTGAGGGGTTGGCGCTGGACCCCAGGACAGCAAAGGCCACCCATGTGGGAGTGGAGGGTGGGGTAAGAAGGGCAGGGACCCCAGGGGTTGGTGGGTGGTGGTCCTCAGCCAGCTGCTGGCCCAGCCAGTAACGTCCAGGCTCCAGGGTCCCTACCTGGCCTGGCCCCAAATCTTCCCACGGCTCCTCCCCAGGACTGGGGCCTTGCTCTGGTTTTCAGAGGCCCCAGGGTAGCTGCGAGCTGTGTGCTGTAGGCCCGGCTTGCTGGTTCCATCCACGTCTGTTTGGCCTTGAGCACACGGTCCCCATGATCTCCCTGTCCCCGTCAGGTGCCCGCTCCCAGCTTGGGGGCATGGGGGGCAGCATGGGTCTGCTGACGGGTGTCTCCGTGCCGGCTGTCGGCACAGATATTTCCAGGGCTGATCCTCTCCGACATAAAGCCTGCCAAGAGGATGAAGTTCAAGACTGTGTGTTACCTGCTGGTTCAGCTCATGCACTGTCGGAAGATGTTCAAGGCGGAGATCCCCTTCTCCAACGTCATGACCTGTGAGGATGATGACAAGGTAGGAGGGCCACCTCCCCGCCTCAGGAAGTCTGGCCCTGCGTGCTTTCTAACCGTGTTAATGCTGTTCAGAGCCAGGCTGCTTTTGCTTTCCTGGAAAAATCTTGCTATCATCTTGCATTTTTTTTTTTTTTGCAATTTGGCCTTCCACATGTTTGTGGGTCAATGCTTGCCCAGACCCCCAGCAGCTGTCTGAACCTTCCCTGAGGATATTCATGCTCATCAGATGATCTGTCGTGAGGTCTGGAACCTCAGCCATGGCTTGCGAGCCCGGGTGCCGTCAGGCAGGCTTGTCTCTGGCCGCCCCCACCCCCTGGTTCTCCTGCTGCGCACCTGTTCACTCCCTTCCTGTTCAAAGTCGTCCAGTCCATGGAAGGTGGCCTCCTGGAGGTGCCTGCCTCGTGGCCTGGCTGCCAGGATTTTCCACTTTTCCTCTTGGGTTGGTCAGAATTGTCTTTGGGTGTTCTGGTCTTCTGCTGGGTTTGGGGGTGGTGCTGCTCTGTGGGGGTCCCAGCATCCCCTTCAACCACATGGGCCTTGCATCTCGGGGGGCAGAGACCCCAGTCGTCTGGGGCAGGGGTCGTGTCCCAGGAGGCTGGGACAAGCCTGGAGTGCCGCCCCTTCCCCTCCTGCGTCCTCGTGTCCTGGGGCCCCCAGCCCAGCGTGGCTCTGTCCTGTGACTCATGTCTGGTTCCTGAGACCGCTGTCTGCTCACTCCTGTTTTCCCTGCCATTCCGGGTTTTGTGACGTGGCAAGGAATTCCATCCCTGCAGTCCTGGGGGCTTTTCAGGAAGAAGCAAGAATCTGCTGGTGCTCCTGGGGATTCTTGCCTCGCAGGTTTTTTGTGGTTTTGACTGTGAGCTCACATTTGTGAGAATTTTGCTGGAAATTCTTCAAGAGCGGTGCTGATGTGGGTTCTATCAAGATTGGCCTTCCCCTCGGCCAGGTACCTGGGGGCTTCACGTGCTTGCCCAGTAGATTTTAGATGTCTCAGCTGGGCAGACGTGTGCAGATGTGTTCCCGGGGGTCCCCTCGGTGCAGAGCCAGGTTTAAGACTGTCCCCCGTGTAAGGGCTCCCCATGTGAGTGTTTGCTGAAGGGGCCGCTGGGGGTGTGGGCCCCCGCTAGAGCTTTGACCTCACTGCCCACCGTGCTCAGGCCCCGCGTTGCTGCGGTTGGCTCTTGAGGGATGACGGGCTCTCCAAGCTCTCCAGGTCTCAGAGGGCAGCGACGCATCAGCCACCTGCCCGGCCTGGGTTCCCGCGTCGGATGTCCTCTGGTGGCTTCCCTTTCTTACCAGCTTCCTGTGCATTTGAAAGTGTGTGTGTGTGTGTGCGTGAGTGTGGGTGCACATGTGTGTATAAGTGTGTGCATGTTTGTGTGCGTGCATGGATGAGTGTGCACACGAGTGTGTGCATGCAGGCATGTGCGTGCATGAGTGTATGAGTGTGTGCGATGCATGCACGTGTGTGTGTGTGGGGGGAGATTCCTCACCCCGTCCTCTTCCTCCTGCTCCTCCTGGGAGCGCAGAGCCATGCTGGGTTTCTTCCGGTCTCCCACATCCTGAATCCTGGCCCAGCCCCGGACACCCCAAATCCCTGGAGTCACAGGTCAGGCTCTGCCCACCTTGAGACTCTGGTCCTTCATGTGTGTGTGCTGGGGACAGTGGGTTCTGGCCCTCCAGCCTCCCTCCTTGGGGGCCACTTGCTGCCTCATGCTATACCCGGTGCCTGAGTGCGGCGTGCGGGCGTGCACCCTTGCCTTCATCCCTGTCGCTGTGCCCGGCACCCCAGGTCCAAGGCCGAGCCCCCCAGCCATCGTGTGGTTTCAGGGCTCCTCATCTGCGCCCAGCTCCCTGACCTTAGAGGGTCTCCCTGCACCACTGGTGAGCTGCCTGCGAGTGTGTGGGACTCCTGCACCCCAAGCTTTGGCCCCACGTCTGGTCCCTCCCCACCAGCCGGCACTTCCAACCTCCGTGGCCCAGGCAGTTCCCCTGCCGGGGAGACAGAGGGGCAGGCAGGTAGTGGGCTGGGGAACCGCGGCTTCCCCTCATCGCCATCTGCCTTGTGAGCGGTGGAAATAAGCCACAACGTGCAGGATAGCAGTGTCTGCACCGTGGGAGGCCCCCAGCGGTTGAGACAGGGCAGTGACAAGGCCGGTGGTCCCGAAGGATGGGGTGGAGAGGCGCAGAGGCAGGGCCGGCCCGCCAGTGAGGGCAGCTCGGGAGGTGGCCGTCGAGTGACCCGCGGGGCAGGCCCTTCCGCCTGTGGGTGCTGTCCCTAGGGCTCCCCCAGAGCCTGCGTCCCCTTCGGGATGAGGTCTCCCATTGGCCTTGTCTTCCCTCCTTTGCGTCCAGGCCTCACTCCCGTGCAGGTGCCCTCGTGTGTGGCCAGGGTGGACCCCGCGGACGGCACTGGGCTGGTCCGTCCCACTGCGCACCTCGCATCACACGTGTGGATTTAACGGGTGTCGCGGGATGATCTACGAGTAGCTTGGTCGCTTGTTCTTGTCACTTGCCGGTACGGTGTCGCAAACGTTTCTCATATTAATAAACGTTCCTCCGAAATGTGATCTTTATGTCACCGTGTGCGTCTCCAGCCTGAGGAGAAACTGTGTGTTGATTCCAGGTCCGTTGACGTTTAGGTCATTTATGATTTTTCGTTTTCTGGTCAGAGTGAGTAACTCAGCGTTTCTCTCATGGAAGTGCGTGGACGTCTGTGATCACGTCTGCAGATCCCGGGTCGGCGGGAGCGGGAGTGCGGTTGGTGTCCACACAGCCCCCCGCGCCGTGCCCAGCGCTCTGGTCCACGCACACCTCTGCTGTCCGGCTCCCTCCTCCTGACCAGCAACTTTTCCAAAATGTCGTTTCTACCATTTCTGTCTGAATTTAACAAAGGTAACGTTTTAGCTCACATTGAAACTCATCCTGGTAACGTCTTCCTCAGCTCAGCTCACGTCGTAGTCATGACTCTGACCCTTCCTCCACCTTGTATTAACTGTTGCTGACGGGAGAGCCACGCTCTTTCCTTCTGGCTGTTCACTGTGATGCTTTGGGTTAGAAGCGGCCGCCCCCATGAGCGAGTGTTTGCACTTTTTGACAATGAGGAGTAGATGCTGAATTTCAGAAACTGCATTCAGTATCTACGGAGGTGACCCACCCGGTGGCTTTCTCCCCGACTCGCACGGTGACAGGTGCCCGGGACCCTCCGGCGTCTCTGGGACACTGAGTAGCTGCTCCTCGCTGTCTGAGCTGCCGCGTCAGGATGCCCAAGCTGGGCATCGGGGCTCGTCTTGTGCTCTCTGCCTGGGACAGCACCGGCTCCTCTCTCTGCCACCACAGCCATGCGTGGGCCCCTCTCTTGTGGCTTTCAGTTGTTGCCAGAGGGGATATTGCAAGCCCTGAGGCCACCAGCTGCCCCGGGCGGGTCTGTGTCTGTCAGCCCCAGATGGGTCAGCCCAGGACCCAGTCTCCATCAGCCGCTCACCTCTGCGCACCAGCTCAGGCAGGCGCTCCCTGACCGTGGTCGGGTCTCAGGCCAGGTCTGCCATCTGGTGACAGCGTGCACGGGGCCAGGAAAGCAAGGCTGAGTGTGGCGTCTTTCCTTCTCAGGCCCCAGCAAGGACTGTTTCAAGCATGGGCATGGAGTCTCTCACCTGGGACTGTCATCGACGGCCCGGGCCCAGAGCTCTGTGCCCCCAGCGCCTCCTCCCTTCCTGTGTGTCCGGCCCATTCCAGTAAGAGGTTCTGCTCCTCCTCGCTCCCAGTGGCCTGTGTCCATGGAGCACATTAAACCCAGAGGCGTCAGCACGGCGATTCAGCCAACGTACCCACACTTCCCGAGTCCCGGTGAGCAGGGGGACATCGCAGAGACCCTACGATGTTACCAGTGAGAGAGATGTTGGCACCTCTATTACAAACCGTCACAGTTTTGAAGAGCAGAGCAGATTCCTGATAAATGTGAGGAGAGAAGATCCAGGCAGGAATGTAAATCTGTATGCCCTTTGGGGCGTTCCTGCAGCATGGGGGTCGACTGCAGGGCCCTGAGTGGTCCGGGGAGAGCGTATAGAGAGGGAGACTGGGGTACAGGCTGGGAGGGAGCAGCCGCTTGCTGACCACAGCCCGGAGGGGCCAGTGCCAGGCAGGGCCACGTCTCACCAGGTGCTGTCCCGAGCTTGTGTGTCGTGGGTGGGAGATGCTTTTGCTCGTCTCTGCTGCTCACCTGCCTCAGGGAGCAGGGTGTCCAAGCTGAGCCCCAGAGAGCGCACTCCTGCCCAGCCCCACCCAAATGAGGCCGTCACTGGGCACTGCCGTCCTTCCTGTCCCCCAGCTCACCACCCGTCTCTCCCAGCAACCGCATCCCATGGCAGGGAGCGGTCAACTGGGAGTGGAGGGGCAGATGGGCCCCAGCCCCCAAGGATGTCAATTTACACACGTGTGTGCTCAGGGGTCCTGCTAGTCAGCAGCAGGCTTGGTGGCATTGAAGAAAACCCCAGTTGTGGTGACTTGAATGAAAGGTTTCTTATGGTTAAAGTAAACCTGGATATCGGGCAGGACGGAGCTAATGTGGCGGCTTCACGATCATCTTGAACCAGACCTCTTCTATGATGCTATTCTGGCTTGCCTGCTATCACCTCATGGCCCAAGATAGATGCTGGGGCTCCAGTCATTGCGTCCACATTCCAGCTGGCAGATGGGGGGGGCAGGCAAGTACATTTCAGCCCCCAAGCCGGCTTTCCTAGGTGAGGCCTGCCTGCCCAGGCCAGTTCCTCCATGTGCCCACAAGCCCTGCCTGCGACCAGAGCGGGTCACCTCTCCTGCCCTGGGTCAGTGAGCAGATGGATCGACGGCCACCGGCCTCCCAGGAACCCGCCCCGCAGTCTGGCTCATCTTCCCAGCTGTGTGAGCAGCCCATAGTTCCCGGCGTGTCTGCCTCGCCTGGGCCTCCACGTGGACTGGGGTTCCAACTGACCCCCTCTGGCAGCACGGGGGGACCTGCTTACTGTCTCCACTGAGGACAGGGAGAGCCAGCTCGAGGACTCGGTCTGGGCCAGCGTGCTTCCAGCTCTTCACAAGCATGAGCGTTCTGCGTCTTTTGAGAACTCCCCTCGGGGGCCACCTTTGTTCTCGTGTTACAGACCAGGAAGCTGGAGCACAGAGAGGTTAAGCAGCTCACTCAGGGTTGCACAGCTGCTGGTTTTCAGGTCTCTGCACTGAAGCCACCAGCCTTCCCTTTGGCAGGTCCAGAAAGAGGCTCGGGCAGCCAAGTTCCACAGCAAAATGAGCAACAAGTTTTCTCCTAAACCTGATTTTGATTCGGCTTCCAAGGAAATACATGTTTGTTGTGGAAAGTCGAGAAAAGTGTGAAAAAGAGGGAGACTGGGATCCGGGCCCCAGGAGGTCACATTACCGTCCTGTCCCATTGAAGGAGTCACTGCCCAGGGTCCCCCGAGTGCCCAGGATGGCGCCGCCCCCCAAGAGGTCAGCCCTGCCCCCCTCTTGGCCTCTGCAGACCCGGGGCTGGTGGGCAGACAGGTGCTCCTCCTGGGATAACTGAGCGCTGTGGCAGAGATCCAGGGACCGTGGTGCCCACTGGCCTTTCCCTGCACGCCGATGCTCACGGGAGCTGATCTGGTGTCACGGGAGGTGGCAGGGTGCAAGTGTTTTTATCGTGTACAAATGCTTTAGGTCCCGGGGGAGGGCCCATTCGTGGGAGTGCATCAGGGGTTTGCCGGCCCTGCGGACCCTGCGTACAGGTGGGTCTTCCTGCGCTTATTCTCGGGCCTGGGGAGGCCGGGGCTGTGGAAATGGAAGGAGCACGTTCACAGGCGGGTGGTTGCGTGGGAGCGATCTGCAGGCTTCCCCGCAGAAGGTCAGTGGCTTGTTTCCAAGCAGGGACTGTGCGTGGCGGCTTTCTGTCCGTACCTGTTAAGGTTTCTGCAGCTTTCTGGAGGTGGGGGTGACGCGCTGCCCCGACCGCACATGCGTCCACCGCGGAACCAAGCAGCGTGCCCAGAGAGGCCTGGGGGCCCCCAGTGGCCTCCCCCGCGGTCACAGCTCGCCCGGCGACCGCACGGACCCAAACAAGGGAATGAGCTTTGGTGGTTGGGGTGCGTGTGGCTCTGGCCTGCTTCCTCCCGGCAGCCACACTCGGCTCCGGAGCAGTTCCTTCATGGCCACAGTCCCCCTTCTGCTGGGGTCACACGGCCGCCCTCCCCAAAGCCCAGCTGCACTGACTACTCTGCGTCCCGTGACTCACACTTGAGGGTGTTGTATACGCCCTGCGACCTTGGCTCTCTCTTCAGTCTCCGCGCAAAGCCCGCAGGTCCCTCCAGGCTGTTCCTGCGTCAGTAGCTCGAGCCTTGCCGTGGCCACGGGCGTTCCGCGGTGTGGAGGGACCACCGTTTGCATGGCCTGTTGAAGGACCTTTTGGTTGTTTCCAGCTCCGACTGTTGCAAATAAAATTGCAGTCAGTGTTCACGTTCAGAGTTTGGTGGGGACATAACTGCTTATTTGCTGGGAGAGACGCCCGACCGTGCCATGGATGGGTCTTGGTTTTTTGTTTTTGTTTTTTAAGAAACTGCCAAACCGTTTGTGGAGTGACTGTCCCGTTTCACGTTCCCAGCAGCCACGTGTGAGAGATCGGGCTTCTCTGTGTCCTCGCCAGCCCGTGGTGCCGTCACTGTTTTTAGAACATTTTGACTGTTCTAATAAGTGTGTAGTGACACCTCATGATTTTATTTGGCATTTTCTGATGGCTAATCATGCCGATCGTCATTTCAAGTCCTTCTTTTCTTTTTTTTTATTCTTATGTGAATCCCCATACATTACATCATTAGTTTTAGATGAAGTGTTCCATGATTCATTGTTTGTGCACAACACCCAGTGCTCCATGCAGAACGTGCCCTCCTCAATACCCACCACCAGGCCAACCCATCCTCCCACCCCCCTCCCCTCTAGAACCCTGTTTGTTTTTCAGAGTCCATTGTCTCTCATGGTTCGTCTACCCCTCCGATTTCCCCTGCTTCATTCTTCCCCTCCTGCTACCTTCTTCTTCTTCTTTTTTTTTTCTTAACATATATTGCATTATTTGTTTCAGAGGTACAGCTCTGAGATTCAACAGTCTTGCACAATTCACAGTGCTTACCAGAGCACATACCCTCCCCAGTGTCTATCACCCAGCCGCCCCATCCCTCCCACCCCCCACCAATCCAGCAACCCTCAGTTTGTTTCCTGAGATTAAGAATTCCTCATATCAGTGAGGTCATATGATACATGTCTTTCTCTGATTGACTTATTTCGCTCAGCATAATACCCTCCAGTTCCATCCATGTCATTGCAAATGGCAAGATCTCATTCCTTTTGATGGCTGCATAATATTCCATTGTATATATATATACCACCTCTTCTTTATCCATTCATCTGTCGATGGACATCTTGGCTCTTTCCACAGTTTGGCTATTGTGGACATTGCTGCTATAAACATCGGGGTGCACGTACCCCTTCAGATCCCTACTTTTGTATCTTTGGGGTAAATACCCAGAAGTGCAATTGCTGGATCATATGGTAGCTCTATTTTCAACTTTTTGAGGAACCTCCATACAGTTTTCCAGAGTGGCTGCACCAGCTTGCATTCCCACCAACAGTGTAGGAGGGTTCCCCTTTCTCCGCATCCCCACCAACATCTGTCGTTTCCTGACTTGTTAATTTTAGCCATTCTGACTGGTGTGAGGTGGTATCTCATGGAGGTTTTGATTTGGATTTCCCTGATGCCAAGCCATGTTGAGCACTTTTTCATGTGTCTCTGGGCCATTTGGATGTCTTCTTTGGAAAAATGTCTGTTCATGTCTTCTGCCCATTTCTTGATTGCATTCTTTGTTCTTTGGGTGTTGAGTTTGATGAGTTCTTTATAGATTTTGGATACTAGCCCTTTATCTGATATGTCATTTGCACATATCTTCTCCCATTCTGTTGGTTGTCTTTTGGTTTTGTTGACTGTTTCCTTTGCTTTGCAAAAGCTTTTTATCTTGATGAAGTCCCAATAGTTCATTCTTGCCCTTGCTTCCCTTGCCTTTGGCAATGTTTCTAGGAAGAAGTTGCTGCGGCTGAGGTCAAAGAGGTTGCTGCCTGTGTTCTCCTTTAGGATTTTGATGGACTCCTGTCTCACATTGAGGTCTTTCAACCATTTGGAGTCTATTTTTGTGTGTGGTGTAAGGAAATGGTCCAGTTTCATTCTTCTGCATGTGGCTATCCAATTTTCCCAACACCATTTGTTGAAGAGACTGTCTTTTTGCCATTAGACATTCTTTCCTGCTTTGTCGAAGATTAGTTGACCATAGAGTTGAGGGTCCATTTCTGGGCTCTCTATTCTGTTCCATTGATCTATGTGCCTGTTTTTGTGCCAGTACCATACTGTCTTGATGATGACAGCTTTGTAATAGAGCTAGAAGTCCGGAATTGTGATGCCGCCAGCTTTGCTTTTCTTTTTCAACATTCCTCTGGCTATGCGGGGTCTTTTCTGGTTCCATATAAATATTAGGATTATTTGTTCCACTTCTTTGAAAAAAGTGGATGGTATTTTGATGGGGATTGCATTGAATGTGTAGATTGCTCTAGGTAGCATTGACATCTTCACAATATTTGTTCTTCCAATCCATGAGCATGGAACGTTTTTCCATTTCTTTGTGTCTTCCTCAATTTCTTTCATGAGTATTTTATAGTTTTCTGAGTACAGATCCTTTGTCTCTTTGGTTAGATTTATTCCTAGGTATCTTATGGTTTTGGGTGCAATTGTAAATGGGATGGACTCCTTAATTTCTCTTTCTTCTGTCTTGTTGTTGGTGTATAGGAATGCCACTGACTTCTGTGCATTGATTTTATATCCTGCCACTTGACTGAATTCCTGTATGAGTTCTAGCAGTTTTGGGGTGGAGTCTTTGGGGTTTTCCACATAAAGTATCATATCGTCTGCAAAGAGTGAGAGTTTGACTTCTTCTTTGCCGATTTGGATGCCTTTGATTTCTTTTTGTTGTCTGAGTGCTGTGGCTAGGACTTCTAATACTATGTTGAATAGCAGTGGTGATAGTGGACATCCCTGCCGCGTTCCTGACCTTAGGGGGAAAGCTCTCAGTTTTTCCCCATTGAGAATGATATTCGCTGTAGGTTTTTCATAGATGGCTTTTATGATATTGAGGTATGTACCCTCTATGCCTATACTCTGAAGAGTTTTGATCAGGAAAGGATGCTGTACTTTGTCAAATGCTTTTTCTGCATCTATTGAGAGGATCATATGATTCTTGTTCTTTCTTTTGTTAATGTATTGTATCACATTGATTGATTTGCAGATGTTGAACCAACCTTGCAGCCCAGGGATAAATCCCACTTGGTCGTGGTGAATAATCCTTTTAATGTACTGTTGGATCCTATTGGCTAATATTTTGGTGAGAATTTTTGCATCCATGTTCATCAGGGATATTGGACTGTAATTCTCCTTTTTGATGGGGTCTTTGTCTGGTTTTGGGATCAAGGTAATGCTGGCCTCATAAAATGAGTTTGGAAGTTTTCCTTCCATTTCTATTCTTTGGAAGAGTTTCAGAAGAATAGGTATTAATTCTTCTTTAAATGTTTGGTAGAATCCCCCTGGGAAGCCATCTGGCCCTGGGCTTTTGTTTTTTGGGAGATTTTTGATGACTGCTTCAATTTCCTTAGTGGTTATAGGTCTGTTCAGGTTTTCTATTTCTTCCTGGTTCAGTTTTGGTAGTTGATACATCTCTAGGAATGCATCCATTTCTTACAGGTTATCTAATTTGCCGGCATAGAGTTGCTCATAATATGTTCTTATAATTGTTTGTATTTCTTTGGTGTTGGTTGTGATCTCTCCTCTTTCATTCATGATTTTGTTGATTTGGGTCATTTCTCTTTTCTTTTTGATAAGTCTGGCCAGGGGTTTATCAATCTTGTTAATTCTTTCAAAGAACCAGCTCCTAGTTTTGTTGATCTGTTCTACTGTTCTTTTAGTTTCTATTTCATTGATTTCTGCTCTGATCTTTATTATTTCTCTTCTCCTGCTGGGTTTAGCTTTATTTTCTGTTCTTTCTCCAGCTCCTTTAGGTGGAGGGTTAGGTTGTGTACTTGAGACCTTTCTTGTTTCTTGAGAAAGGCTTGTATTGCTATATACTTTCCTCTTAGGACTGCCTTTGCTGCATCCCAAAGATTTTGAACAGTTGTGTTTTCATTTTCATTGGTTTCCATGTATTTTTTTTAATTCTTCTTTAATTTCCTGGTTGACCCATTCATTCTTCAGTAGGATGCTCTTTAGCCTCCATGTATTTGAGTTCTTTCCGACTTTCCTCTTGTGATTGAGTTCTAGTTTCAAAGCATTGTGGTCTGAAAATAGGCAGGGAATGATCCCAATCTTTTGGTACCGGTTGAGACCTGATTTATGACCTAGGATGTGATCTATTCTGGAGAATGTTCCATGGGGACTAGAGAAGAATGTGTATTCCGTTGCTTTGGGATGGAATGTTCTGAATATGTCTGTGAAGTCCATTTGGTCCAGTGTGTCATTTAAAGTCTTTATTTCCTTGTTGATCTTTTGCTTAGATGGTCTGTCCATTTCAGTGAGGGGGGTGTTAAAGTCCCCCACTATTATTGTATTGTTGTCGATGTGTTTCTTTGCTTTTGTTATTAATTGCCTTATATAATTGGCTGCTCCCATGTTAGGGGCATAGATATTTACAATTGTTAGATCTTCTTGTTGGATAGACCCTTTAAGTAGGATATAGTGTCCTTCCTCATCTCTTATTACAGTCTTTGGTTTAAAATCTAATTTGTCTGATATAAGGATTGCCACCCCAGCTTTCTTTTGGTGTCCATTAGCATGGTAAATGGTTTTCCACCCCCTCACTTTCAATCTGGGGGTGTCTTTGGTTCCAAAATGAGTCTCTTGCAGACAGCATATCGATGGGTCTTGTTTTTTAATCCAGTCTGATAGCCTGTGTCTTTTGATTGGGGCATTTAGCCCATTTACATTCAGGGTAACTATTGAAAGATAGGAATTTAGTGCCATTGTATTGCCTGTAAGGTGACTGTTACCGTATATTGTCTGTGTTCCTTTCTGGTCTATGTTGCTTTTAGGCTCTCTCTTTGCTTTGAGGACCCCTTTCAAGATTTCTTGTAGGGCTGGTTTCGTGTTTGCAAATTCCTTTAGTTTTTGTTTGTTCTGGAAGCTTTTTATCTCTCCTTCAATTTTCAATGACAACCTAGCTGGATAGAGTATTCTTGGCTGCATATTTTTCTCATTTAGTGCTCTGAATATATCATGCCAGTCCTTTCTGGCCTGCCAGGTCTCTGTGGATAGGTCTGTTGCCAATCTAATGTTTCTACCCTTGTAGGTTACATATCTCTTCTCCCGAGCTGCTCTCAGGATTTTCTCTTTGTCTCTGAGACTCGTAAGTTTTACTATTAGATGTCGGGGTGTTGACCTATTTTTATTGATTTTGAGAGGGGTTCTCTGTGCTTCCTGGATTTTGATGCCTGTTTCCTTCCCCAAATTAGGGAAGTTCTCTGCTATAATTTGCTCCATTATACCTTTTGCCCCTCTCTCTCTTTCTTCTTCTTCTGGGATCCCAATTATTCTAATGTTGTTTCGTCTTATGGTATCGCTTATCTCTTGACTTCTGCCCTCGTGATCCAGTAGTTGTTTATGTCTCTTTTTCTCACCTTCTTTATTTTCCATCATTTCATCTTCCATAATACTGATTCTCTCTTCTGCCTCATTTATCCTAGCAGTTAGTGCCCCCATTTTTGATTGCACCTCATTAATAGCCTTTTTGATTTCTACTTGGTTAGATTTTAGTTCTTTTACTTCTCCAGAAAGGGTTTCTCTAATAACTTCCATATTTTTTTCAAGCCCAGCTAGTATCTTTAAAGTGATGATTCTGAACTCTAGATCTGACATCGTACTAATGTCCGTATTGAGTAGGTCCCTGGCAGTCAGTACTACCTCTTGTTCTTTTTGTTGAGGTGATTTTTTCCGTCTCGTCATTTTGTGCAGAGGAGAATAGATTAATGAGCGAACAAAATGTTAGCAGAGTAACCATGTCCCCAGAAAATATACTCTAAACAAATCAGAAAAGACCTGAAGCAGTGGGAAAAGAAAGGGAAAGAGAGAAAAAAGAAAAAGAAAAAAAAGAAAAAGAAAAAGATAAAGATAAAAACAAAAACAAAACAAGACAACAACAACAAAAAAACCCCAGAATGTGATCAAATATGATCAGGCTGGTATATAGATCAGTGCCACACACCAGATTTGGGGTGTATTTTGGTCTTTTAGAAGAACGTGCCTCCCAAAATTTTAAAGAAAGAAAAACTTATATATGTAAAAAAATAAGGGTTGATATGATGAAGGGATGGAATATGACTGTAAAGATGGAAATTATAAAAAATTTTATAAAAGGAATTGATAAGAAGTTGTTTGAAAAAAGAAAGAAGAGGATTTAAAAAAAGAAAAAAGAAAAAAGAAAAGGGAGAGAATGTGATCAGGCAGGGGAATAGAAAATACCATATACTAGAGATTTAGGGTATATTTTAATCTGTTAGAAGAAACTATCTCAAAATTTTACAGAGAGAAAAACTTATATATATAAGCCAAAAATACGGGTAACTACTATGAAGGGATAGAATATGACTCTAAAAATTAAAAATAAAAATGTTTTTTAAAAAAAAGGGATTGATAAGATGTTGGTTGAAAAAGGGAAAAAGAAAAATTCAAAAAGAAATAAAAAGACAAAAAGACAGTTAAAAAAAATTAACTTTAAAAAACTAAAGAATCATGGTAAAAAAGCCGTGAATTCTATGTGCAGTAGTCCCCTAGCGCTGGAGTTCTGCCGTTCTCATTGATCGGTAAACTTGGTCTTGGCCGGCTGGTCTCGCTGATCTTCTGGGGAGGGGCCTGTTGCCGTGGTTTCCAAATGTCTTTGCCGGAGGCGGAAATGCCCCGCCCTTGCCCTGTCCGGGCTAAGTAATCTGCTCGGGTTTGCTCTCCGGGGCTTTTGTTCCCTGCGAGCTTTCCGTACAGTTTTGGAGGCGGAGAGTGGAAATGGCGGCCTCCCAATCTCCGCCCCGGAGGAGCCGATAACTCGGGGCCCGCTCCTCAGTGAGCCCCCAGAGAAAAGCCGCCAGTCACTCCCGTCTCCCCGGTCTCCGGCCGCACTCCGTGCTCACCCGGCCTGTGACCGCGCGTTTCTATCTCCGGTACCCGACCCGGTCTGGAGTCTCCAAACCCAGCAGATCCCTGCAGTGCAGTCCCGCGCGGCTCCTCCCGGGGGAAGAAGGTGAGTCTCCCCGGATCTGCCGCTTGTTGGGTCCCTGCTGGAGGAGCAGGGGCCCGACTGTGCCGCGGATCACGGTTTATGGCGACCCCGAGCTGAGGGCCCGCGCCTGGGCTCCGCCTCTGCAGCCGGCTTCCCTGCTCCGATCCCTGGGAGCTCTGCCGCCCTCAGGCACTCCCGGTCTTTCTGTGACCCCGAGGGTCCTGAGACCGCACTGTCCCGGAGGGTTCCACCCCCCGCTTAGCCACCCGAGTGACGTCCCTCGGCGGAACAGACTTTTAAAAGTTCCGGTTTTGTGCTCCGCGGTTCTATCACTTGCCAGACGCGGCCGACGGAGGCCCCTCCCCCGCCGTCTATCCTCCCGAATATCGCCTCGGATTCCCTTCTCCGCACGTCCTACCTTCCATAAAGTGGTCGCTTTTCTGATGAGAGAGTTGTTGCTCTTCTTTTCTTCGATCTCCTGTTGAGCTTGTGGGTGTTCAGAATGGTTTGATCCCTATCCAGCTGAATTCCTGGGAGGAGACAAATCCAGGTCTCCTACTCCTCCGCCGTCTTGCTCCGCCCCCCCAAGTCCTTATTTTCTGTCCACGTATTTTTCTCTTCTTTTTTTTTGGAAAAATGTCTGTCTTGATTTCTAATCTGAGTGACTTCTTGGTACTGTTGACCTTTGAGAGTTCTTCAAATTCTGGATCTGATTCTTCTGTCAGATGTGTGGTTTGTACGTGTTTTCTCCCAGCGTGTGGCTTGTCTTTCACAGGACAGATGTTTTAAATTTTGAAGATGTCCAATTTACTGATATTTTTTCCTTTATGAACTGTGTTTGGTTTTGGTGTTGCAAGAGATCTTTAAGTAGCCCAAACCCCAAAGATTTTCACCTTTCTTCTAAGAGTTTATACTTACATGTTTTATAGTTAAACCTGTGATGTGTTTTGAGTTAATCTTTTATAAGGTGTGAGGTTTAGGTCAAGATTTACTTTTTGGGGGGCGCCTGGGTGGCTCAGATGGTTGAGCATCTGCCTTCAGGTCAAGTAATGATCCCAGGGTCCTGGGATCAAGCCCCACGTTGGGCTCCTTGCTCAGTGGGGAGTCTACTTCTTCCTCTGCCTCTCCCTCTGCTTATACTCTCTCTGTCTCTCTCTCCCTCTCAAATGAATAAATAAAATCTTAAAAAAATAAAGATTTACTTTTTTTGCGTGTGGACGTCCATTTGGTCCAGCGCCATTTGTGGAAACGACTATCCCTCTTCCATTGAATTGCTTTTGCATTTTAGTCAAAAATCATTGACCATACTTGTGTGAGGCTGTTTCTGGGCTCTCTAGGGTGTTCTGTTCCTCTGAGAACACCCTACTGTCCTGATCAAAGGAGCTATACAATAAGTCTTAACATTGGGTTGAGTGATTTTAAGAAAAAGAATGAAGGGGGGGAAATTGGAGGGGGAGACGAACCATGAGAGATGATGGACTCTGAAAAACAAGGTGGGAGGATGGGTTAGCCTGGTGATGGGTATTAAAGAGGGCACGTTCTGCACGGAGCACTGGGTGTTATGCACAAACAATGAATCATGGATCACTACATCAAAAACTAATGATGTAATGTATGGGGATTAACATAATAAAAAATTTAAAATTAAAATAAAAAAAAAAGAAAAACATCTTCTAATCCATGAGCATGGGTATCCCTCCTTGTATTGAGATCTTTGATTTCTTCCATCAGTATTATATAGTTTTCAGCATACAAGTTGTGTACGTGTTTTGTTAGAGTTGTACCTAGGACTTCATTTTTTCCCCCGTGATTATAAATGGCACTGAATTTTAACTTTGGTCTTCACATGCTGATTATTAGTTTAAGAAATACCTTTATTTATTTACTTATTTATTTTTAGAGAGAGAGCGCATGTGTGGGAGCAGGGGGAGGGGCAGAGGGAGAGAGAGAACCTCAAGCTGACTCTCCACTGAGCACGGAGCCTGACGCAGGGCTTGATCCCACGACCCTGAGGTCACAACCTGAGCCAAAACCAAGAGTCAGACGCCTAACTGACTGGCCACCCAGGCGCCCCAGTAAATACCCTTTTTATGTTTATCTTGTTTCCGGTGACCTTGTGGATTTCATTTGTTCTAGGGCTTTTCCTCCCCTTGGAATTTTCTATGTAGACCATCCTGTCATCTGCAAATAGGGCCAGTTTTAGTTCTTTCTTTCTAATATTTGCCTTTTATTTCCTTTTCTTGCCCTATTGCAGTGTTTGCAGTCTCTAGCACCGCTGAAAGTCAGGGGGAAAGCACTCCGTTTTTCACCAGAGACTATGATGCTAACTATCGGTACTGTGTAGATCTTCACCAAGTTGGGGAATTTCCCCTCCCTCCCTAGTTTTCTGATCATGTTTATCAAGAATGTGTATTGGATTTTGTCAAATGCTTTCTCTGTATCAATTGACACAACCATGGGATTTGTTCTTATGGTGTTAATATGGTGTAGGCATCGACGTACAAATATGTAAAAAGACTTGCATCTCTAGAAATGGTTATGGTGTATGCTGCTATTTATATACTGCTGAATTCTGTTTGCTGACATTTTGTTAAAGATTTTAGCATCAGTAGTGAAAGAGATGGCCAGTGGTGTTCCTTTTTTTGTACTGTCTTGGTCTGATCTTGGTATCAGGATAATACTGACTTTATAAAGTACGTTGGAAGGTGTTACCTTTTCTATTTTCTGGAAGATATTGTATAGAATTGGTGTTAATTCTTATTTAAATGTTTAGTAGAATGTCTCCAGTGAAACTCTCTGGGCCTGGAGATTAATTTTTCAGGAGTTTTACGGTTATGAATTGACTTTCTTTAGTAATTACAGGGCTAATCTAATAATCTTTCGTGTTGGGTGAGTTGTGGTTATGTGTTTTGAGTAGCTTTTTGATCTGAGTTGTCAAATCAATGTGTATAATTGTTCACAGAAATTCCTTGTTACCTTTTTGATGTCTGCAATGTCTGTAGTAGAATCACATTTCATTCCCGAGTTTGTTATCGCCTTTCTCTTTTTTTCTTTGTCATGCCTGCTAGAGATTTGTCCATTTTATTGATATTTTAAAAGAACCAATCTCTGTTTTATTGCCCTGTGCTGGGTACCGCCCCCATCCACATGGGGTGCCACATGAATGTCACGTGCCCCCATTTGCAGACGTGGGAGTCCCAGGCGGGGTAGCTGGGACTGCATCCAGCCCCGAACCCGGCCCCCCAGACTGCAGTGGGCGAGCACGCAGGCTGGAGGGAGCATGAGAGCTTCTTCTTCAGTAAGTGGAGGATTTGCTAACATTTCTTTCTTTCCCCCGTGGCTGCAGCGGAGGGCGTTGAGAACTGCGTCGGAAAAACTCAGAAACCGCTCGTCCTTCTCTGCAAACGTCGTCTACACCACCCCGGGCACGCGCGTCAACAGGTACATCAGCCGCCTCCTGGAAGCCCGTCAGATGGAGCTGGAGATGGCGGACCTGGACTTCTTCACCCTGAAGTACAAGCAGGCTGAGCGTGAGCGCAAGGTAGGTGACCGGGACCTCAGGAGCGCAGAGAACCCTGGGGGCCCCTCGGCCGTGGCCCCCCGCCCTTGCTCTTGTTGATGCGGCTGTGGTTCCTGGTCCCGGGTGTCCCCAGGGGACCCCGCGTGTCTCCCAGTGGCCACAGCCACTGATGGTGGGTCTCGGTGTCCCCTAGTACCACCAGCTGCAGGATGAATATTTCACCAGTGCCGTCGTGCTCGCGCTCGTCCTGGCCGCCTTGTTCGGCCTCGTCTACCTTCTCATCATCCCGCAGTAAGTGTGGCGGGCCCCGCGGTCAGCGGTTGGGGGAGAAGGGCCGGGGGTCCCTTCCATGTCCGCTGGCATCTCCCCCGTGGTCCCCAGCTCGTGGGGATGGCGCCGGCCACGGCCAGCTGTCCGCGGGCTCCAGGGAGCCGGGAGGGCAGGCCCCAGCTGCCCGCGTGTGGGGCACTCACTCCCAGGTTCTCCGTTGTCATGCAAACAACCCTAAGACACCAGCCGTTCCTAGCGTTTCCATCCACACAACGTGTACCCTTGACTCCAGGACAGATTTCGAGGGAGAAAATGCACATTGGTTTCTGGGTGTGCGTCATTTTCAGATACGTCAAAATGAGGAAAAGTGGCCTCTGGAAAAGAAGAAAAGTGTAGTAATTGAATAATATTCAGTTATGCTAAGTCAAAGTGAGCTTACAGTGTTTGTTTTTGATGGGAAGATGCATTTTCCTTCCAGACAGACAGCTTTCTTGACAAGACCTCCCTAGCGGAGTTGTTCCCCTGTGAGTTTCCGGGGTTCCCAGAAAGCACAGGAAGCTGCCCCGTCCCCGGACACTGGGAACACGGTGACCACCTGATGGCCCTGTGTGGGGATTCAGCTTTTTCTACAGAAGCTGCTCTCAGATGACATCCAAGGGGAGGGCAGCATCCAGGGGCCTGTCCTTCAGGAGGGAGGACCTCGTGGCAGACCCAAGTGGATAGAAGTCGGGGTGGAGACAGGAAGGGACTTGGTGGAGAGGTCAGGCATTGGAATCGCAGGCTCTTCTTGGGCACACCTTGCTGCGCCCAGCCCGCAGTGAGCCTGTGTCTTCTGTCCTAGGAGTGTGGTCGTCCTCCTGCTGCTGGTGTTCTGCATCTGCTTCCTGGTGGCCTGTGTCCTGTACCTGCACATCACCCGGGTCCAGGTGCGTGCGTGTGCGTG
>NW_023270498.1:1023065-1030554 GCF_011800145.1 Mirounga leonina
GGTGCGTGCGTGCGCGTGCGTGCGTGTCCCGTACCTGCGCATCCCCCAGGTCCAGGTGCGTGCGCATGTGTTTACACGTTGTTTGGAACGGGTCATGTGCGTCTTGTATCTGTGTGTCCCCTGGACAGCTTGTGTGTATGCCTGTGTCCTGTTCCTGTGCATCACCTGGACAGGTACACGTATGGCCTCCGCCTGCCCTCTCGACAGCACAGGTGGGGCGGTGGAGACCCTCACCCTCTGGAAGAGCAGGAGCTCATGAAGCCCTGTCGTGTGCCGGGTCCTGCTCAGAGTTCTGGGGGCACACGGGGACACAGGGCAGGCAGTCTGTAGTGATGGAGTGAGGCCCACACGGTGTGTCGCCCTCTCCTGAGCGCAGAGTCCCTCAGGGCGGGGGACCAGCGGTCTGTGGTGCACTCACGTGGTGGACAGGGCAGCTGCACTGTGGAGGGTTCTCCGTTGGCTTTGCTGTTGCGACCTTTGGGGTGGGGGGTGTGGGATGGCACCGGGCAGCTGTGCTCCTGGGAGAGCCCTCGGTCCCAGCCCTGTGTGGCCTCCGTCCATGTCTCCACACACCCCACTTCCCCGTGTGACTCCACCGCCACATCCAGCAGACCCGGTGTTGTCTTTGTATAATTGTTGGAAGCCGCAACTTTTTTAAAAACTAAATTTGGTTTTATTCGCTTAACTTTGTTGTTATTCATAGATAACTTCTTGTTTTTTGTTTTTTTTTTAATTGAAAAAACGCTATTTATTTAAACCATACTTCCAGTTTTTGGATCTTCGTAGAGTCACACTTGACTGGAAACTGCCATTTTCCTCTTTGAGTAAGATGGTGTATTCACATAATGTTCGGTGAGCACGTGCCAGGTGGAGCCGGCTTCTAGAGCCTGCCACAGCCCGCTGGGGAGCTGGGAGCCGGGAGCTGGGGGGGACACGCTCCTCCTGGCGCAGGTGGTCTCAGCCCGAACCCTGTGGAGTTCAGTCTCACGCGCCCGGCGGTGTCCCCGAGCAAGCTCTGAGTGTCCACCCCGGGGTGTGGCCCGGAGACCGTGGGACACAGGTGGTGGCAGCAGGCTGGGGAGGGGGTGGTGGCCGGCAGGTGGGGCCGGGCCATCACCGGAGGCCGACATCTGCCATGGAGGACAGGTATGGGTGGGCAGGGCTGTGCATGCGGGTGAGCCCGGGCCCGCGGTAGCGAGGCCTCCGTGGGAAAGCGTGAGTCAGCTGGGCAGGTGCTTTCTGCTGGGACAGGGCAGGCGGCCACAGCCAGGGCATCCGGGCAGCTGGGCCAGCTCCGTGGCGGCCCGGCACCTTCATCCCCCCGCTTGGCTCCCCCATTGCTAGGGGCTGCTGGCCCTGGGGCCTCCGAGTCCCCGTCTGTGACACGGGGTGGGAATTGAGCTGATAAGCATCAGTAGCAGGAGCCTGGCACACGAGGCGAGATGCTAGAGAACAAAGGGACGGGGTCAATGGGGCCAAGAGGGGGCCAGGAGGCCGGAATGGGGAGGAGGGGCCCGCAGTGCTGTGGGCCAGCAAGAGAGTGGGCTTGAGGGTGCGGGGTGAGAGCTAGGAGGGGGCTGAGTGGGACCAGCCGGCTGCGAGGGGCGGTGAGGCCAGGCTGGCTGGGCCGGGCAGGAAGGGACTGTCAGGCAGCCTCTTCAAGGTCAGGTACGCTTTGCTATTGGGGGCTCCCCGCCCCAGGGCTAGCTGGGGGCTAAAGGGACAGACACAAGAGGAGGACAGCCTCGCCCAGCAGCAGCTGTAATCGGGGCTCCGGCAGGTGGTTTCAGCTCTGTCCGTGCCGTGACAGCCCAGAGATTCTCACCCCGATGCTTGCTCCGACTTGCACAAGCCCTGCCCCTGGTGGACACGTCATCCTGGGCCTTAACCCCCAGGCGCCGGGAAAGCAGGCTGCGTCGAGCTGAGTGGTGGAGGCCACGGCTGCCACACCTGCCTCAGTCTTGCAAACCCTCGGCTGTGAGGCTCAGGCTCGGGTCACCTGGCAGAGTGTGCCTAGGTTGGTGCACACGGACGTTGCCTCCTCCCGGTGTGTCCTGGGCATGGCCCACTCCACAGAGAGGCAGACGTCCCGTGGTGCTCTGTGGCATTGCCCACTGGGGCCTTGGGGATGTTCTGCATCTGTCGTGCTTGCAGGTGCTCATGTGGCCGTGGCTGGACTTAGCGTGGATGCCTTTTGTGTGGACGGTGTGCCCGGAGGGTGTGCAACCCCCGACAATCCGCTGGGCCACGTTTGATAACTGTGTTTCACGCTCTGGGGTGGTTCGCCTGGGTTCAGGGCAGATCCGCTGTTTTTTCCCGGATTACAACAATTTTCCATGCTCGTTTTTGCTCCGTGGATATATAATCAAATTAACTGCCAGGATAAGTAGGCCACGGGTCTTAAAGCTAAGACAGGCCCCTTGGCGTCCATGTGTGGCCCACAGCATGCAGGCTCCGCCCCACATCAGTCTTCGTGGCCAGCATTGTTCACTTTTCAGAAAAGCGTTTCAACCCTTTGCATTTGAGCAAATACGTTTCTAGGATCAGGTATTCGCGTGGAGGGAAGGTCTCAGCAGCCCGTGGCTGGCAGTCAGGGCTCCCGCCTGGGGTGTGGGCATGGTGGCCTTAAGGAACGTGAATTTGCAGGTCACAGAAGAGCCAGCTCACGTATTGGTCTTGGATGCCAAAGGGAACTGATTGTCTCGCCTATTCAGAAACAGCCGTGGGGTGGGGTGGGATGACCCAGGGCTCGTGCTCTCCAGTGACTCCGATCGGCAGCTGAGACCGGAGACCTGTTCTCTGGGCCCTCTCCTGCCCGTTTGGGCCTGCCTGAGCCCACGCTGGCCTTCCTTGTGGGGTCCCATACAGCCAGCTGTACCTCCATTCACCACTCCCCGAGCAGGGAAGGGACCTCTTTGGCTTCTCCCTCCAAGAACCCACAAGCTTCCCTCCCAGCACCCTGGCTTCTGCCAGTCAGAGCCCCCTAGGAAAGCAGCACAAAGACCGTACATCCGACCGCCCCATGTAGAAGGGATCCCTTCCTGGGGTTTGGTCTTCCTCCTTTGCCTGATGGGTTTCCGTCCCTGGGGGAGTCTGGAATCTGCAGGGCAGGAGAGCAGAGGAGACAAATATGAAGCAGGGGCGGGGCGGGCATGGCTTATGAATCCTGTGCTCGGACTCCCACGCCCACCGCCTGGTCTCGGGCGCTCCCCACTTCCAGCATCTGTCCCCTCTTCCTGTTGCTGCCCGACAGCCTCAGGGGTCCGAGGGCAGGCACGGCCAGCTGGCTCCCAGCTTTGGGCAGTGCGCGGCCAAAGGGAAGGTGCCCGCAGGCTTTGTGGGGGCTCCTTCAGGCTGTCGGTGAGATCTGGCTTGGGCGGTGGGGGGACTGTCACCCCAGCTCCTGGTGGCTCCTCTCCAGTCTCCCCAGGCCAGCACCAGCGTGTGGAGTCCCTCCCGTGCCCCCAGCCCGCCTGTTCCCCCTTCTGCCACCTGCTGGCTTTAAGACCTGGTGTGGTTGACCTGGGTCCACCCGCCTGTCCTTGGTGAGTAACAGAGTCCGCCCACTGCTGAGGCCGACCACGGCTGCAACCCTCCGCCATGGGCTGCCACGTGGTCGAGGGACCGTGCTCCCCCCGGGCCCAGGCAGTGAGGGAGAGACCGTGGGGACCATTTTGTGCCCATCGCAAGCGTACCAGATGCACACCAGCCTCACTGGTTTTTATCTCTGGCTTTATAAACAACAGTAAGAGAGTTTTGATGTATTTTTTAAGTTAGTTTTAATTCAGTTAATTAACATATAGTGTATTATTAGTTTCAGAGGTAGAGTTCAGTGAATCATCAGTTGCACATGACACCCAGTGCTCGTTACATCACGTGCCGAGCGTCTTGATATTTTAACGATCATTTTTAAGGGCCATGGGACAATCTGTGGGAACACTGCGCTGTTTCCATTGGCGCGGTGTTCTCCACGGTCCCGCAGTGTGCCACGAGGCCAGGACCGCGCCACGGGGACCAGGAGGACGTGACCCCGGCTCTGCGAGAGCGGGCACTCAGCCTGCACCGTAACTGAGTCTTCAGAAGGGCGTTTCACCGTCCGTGAGCCGTGTGCTTTGGGGGGGGGGTCGTGGTAAGACCAGGGGGGTCCAGCAGCATGCACCTGCTATGTCCCCCAGTGAGAGTGGAGGGAGGCTAGAGAGTCTGCTGCGGCTGGGCCATGGGGTGAGGCTGGTGGTGTGACCGGCCAGCAGGGGGGCCGCGTGGCTTTGTGCCTGTCACCTGGGCCCGGATGGATGCTCCTTCCCAGAGTCCCTTCCCTGTGAGTCCCGTTAGGAGAAGGGTGCCGTGTCGGGGGCTCCCTATTGGTCTCTGCTGGGATTGGGCGGCATCGGTGGCCGTGGTCAGGTTGGCCTTGGTGAGTGGGTGTCCTTGCTGCTGAGTGTCACCTCTGTCCCTGCCCCCATGGCCCCTTTGTCCATGAGTCTGTGGGCGGTGGCAGGGGCAGCTGGGGAGAGGGGCTGACAGGTGTCCCCAGAACAGGCCTCCCCCGCCGATTATTACACTCCTTGTCCGCCGAGGTCCCCCACTGGTAGCATTCACACGGGACACCGTGTTTTCCGCCCCCCAGACGTGTGCCCCAGTGGTGACTTCCTTGTCACTGTTGCAGTCACGCTCCTTGTGCGTCCCTAACCGTCCAGCCAGACCACGGGCCAGCGCCCGCGAGTCAGCGAATGACGGCACATCTGGCCCCTTCTCCTTCCAAGCAGAACACCCGGCAGGTGCTCCGCCTGACGTTCTGCCCGTTGGCAGGATTTACCGTCACTGTCCTTCGGGGACAAGCCAGAGGGGGTCATCGTGGCTGCAGCTGCCCACTCTGGGCGGTGCCTTCAGGTCGTGTAGAACCTGCTGGAAGCTAGTGGAGTCTTCTCTTCATCAGCTGATCGTGAACGATCACAGGTGTAACAGGAGTGGGGACCGTGGTGTCTGGGTCTCTCCTTGGTGTGATGTGTGTGTGCCCCCAGGGCCTGCCTGGGCCCGATCACATTTGTGCCTCTCCCACTCGATGACGGGGGGTTGCCGTCCGTGCACACCCACCTTCCAGGCTTGGAGGGTCACACAACACCCCGCTCAGGAGGTGGCTCAAGGCCCCTGGCACCTTGCTGGCCCGTGGCCGAGACCCGGGAGCAGGACCAGAGTGTCTCTCCAGAGAATGACCGGGCTTTGCTCTGAACCCCATCCAGAGCCTGAGCTGTGGTTCACGTATCGGGGCAGCTGGTCGCTCCGCTCCAGGGGCTCCCCCCGACCCGCGAGCTCACGAGTTAGTCCGTGTCCGCTGTGGTCTTGCCTCTGATGGGCCTGGAAGCCCCCAGGGTGGGCCAAGGGGAGGGGAGATGCCTGTCTAGTGGAGTGAGCAGGAACCAGCGGGGTCCTGTGCGTGTGAGCTGGACACGTCCCACGTCCCCATGCTCATGCAGCGGGGCTCCTGGCGCTGAGCACACAGCCGGCCAGGGTTTGGCGGCCCTGAAGCAGGGCCCAGAAAGGTGACGAGGTCACACGAAGCCGCAGCACCCCTTGATTCCTGCTGGCCCACGTCACGGCTCCCGGCGTGCCCTCCTAGCCTGGCGGGGCAGTGTGCCAGGTCCTGTGGGGTCGGCTGGGCTCAGTGGCCCCAAAGCCTGGGTTTTAGGAAAAGATCAGATCCCTGGATGAGACTCCTGTGCTGTGGCAGGAGCGGGGAGGAGTCAGTGCCTGGGACTCAGTGGATTCCCACCCATAAATAAAGCATCACGTGAGCAGTTAGCATGCACTCTATGTAGAGCTCAAAGGGAGGGACTGGGCCTGGAGGATCCATGTGGGCAGCTTGTATGGAACCTGCAGGAACCCGCCACCGTTTGGCCATTTGCCACACAAATGGGAATGGTGTGTTCATCCTGGTAGGCTGCCCGTGATTCTGTGCCCCTGAGCCTTGCCTAGCTGCCCTCCCCCCACACCGCAGACCTGGCTCCAGGCCGCCTTCCACTTTGGCCCCTGTGCACCCCGGGCAGGGCTTGCTGGGCCTCGACTGGCGGCCACCCACTCACCGCCTCCCCGAGGGACCTCTGTGCTGTTTCTGCCTCTGCCAGGGCACCGGGGGCCAGGCTCTGGGCAGTGCCCCCACGGGGCTCCTGACGTCCACCGCCGGGAGGAGCCCCTCCAGTGTTTGCTGAGTGAATGCGTGAGCTGTGTGTGCCTTGTTGGCTGGGGGGCGAGAATCCCATGGCCACATCCTCAGCCTTGTCCCAGGGCTGACACGAGATTAGACGGGGAGGGAGGCGGCGGGCACCAGGTCCGTGAGGCAGTCGGGGCTGGTGCTGCCGCAGATCTCTTCTCTCTGAGATCTCGGGGGCCCAGCGTGTCTGCACAACGCAGCAGTGTTGGGGCTCAGGAATCCTGAACGGGACCCAGATCCGTCGCTGCAACTGCGTGAGCTCCATGGAATGAGGGAGGTTGGCTGGTGGGGCCATGTTTGCTCGCCTGCAGACTGGGGACAGCGAGGGTCCTCACTTCCCTGGGGGAGGACGGCGGGTAGTCCCACGGCGGCCTGGGCACCCTGGCTGCCTGGGGGTCTCGTCAGCATCCTGTGCGGAGTCCCTGCCGTCTTTACTTTAGCTTTTGTTTCCAATTTCACGAGCGTGAATCTAAAAAGAACCTGGCACTTTTATCTATAAAGTCAGTTGCGTGTTGAATCTCACAAAATGTACTTAAATAGATTTACAGTAAAGTTTCTAATAACAAAAACGACGCAAAGCCTCTGTGAAGAAAATGACGGAGCACATAAGAGAAAACACAAATAAACGTAAATCCTTGTTTCTGAGATGAGATGTCACATTCATGGATGCGGTTCGTTTTAGTGCCTCAGTCACAGCAGGGCTACGTGGTGGCAGGTGTGGTTTTTTTTTAATTTAAAGACCTTAGTTTTTGTTTCTTTTGATTTGGGCAGTTTGTTGACTTGGGAGGTGGAGCCTGAGCTCTGCAAGGAGTGCGTGTGGAAGGGAGCCGTGGGTGGGGGCCCAGCAGCCTTGTGCCCATTTCTGAGCACGCGAACCAATCCTTAATAAACGCCCGTTTTTACAGTAACGTGTTGTGCTGTTCAGTGTTTTCCAGGATGCCTGACGATCCAGATCCGCACCATCTTGTGTATTTTCATAGTGGTCCTAATCTACTCTGTGGCCCAAGGATGTGTGGTGAGCATCTTAAGAGGCAGCAGGGTCTGGCGTGGAGGAGTGGAGTGAGGTGTGGAGGGGGATCGAGGGGGATGCCATCTCCTGGGGAAGGGACACCCAGCCCCTTCACAGTGTGTAGATGATAGAAGCTGGGGCAGAGAGGCAGGACAGACTGGGGCAGGAGTAACAGGAGGGAGGTGGTGGCGGGATAATAGGATGGAGGTGGAATGGGGAGCACCAGGAGGGAGGTGGGGGAGGAGAACCAGGAGGGAGGTGGGATTGGGAGT
>NW_023270498.1:1030564-1055450 GCF_011800145.1 Mirounga leonina
GGAGGTGGGATTGGGAGTAACAGGGGGGAGGTGGGATGGGGAGTACTGGGAGGGAGGTGGGATGGGGAGTACCAGGGGGGAGGTAGGGGAGGAGTAACAGGAGGGAGGCAGGGCTGCAGTAACAATAGGAGAGGGGCAGGAGCACCCAGCGGGGGCTGGCGGTCTGGGGAGGATGGCAGGGGCCTCCTTCCCCCTGGCCCTGCCCACCCTGCTGTGAGGAGTCTGGAAGGCAGAGCAGGAGGGAGGGTCCAAGGCCTTCTGGTGGCACCTGGGGGGCGCGGGTCCGCAGCCAGAGGCTGTAGTGGGCTGGAGGTGGAGGGTGGGCTGGTCCTGAGTGGGCGTCTCTCTCCCCTCCGTCCCCTCCAGGTGGGCTGCCTGCCCTGGGCCTGGAGCTCCAGCCCCAACGGGTCCCTGGTGGTCCTGAGGCCTGGCGGCCGGAACGCAGTGCTGCCCGCCGCCCCCTGCGAGTCGGCGCCCCACGCCCTGCTCTGCGGCCTCGTGGGCACCCTGCCTCTGGCCATCTTCCTGCGGGTGTCCTCCCTGCCCAAAATGATCCTGCTCTTCGTGCTCACGACGTCCTACATCCTGGTCCTGGAGCTCAGCGGTTACACCAGGGCCTCGGGGTAGGTGCGCTCCCCCCACTGGGATACACCTGGCTGGTGTTGCGTGCGCCCGCTCAGGCGCTGCCTGTTCCTGTTTGCGCGTCAGGAGCACACTGGTTCCGTGGCTTCTCCACGTGTCCATTTAGGGCCCGGTTCCGGCCAGGCCCTGGGTTTCCCGGCGAGACTGGCTTTAGCCCGGGTCTGTGGCATGTGCTGCTGAGTATGGCGTCCAGGGGCAGGTGGGGCCGGGTCTGGGGTTCCCCGTGCTGACGAGGTTTCCTTCCTCGACCCGCACAGGGGCGGCGCGGTCTCCGGGCGCAGCTTCGAGCCGATTGTGGCCATCCTGCTGTTCTCGTGCACGCTGGCCCTGCACGCCCGGCAGGTGGACATCAAGCTGCGGCTGGACTACCTGTGGGCGGCACAGGCAAGATGCGCTCTCTCTGCTCCATGGAGGGGGGCGTGTGGCAAAGGGGCCCCTCGGGAGGGGAGTCAGGGGCTCCTGTCTGGACACCAGCTGGCGTGCGGATGGAGCACGCAGTGCTGGGGCCGAGGAGTAGGACGGGGGCCAGGGGAAGGCAGCGCTGGGGAGCAGGCGACTGCCTCGTGAGCCCTGCCTGACGGGTGCCAGAGTTTGGCGGTGTTTCGAGCAGTGAGTTCCCTGTCCCAAAGGCATTCTAGCTCTGGGGCGTGGTGCAGAGTGGCTCAGCCTTCCCCGGGCTGCATGTGACAGCGGGTCTTCGCAGGGTCATGGCAGACTCCAGAAAACACCGACTCCTGCACCGTGCACCCCAGATTTAGTAGGTCTGCAGGTGGGGGAGGGCAGGACTCTCCATTATTACCAAGCACACTGGCAAATTCTGGCACAAGAGGCCTGAAGGGGGCTGAGGAGTGCAGATGTGGGAGCTGTCCCTGGGCCTCAGCCCCAGGGAGGGAGGGGACGACCACCAAAGGCTTGCACTGTGCACCTGCCGAGCGACCAGCACACAGGTGCACTTCTGGGCCCAGCCCAGGATGCGGGGCTGGTGTCTCTGGGACCCCCTTGTCACCTGCTGTGTCCTCAGCCTTTGGGCGGGGAGGCCATCTGGCTTTCTGGGCCAAGTTCAAACTCCGTCTGTGCACCGTGCAAACTTCTTGACCCTGGGCAGGTTGCTTCCGCTCGGCTTCCCCATCTAAACTTGGGGAGGAGGCGTGCCATAGAATGGAGACGCACAAGTGTTAGCTCTCAAGAGTCTTCTTATTCTGACGTATTAAGAAGCAGCTCTTTAGTGTCCAGGGCATTTAATAGTGTTTGTTCTCATAGCAGCCTTGCCCAGGGTGGGGCCTGCAGGTGGGGAACGGGGCACAGATGTGAGGGGCCCAGGTGGCGGGGACACGGCTGAACCGGGATGACCAGGGGTCCGAGTGGTGTCCGGGGCAGGTGGGAGCGTCCTCGTCCCAGGAGCCCCGTGGGCAGCCAGGGGCCCCGCTGGGGTCCAGGGCGCAGGGATAGCTGCGGTCCGACCCCGGACAGGTGAAACCCAGAGGATTGGGGGGGTAAGGGCGCCCACGCTGAAGAAGGCCATCTGCGTCATTCAGTCCAGCCATTCAAGTGTTAATCCCTCCAGAGACCAGCAAAGACCCCCACAAACGATGTTCGCAGCCCTGTGGCCCGGTCCAGGTGACACGTAAAATGTTCCATCCCGGGGGGGATATGGTCACTGTAGTTTCCTACGCGGACAGGCTTGGCGGCGGGCCTGGCGCAGGGCAGGGGCTCGGTGTGGCTGCGCGGCCTTCGGACCCCGCCTTGCTCGCCTCCGGGGACGTCCCACCTGCAGTGGCCAGTCTGATACTTGCTCTCTGGTTTCGTTAGCCTGGAAAAGACAGATTCGGGCTAAGGACGTCAGGGCGGGACGCATATTCAAGATCACGAAGGATGAATCTGTTACTTTGGGTAAACAAAAGAGGGAAGACGCGTGTGTGCACACGCACGCATATTCCACGTACATACGTGTATCTGTGCGTGTGTATACGCACACAAATACGTACGCTGGGGAGAACACAACTTAATTATTCTGTTTTACCTAACAGCCGCACTGAGGTAGAATTCACGCTCCGCACAACTCGTTCCTGTAAAGGATACAGTTCAGTGGCTTTCGGTGTATTTACTGAGTTGGGCAACCGTCACCATGGGGCTAGAACATTCGCATGTCCCCAGGAAGAACCCTGTGCCCATTAGCGGTCACTCTCTACTTCGGCCACCCCAACCCTGAGCAACAGCTAGTCTCCTTTCTGTCCCCGGGGATGTGCCTGTTTCGGTCCTTCTCCACCCGGTGTGCTCAGTTTCTTCTCTGGGCAGTCCCCACCCCCGTGTGCTGGGGGGACCCCTGCTTCTGAGGGGCCTGCCGCCCAGCGCCGTCTTCCCTGCACACCTGGATTCTGGAGTCGGGGGGGCAGAGGCCCCTGAGATGCTGAGCCCCTTGGCCCCCTGTGCGTGGGGCTGGGACACGTGGGCTGGGCTGTGTGGACAGTGCCGGCCAGAGTCCCCCCGCAGACTGGGGAACACCCCTGATGCTGGCTCCGCCCCTCAAGGGACTTGGGCTGCCACTGTCGTCCCGCATGACAGCCTGACCACAGCCCAGGTGAGGTCAGGGGCGCTGAAGACCCTGGCAGGTATCGGGCAACCCCGGGCTGGTGCGGTGGCTGTGGGCCACCAGATAAGACTCACGGCCTGCAGCCATGGGACACAGCCAGCCCTCAGTGACGTGCGGGAAGGGACCCAGCCGTGCTCTCCCTGCTCCTGCGGACGCTCCGCACTGACCAAACCTGCTGAAGAAGGTGGCGGGGGCCTGTTGGCAGAGCCCTCCGGGAGGTCTCGGGTCCGAGTAGAAGCCAGAGCCGACGGCCGCATACGTGGGCTCCCAGAAGGGAGGCCTGACCACGGCCGTTTGCCAAAACCTTGCCAGGTAACAGAGAACAGCCTCTTTTGTGGGCTGTGCTAAGGGACTTGGTCTTGTCTGGCTCCGGCTGGCTCTCCAGGGTGACCGGGCCGGCTGGTCCCCGGAGATGCCCACCCTGTGGTCAGCTGGCCCCTCTGGTTTCTGATCTTTGAGCTGTGAATAGCTACTCAGAGCTTGAGAAGAACAGACTCAGGGTGAGCCGGAGCGCCGGGCCGGACCCCAGACCTGGGGGTGTGCCAGTCTGGGCCCCCAGCCTGTTCACCGGACACCTGCTCCGCGGCTACCCTTACGGACGGAGGCCGAGGCGGCTTTTGCTCTCATCTGGGCTTCCAAGCACTCCTCTTGGCATCGGCGTCCCTTTAACTGTTGGTAAGCCTGGGGGTTGATCCTGCCCTGAGGTCCTCCACCGCCAGCACCCCGTGCCATGCCCGGCCCCCACCTCCAAGTGAGCTTTCCAGAGACTTCAGTGCCAGAGAAACCCCCCCTGCCCCGCTGTTGTGTGTAGGGTTGCCTACACACAACACACTGACATGTTTTTCCAAGGATCTGTAACGAGAAATGCCACGTCACTTTCCCGTAAACCCAGCAAAACAAGGCAATCTCTAGACTTTGCCTGTTTGCCCTCTGGGCATGTCAGCCTGTCTTGCCCACACCACGGTGTCTCACGCTATTGTGAAACGGCCAGGCCAGAGCTGGCTGGGGGTTAATTATTTACCGAGCCCGGGCTGGTCACATAAACCTGCATACTCGAGCTTGCCTCTTCATCGGTGGCCCTCACAATGCTTTTGTCCCAGAGCGGTGTTTTCCTTGGGCGCGCCAGATAACCATGACGCCAGCTGTAGTTTCGATGATAATAGAGCAGCTGATGTCTGTACCAGTGAATGCTTGACTCAGGAGGGTGATTCCCATCAGCGCTGGCGCCATATTGGTGGCGCTCCGAAGGGAGGCGGCCCAGCGTGGGCTTGCCTGTGACGTAGGAACGGTTCTGTGTGTTGTTGGATTCACTGTGCCAGAATTTGGTAAGGATATTTGCATCCCCATTCATGAATGTTGTCGTTCCATAGTCTTGTAGGCCAGACAAGGCCTTGAGGTCAGAGTGAAGCAGGCCTCAAGTGTGTTCCTTCCTTTTCGGGTTTCCGGAAGAATTCGTAGAGTTGGTACCATTTCTTCCTCAGATGTCTGGCGATGTGAAGCCCTTGGGCTTGGATTTGTATGTATGTACTTAGAATGGGAAGGTTTTAACTAAAATCAGTTTTTCTAAAGATAAAGGGCTATCAGGTTTTCCATTTCTTTTTGAGGTATCTTTGGAAATTTGTGTCATTCCCCGAACGTTGTTCATTCTATCATCACGACATTGTTCATACCATTCTCTTCTTCCCCCTTTACCATTTATCGGATTTTTGATCAGTGTGACAAGAAGTTCATACATTTATTGATCTTCTCAAGAAACATCTTTTGGTTTTACTGATTTTTCTCTGTTATTTTTGAGTTTCCCATTTCACTGGATTCCACTCTGATCTTTCTTTTCCTCTGATGACTTTGGGTTTAATTTACTCTTATTTTCTAGTTTCTAAAGATGATTTGTATCTTCTCTGACTCAGGGTTTTTTTTAATTCATTTTCCTCCAAGTGCTGCTTTAATCCCACAAATTTTGGCATTATATGTCATTTCATTTTCCTTTGGTTTGAAGAACTTTCTGAGTTTCTTTCAAAGTTCTTCTTTGGACCAAAAGTTATGAAGAAATACATTCTTTTATTGAATATTTCCCAGAGATCTTTCTGTTATTGACTTCTACTTAGTTGTACTGTGGTCAGAGATGATGCCTCGTGTGCCTTGAATCTTTTTAAATGTCTTGAGAATTCTTGTATCGTCCATGCTCCATTCTGTCGCTGTTGGGTGGTATGTTTTTTAAATGTCCATGACGTCAAGCTGGCTGAGACCGTTCATCGGTCTCCTATGCCCTTACAGACTTTCTGCCCAGACAGTCTACCAGTTTTTGAGAGAATGGTGTTGAAATCTCCCACTATACCTGTGGACAGAATTTTGTACAGTTCTATTAGTTTTGCTTCATGTATTTTGGCGATCTGTTATTAGGTGCATAATAAAGGTTTAGGATTATGTCCTCTTGGTAAGTTGAAACTCGTATCTCCCTTATCACTATGGAAAGAGCTGCTTTTCCCAGGTAATGTTTCCTGGCTCTGCCGTCTACTTTGTGTGAAATTATATAGGTAATCCAGCTCCCATTATATATTTTTTCCATCATTTTATTTTTAACCTATTGATGTCTTTTGACTTAAAGTGGATTTCTTACAAGCAACATAAAATTGGACCTTGCCTTCTTGATTTTTTTTTTTTAAAGATTTTATTTATTTATTTGACAGAGACAGAGACAGCAAGAGCAGGAACACAAGCAGGGGGAGTGGGAGAGGGAGAAGCAGGCTTCCCGCCGAGCAGGGAGCCCGATGTGGGACTCGATTCCAGGATTCTGGGATCATGACCTGAGCTGAAAGCAGCCGCTTAATGACTGAGCCACCCAGGCGCCCTGGACCTTGCCTTCTTATCCAGTTTATAAATCTCTGCCTTTTTAATTGAGCTATTCAGAACATTTACAATTAATGTGATTACTGATGCAGTTGGATTTTAATCTTTTATCTTGCTGTCTCCTATTTGTCCCAACTGCCCATCTATTCTTTGTGGTTTTTTTTTCTCTTTTTCTGCCTGTTTTGGGTTATTTTTATTCTATTAAAATATAAAATAATCTTTATTATTCCATTAATAATTATTATTGGTTATTTATTAATGATAATTATTATTATTAATTCATTTATCTCTCTAGCTCTCTCTCTCTTCCTCTTTTTATTACCTGCAATTCTTTGTTGTATTCTTTCTTTTTTTTAGTTTTAAATAGAAACTTTAAGTTTTTATTTAAATTCCAGTTGGTTAACATATATTATAATATTACTATTTCAAGAGTACAATTTAGTGATTCATCACTTACACATAACACCCAATGTTCATCACAACAGACACCCTCCTTAACCCATCGCCCTGCTCACCTCCCCTCTAGCAACCCTTGGTTTGTTCTCTATAGTAAAGAGTCTGTTTCCTGGTTTGCTTCTCTCTCTTTTTTCCCCTGCTATGTTCATCTGTTTAATTTCTTAAATTCCACATATCAGTGAAATCGTATGGTATTTGTCTTTCTCTGATGGACTTATTTCACTTAGCATAATACTCTCTAGTTCCATCCATGTCGTCATTACAAATGGCAAGATTTCATTCTTTTTGATGGCTGAGTAATATTCCAGTGTGTGTGTGTGTGTGTGTGTGTGTGTATCACATCTTCTTTATCCATTCATCTGTTGATGGACATCTGGGCTCTCTCCACAGTTTGGCTATTGTTGATAATGCTGCTATAAACAGGTGCATGTATCCCTTCAAATCAGTGTTTTTGTGTTCTTTGGGTAAATACCTAGTGGTGTGATTGCTGGATCATAAGGTAGTTCTATTTTAACTTTTTGAGGAATCTCCATACTGTTTTCCAGAGTGGCTGCACCAGTTTTCATTCCTACCAACAGTGCAAGAGGGTTCCTCTTTCTCTGCATCCTCACCAACACTATTCTTTCCTGCATTGTTAATTTTAGCCATTCTTACAGGTGTGAGGTGGTATCTTATTGTGGTTTTGATTTGCATTTCCCTGATAAGGAATGATGTTGAGCATCTTTTCATGTCTCTATTAGCCATCTGTATGTGTTCTTTGGAAAAATGTGTATTCATGTTTTCTGCCTATTTCTTAACTGGATTATTTGTTTTTTGGGTGTTGAGTTTGATAAGTTCTTTATAGATTTTGGATACTAGCCCTTTGTCAGATATGTCTTTTGCAAATATCTTCTCACATTCTATAGGTTGCCTTTTAGTTTTGTTGATTGTTTCCTTTGCTGTGCCGAAGCTTTTTATCTTGATGAAGTCCCAGTAGTTCATTTTTGCTTTTATTCTCTTGCCTTTGAAGACATGTCTAGCAAGAAGTTGCTGTGGCCAAGAGGTCAGAGAGGTTGCTGCCTGTGATCTCCTCTAGGATTTTGATGGATTCCTGTCTCACATTTAAGTCTTTCATCCATTTTGAATTTATCTTTGTGTATTGTGTTAGAAAGTGCTCCAATGTCATTCTTCTGCATGTGGGTTGTCCAATTTTCCCAACACCATTTGTTGAAGAGACTGTCTTTTTTCCACTGATTATTCTTTCCTGCTTTGTTGAAGATTAGTTGATCATAGAGTTGAGGGGCTGTTTCCGGGTTTGTTGAGAGTTTTTATCATGAAAGGATGCTGTATTTTCTCAAATGCTGCTTTTTCTGCATCTACTGAGAGGACCATATGGTTCTTGTCCTTTCTTTTATTAATGTGGTGTATCACGTGGATTGATTTGCAAATATTGAATGACACTTGTAACCCAGGAATAAATCCCACTTGATCGTGGTGAATGATTCTTTTAATGTACTGTTGGATTGGATTTGCTAGGATCTTGTTGAGAATTTTTGCATCCACGTTTGTCAGGGGCATTGGCCTGTAGTTCTCCTTTTTAGTGGGGTCTTTGGTTTTGGAATCAAGGTAATGCTGGCTTCATAGAATGATTTTGGAAGTTTTCCTTCCATTTCTATTTTTTGGAACAGTTTGAGAAGAATAGGTATTAACTCTTCTTTAAATATTTGGTAGAATTCTCCTGAGAAGTCATCTGGCCATGGACTTTTGTTTGTTGGGAGATTTTTGATTACTGATTCCATTTCTTTGCTGGTTATCGGTCTGCTCAAGTTTTCTATTTCTTCCTGTTTCAGTTTTGGTAGGTTATATGTTTCTAAGAATTTATCCATTTCTTCCAGGTTGCCCAGTTTATTGGCATATAATTTTTCATAATATTCTCTTATAATTGTTTGTATTTCTGTGGTGTTGATTGTTATTTATCCTCTCTGATTTGTGATTTTTGTTTATTTGGGTCCTTTCTCTTTTCTTTTTGATAAGTCTGGCTAGGGGTTTATCGATTTTATTAATTCTTTCAAAGAACCAGCTCCTGGTTTCATTGATCTGTTCTACTATTTTTTTGTTTGTTTGTTTGTTTGTTTCTATATCATTTATTTCTGTTCTGATCTTTATTATTTCCTGTCTATTGCTGGTGTTAGGTTTTATTTGCTCTTCCTTTTCTAGCTCTTTACATATAAGGTTAGGTTGCATATTTGAGATTTTTCTTACTTCTTGAGGTAGGCCTATATTGCCATATACTTCCCTCCTAGGACTACCTTTGCTGCATCCCAAAGGTTTTGGACCGTTGTGTTTTCTTTTCATTTGTTTCCATGTATTTTTTATTTATTCTTTAATTTCCTGGTTCACCCATTCATTATTTTTTTTTAAAGATTTTATTTATTTGAGAGAGAGCGAGCGCATGTGCAAGTACAAGCCTCGGGGGAGGGACAGAGGGAGAGGGAGAGGCAGACTCCCTGCTGAGCAAGGAGCCTGATGCAGGGCTTGATCCTAGGACCCTGGGATCATGACCTGAGCTGAAAGCAGAAGCTTAACCAACTGAGCCATTCAGGCACCCACCATTCATTCTTTAGTAGGATGTTCTTCAATCTCCATGTATTTGTGGCCTTTCCAAATTTTTCTTATGGGTGACTTCAAGTTTCATAGTGTTGTGGTTGGAAAATATGCATGGTATGATCTCAATCCTTTTGTACTTGCTGTGGCCTGATTTGTGATGTGATCTATTCTGGAGAAACTCCCATGTGCACTTGAAAAGAATGTGTGTTCTGCTGCTTTAGGATGGAATGTTCTGAATATATCTGTTAAGTCCATCTGGTCTATGGTGTCATTCAAAGCCATTGTTTCCTTGTTGATTTTCTGCTTAGGTAATCTGTCCTTTGCTGTGAGTGAGGTGTTAAAGGTCTCTACTATTTTTGAATTCTTTTATGTTTGTTATTAATTGATTTACATATTTGGGTGCACCCAAGTTGGGAGCATAAATATTTACAATTGTAGATCTTGATGGATAGACCCCTTTATTGTGATATAGTGCCCTTCTTCATCTCTTGTTACAGTCTTTGGTTTAAAGTCTAGTTTGTCCGATACAAGTATGGATACTCTAGCTTTCTTTTGGTGTCCAGTGGTTCTCCATCCCTTCACTTTCAGTCTGCAGGTGTCTTAAGGTCCAAAATGAGTCTCTTGTAGACAGCATATCAATGGGTCTTATTTTTTGTATCCATTCTGATATCCCATGTCTTTTAATTGGAGCATTTAGTCCATTTATGTTCAGAGTAATTATTGATAGATATAAATTTAGTGCCATTGTATTACCTGTAAAGTCTTGTTTCCAGAGATTTTCTCTGTTCCTTTCTAGTCTTTGTTGTTTTTGGTCTTTCTTTCCCACTCAGAGTGCCCTTTAATATTTCTTGTCTGGCGGGTTTAGTGGTCATGAGCTCCTTTAGTTTTTGTTTGTCTGAGAAACTCTTTATTTCTCCTTCTATTCTGAATGACAGCCTTGCTGGATAGAGTGTTCTTGGCTTTAGATTTTTCCCAATGAGCACTTTGAATATATCATGCCACTGCCTTCTGGCCTGCCGAGTTTCTGTGGTCAGATATGCTGTGAACCTGATTTGTCTTCCTTTGTAGGTTGGGTACTTCTTTTCTGTTGCTGCTTTTCAGATTTTTTCTTTATTTCTATATTTTGCAAATTTAACTATGATGTGTCTTCATGTTGGTCTGTTTTTGTTGATTTTGATGGGAGTTCTCGGTGCCTCCTGGATTTGCATGTCTATTTCCTTCCCCAGATTAGAGAAGTTTTCAGCTATAATTTCCTCAAATAAACCTTCTGCCCCTTTTCCCTCTCTTCTTCTGGAATTCCTATGATACGAATGTTATTATGCTTTATGGAGTCACTGAGTTTCCTGTCTACATTCGTGATCCAATATTTTTCTTTCCCTCTTTTCAGTTTCATTATTTTCCATAATTCTATCTTCTGTATCACTTATTTGTTCCTCTGCTTTTTCCATCCTTGTAGTCATTACATCCAGTTGGTTTTGAAATTCAGGTATAGCATTTTTTATTTTGGTATGACTAGGTTTTAGGTCTTTTATCTCTGCAGTAAGAGGCTCCCTGGTGTCTTCTCTGCTTTTCTCAAGCCCAGCTAGTATCCTTATAATGGTTGCTTTAAATTCCGGATCAGGCATATTACTTATATCTGTTTTGATTAGACCCCTGGCCATGACCTTTCTTTGTTGTTTCCTTTGGGATGAATTCCTCTATCTTGGTATTTTGTCTAGGTATCTGGTCTTCTTCTCTGTGGTAGGAAAGGCTGGTACATCTCCTGCTCCTGAAAGTAGTGGCTTTGTGAAGAAGAGGTCATATAGTGTCCGGAGCCTGGCACGTCCGGAAGTGTCTCTAGTGTGTGTTGCATGCACTGTGCTGTGGTGTTTTGGCCGCTCTGTCCTTCAGACCAGTCGTGTGCAGAGGCTCTCCTTGCCTGCAGTGGGCAGTGTTTGGACCTTGTCCAGTGTTGGGTGAGTTTTAACTAGGTGTGCTTTGTTCTGCTTGTTAAAAGAGATTAGATCCTGTTTCCACTAGAGCTGAAGCTTTGCAGCACTCCGTGGTCAGTAGATGTGGTGCATGCAGGGGGTTTGTGATAATCCTCTGGGGGAAGGACCACTGTTCTGGTTCTCAGGGACACTTGCCCAAGAAAAGCAGCACCTGCAGAGCACAGGGGGGCGGGGCTTGGTTTGGGCTGTCACTGTCGGCGCTGGTGCTGCTTACTGAAGTTAGTTTATGCTGAGGGGCGGAGGAAAGAAATGACGCCCATCGGTTCTTTTGTCCCCAGAGAGAGGCAATGCCACCTCTCCCACATGTGCTCCAAGAAGGGGGAATTGTCTGTCCCTGTGTGTCCCAGGGGATCCTCAAATTGTGCCATCTGCTCTGGGGCTCTCCACCCTCCTTCCCCACAGGAGCATTGCAGTGCCCACCAGGCTCCACACTGGCCACACTGTGGACCTTAGAACTCCAGTCTTTGAACCCCGCTGATTGTAAAATCTCACAAAAATCAGCCTCACCTGTTTTCCCAGCCAATGGCTTTGAGAAATTGTTCTCCTTGTGCGTAACCCTGTGCGCTCCTCTCTCTCACCTGTCTCTGGGACCAGGGCTTCTTTCCCTCTGCAGTACCCACATCTGTTTCTCCCCCCAAACCGTATCTCCCCATCTCCAACCTTCCATGATGTGGCCTCTTCCTCCCTTTCGCTGTGCAGTTTGTTCTGTCAGTCTTCAGATCAATTTCTTGGGTATTCAGAATGATCTGATATTTATCTAGCTGTGGTTGAGGGATGAGGTAGGCAGAGGGTCCTCCTACTATTCCACCATCTTAGCTCCTCCCCAGATGGATTATTTCAGTGGGTACTTATCACTGTCTTCAGCTGATGGTGTTCTACCTTGCAACAGCATACGTATTTCTCCCATCCTAGGTTTTTGGTATTGACATTATAGATTTTATTTGTACATATATTATAAACCCCAAAATATATTTTTCCATCATAAACACTTAACTATGTTTTAAAGATATCTTATGAGAAGAAATTGTTTTTTTTTTTTAAAGATTTTATTTATTTGACAGAGAGAGACACAGCGAGGGAGGGAACACAAGCAGGGGGAGTGGGAGAGGGAGAAGCAGGCCTCCTGCCGAGCAGGGAGCCCGATGAGGGGCTCGATCCCAGGACTCTGGGATCATGACCTGAGCTGAAGGCAGATGCTTAATGACTGAGCCACCCAGGTGCCCCAGAAATTGTATTTTTATGTACCCACATAGCTGTGATTTCTGGTGCTTTTCGTTCTTTGGTGAAGATCCAGGTTTCCATCTGGTATCTGCCTTTTTCCTGAAGGACCATCTTTAACATTTCTTCCAGGTCTGTTGGGAATTTGTTCTTTCATCTCTTGTGTGTCTGGAAAGGTTTTATTTTGCCTTCATGATTGAAAGATACGTGTGCTGAGGATAGGACTGTAGGTTGATGATCTTTTTCCCTTTCATGCATTAGGCCCCTGGAAGGGGTTCCACACCTCACTCACGCTCTGTGCATGCTCTGCTGCTCCTTCTTCTCAGTGCCTTCCATGTTTGGTGCTTTTCACTGCTGTTTTCACGTTTCACGTTTATCCTCGTTTCTGCTGCAATACTTAGTCTTTTGTTAATCCCACCCATGCATTTCCCATCTCAGATTTTGTAGTTTTCATTTTTAGAACTTTGATTTGGGTCTCTTTCATATCTCCTCTTTCTCTACTTACCATGTTTCCTCCAGCCATTTGAATGAATCATCTAACTCAGCCCACTGACTGCACACCTGTAGATCAATATCAACTGATTTGTTTCCCTCTTCGTTATGAGCTATACTTCTCGCTTCTCTGTATCTGCTAGTTTTTAGCTAGATGCTGGGCATTGTGAATTTTAGTTTCTGGGGGCTGAGTATTCTTGTATGCCACAAATATCACTTTGATCCCTTTTTGGGGACCTAGATAAGTTCAGGTTGAGGGCCTGAATAGAACAAAAAGGCAAAGGAAGATTTCAGCCCCTCCTGCTGGACGGTTGAGCTGGGATGTTGGTCTTCTGACCTCAGTTCCCCTGGTTCTCAGGCTCTTGGGTTTGGACGGGAACCACCACTGGCTCTCCTGGGCATCCAGCTTACAGAGAGCAGAGGGTGGGACTGCTCAGCCTCCATGATCTCATGAGCCACATCCTGGTAATAAATCTCTTCTTGTGTCTGCACGTGTCCTGTTGGTTCTTCTCTGGATGACCCTAGTACAGCATCAGCAGCTCTGTTCATGGTGAGTGTTCTGGAAATTAAGAAATGCACTTTCCTACTATTTGAAGTATGAGCTGGCAGTGCCATCTGCCTCCGGCCACATGTCACCTCCAGGGGGAGGCAGGGACGTCACTTCCCAGGCTGAGTGTGACCAGCTGTTCATTTTGAGGGAGCATGTCCTTGATTCCAGGTGCTGGGAGGGGTGTGCTGGTCTGGTTGGTTAGATAAAGAGTCTTGGCAGCACTCTGTGGGGGTCATGGTGACAGTCACTGCACATACAGCCCCCAGTCATCTGTGTCAGCAGATCTGGGACTTGTCAGGTAATGCTCTTTTGTTTTGTTCTGTTTATGGAGAGACCGTGCCCCCAGCCCGTGAGCCCTTCTCAGGTGCCACGTACCTGTCTGTAGGTGCACCCCAGGAAGTAATTTCTGAGATGTCCGCTCCTACATTCTGTCCCTTAATGTCCCAGGTCAGATTCTGACGTATGAGAAGCGAAATGCCTTTTGAAACAAGTTCCACTGCAGAGGGAACAGCTTGAAAATGGGGTGTTGTTGGGGGCACCTGGGTGGCTCAGTCATTAAGTGTCTGCCTTCAGCTCAGGTCTTGATCTCAGGGCCCTGGGATCGAGCCCCATGTCGGGCTCCCTGCTCAGTGGGGAGTCTGCTTCTCCCTGCTCGTGCTCTCTGTTGCTATCTCTGTCTCTCTCTCAAACAAATAAATAAAATCTTTAAAAAAAAAAAAAAGAAAATGGGGGTGTTGGTCATGTCTCTCATGTGGTGACAGGAATTGTGCATGTCACCTACACCAGCTCTTTCTCACCAATACTTAGGGTTTCTTGGTTGGTAGGAAAATCTCACGGACAGAGAATTTCAGCAGGTTTTCATCATATTTGTTAAAAATACAATAATACAACTCCTTCTGCTTAATTTGTAAGAAGATGGACATTTATCCATCACATGTAATGTAAACGTGGATGGATTAAAAAACAGAATGATTTTTTTGCTACTGATGGGCTATCAATGTCAGCGAATTCTAAGTCAGTTGAAAGACACTGAACTTAGAACCAAAGCTTTTGATCACAAAGTGATAAACCAAGATTCTTTATTTTACAACGTTGAAGTGCCTTCACTTACATTGCTTTCTTTAAAGGATCCTTAACACTAATGATATTTGGGGGAGAGCAAAATTTTTAGTGCCATTAACAAATAAAACCGCTCTCTTAAAAATATCGACTTCCTCTTTATCTTATCCTGCAAAGGACTTTCTTTTGTGTCTGTCAGGGCACATGCGTTGAAAGGTAATGAATCGCACGCGTCCTAGGAGAGGTTCCCGGCTTCCTTCTGGTGTTTCCCTTTCTCCCACAGCTGCAGCCTCCCTCCTGCGGAGGCCGGCTCGTCTCCACCGGGTCTTGGAGCTCCTGGGCTCCTTCTCCCATGCCCCACCCCCCACCGCTGCCTGACTGCACGCTGGGTGGAGGAGGATGAAGCCCATCCTGTTGCCAGGCTCCTTGATAACTCATGGTCCTGTGGCCCGCCCATGGTCGTTTCCCTAGCACGGCGCCCAGAGGGGGCCCAGGGCTGCTGGCCGGGCCCCTCATCCTGGCCGCGCTGTCCCCTGTGCTCCAGGCGTCCTCGTCCTCATGCTGGTGTCTGCAGCTCTGTCTCTGGGAGTTACCCCTTCCCACTTTAACTGGTGGAAATCGTACTGAATTAACAGGAACGGACAATTCCAGGCTTAGTAGGTAGCACATGCTCTCCTAACCCTCGATAAGTAAGACCCTGAAATGGAGGGTTTTCCATCCATTTTACGACGAGGAAGCTGGCCATGAAGCGGGACCGGACTGGGGAAGGGTGCCTCCAAACCGCAGCTTTGACGGGCAGGCTGCAGGCTGCCAACAGGCATCCCTGTGTCCCCGTCGTCACTGCCAGAGGCCAGTGTCCACAAGGCTGAGGCAGCCCTAGAAATGTTCCCCAAGCTGCGCCTTTCTCCAGTCGGCCTGGGTGCCAGGTTTGGGAGCTAGGGTGAGTGACCGATGGCCATCTGGTGGCTTCTGTCTCTAAGGGCTGGTGTGGCTGCCACAGGCCAGGGGGGCATTGCCGCTGGTCTCATTAGTCTGTGCAAAGGCCCTGTGGCTCAGAGGTCCTCCACCTGCCCAGCAGCATACCCTGGGAGGGCCCCCTTGGCCCACACCCCCTGCTCCAGGGAGTCTGCACTCAGCTGAGTCCTGTTGGTGCTGTATCTGTCCCCAACCCCAGGTCCCTGCAGGTCCCCCTATCTCAGTGCCCAGGACATGAATGCTGCTGGAGGTGGGGAGATTCTAGAGGAAATGGGGTTGGCTGCCTGGCTTTGGGAGTCCCGAGTGACTGACAAGGTGGCAGGTGCCCGTGAATGTTCTGGGGCACATCAGAGGCTGCCTGGGGGCCAGCGTGACCTGGTAGCAGGCTCGTGTCTCAGCTGCTCCGGTGTCTGGGTCCCAGAAGGTGGTGGGGCGTATACCCCGGAAATGGGGTGAACCCCCCACTGTCTGTCCTTTGGAAGTTCCAGCTGATCAGGGTGGGGAATTCCCCAGAAATTCGTGGCTGAATTGGGATGAAGTTGGGATGCAGCGGCTCTGCCTGGGGAGGGGGCGTGGAGTGGACCCTGTGTAGACCATGGATCTGCACCCTTGCAGTCTTGTTCGGATGATTGGAAAGACCTGGGTGTTGTAGGAAAGGTGACTCATGGCACTGTGAACAGTGTGAGGCAGATGTCATTTAGAGCCACTGGGACAGGTGTGGCCCGGGCAAGTGGGGGCTTATCGCCAAGGAGCAGGTAGGGGTCAGCAGACAGAAAATCACCAAGGGGAAACGTCAGGGGTGAGGGGTCTGAGGGGTCTGACCTAACAGGCTTCCGGCTGAAGGCGGTGCAGGGCATTAGGTGTCACCTGGGAGTGAGAGGCTGACGAGCCCCGTCAGAGGTCCAGGGTGGGCGTCTGGCTGGACTCCTGGTTCTGCTGAGATCGGGTGATGCCCAGGCTCTCAGACGCCCACGCAGGGCCTGGCTGGGAGGCGTCAGGGGTCCTGGTCGGCCTGGTCTGGGAGAGTCTGCCACAGGGGATGCTGAGCGAGGGGAAGAAGCCGAGTGGGTGACGGAGGGTCTGCCCCCAGGCAGAGGAGGAGAGGGACGACATGGAGCGGGTGAAGCTGGACAACAAGAGGATTCTCTTCAACCTCCTGCCGGCCCACGTTGCTCAGCACTTCCTCATGTCCAACCCCCGGAACATGGTGAGTGTGCAGTACCTGCCTCGCGCTTCGCCAGGCCGGGCTGCTCTGGCGGGGCTCACAGGTCTGCGGCTGGAGGTCCACCCAGAGGGGCCCTCCCGTCACGTCTCTGCTTGAAATTGCAAAGCATGGCTGTTTCTGAGCCCTGGCCGCACCGAGGCTTGAGTGGGGCCCCCTCTGCCCAACCCTGGGCAGCAGGAGGCTCCAGGGGCGAGGAAGTCCCCACTCTTGGTCCCGGGAGAGAGCAGAGCATCTGTCACCCTGCATGGGGGGAGAATGGGCTTCAGAAAACCCGTGTTCAGGGCAGCCGGGTGGGTCCGAGCTTCCTAATCGCGGCGGCCACAGAGCAGGGCTCACACATGCCGACTCAGAAATAAAGAGGCCTGGTTAGCATTTTAGATCCTAAAGGCACGGGGCCCACGGCTCGGCCTGACCGGCTTTGACCGGAAGCTTCCAGGGCTTTGGGTCCATGGGGCTGGGTCTCGGGGCAGCTCAGAGCCCGTGCATCCTTGCCCGCCGCCCTCCTCCCCTGCCCACACCTGCTGTCCCCGGGGCAGCTCAGAGCCCGTGCATCCTTGCCTGCTGCCCTCCTCCCCTGCCCGCACCTGCTGTCCCCTTGCCTGCCACCCTCCTCCCCTGCCCGCACCTGCTGTCCCCGGGGCAGCTCAGAGCCCGTGCATCCTTGCCTGCCGCCCTCCTCCCCTGCCCACACCTGCTGTCCCCTTGCCTGCCGCCCTCCTCCCCTGCCCGCACCTGCTGTCCCCGGGGCAGCTCAGAGCCCGTGCATCCTTGCCTGCCGCCCTCCATGGGGCTGGGTCCCGGGGCAGCTCAGAGCCCGCCGCCCTCCTCCCCTGCCCGCACCTGCTGTCCCCAGCGCTGCGGCTGACCTCGCCTTTGCCCCCAGGACCTGTACTACCAGTCCTACTCGCAGGTGGGTGTCATGTTCGCCTCCATCCCCAACTTTGACGACTTCTACATCGAGCTGGATGGCAACAACATGGGGGTGGAGTGCTTGCGCCTCCTGAACGAGATCATCGCTGACTTTGACGAGGTGAGGGCCGCCCCTGAATGGTGCCCCACAACGTGGCGCATCCCCCTGCACACGGAACTGGGAGGAAGCCCGCGCATTCTGTCCCCTGGGGGGTCCAAAATGACCCCAACCGTGGAGGAGGGGCCTTTGCCGCCCGCAGGCTCTGAGTTCTGGCGGCGGGTGCTGACACCTGACCCCTGCCTAGTACAGGCTGGCTTGGCTGGCGGCCTCACCTCCAGGACAGGAACCTGGGGTCTGCACTAGCCCTGCTCCCTGCCCCGGGGCATCTCCTCCAGGGTAAGCCTGAGGTTGCTGCTGCAGGACAGGGTGCTCTGCATGGTCCCTCCTGGGCTCCTGTTCCCCACGCCCTTGCTGGCACCCCTCAGCTCGGCCCAGACCTTGTCTAGTGCCCACAACAGAAGAGATCCACTGCTTCCCAGAACAGGCTTGTCTGCCCTGGGGTGGCTCCCACGGTGGCTTCTCTCGGATGTTAGGTAACGTTTAACTGTTTTGTATTTTAAACAAAGCTCATGGACAAAGACTTTTACAAGGACCTGGAGAAGATCAAGACCATCGGGAGCACCTACATGGCTGCGGTGGGGCTGGCGCCCACAACCGGGACCAAGGTGAGTGCTGTCCGGGGTTTTGCTGCTCAGGGACTGGGTCTCAGCTCTGCCCCAAACATCTCTGGGACTCTGGGCAGGTTCCCTGCTCTGAGCCCCAGTCTGCCCTAGCATTGGGTCAGGGCAGGGGCCTGTGGGCTGTCCATTCAGTGGCCAGCTCTCTCCAAACAGTCTCCCATGGAAAGTCAGCACCGAGGCCAGTCTCGGGGGCTTCCTCCGGCCCTGCCCTGCCCCACTGACCCTCCCCCACCAGCCCTGCCTCTTCCTCACTGGCCCTGCCCCCTTCCTGCCAGCTGCACCCCAGTCCTGCCAGCCCAGCACCATGGAGTATTCCCCTTTCCCAATGCAGAATTGTGAATAAAGTCCTCAGGTTAGCCCTAAATAAAAGGCAGGAAAAGAACGGAAGATGTAAAAAAAGAAAATGCAATGAATGGAAAACAGTTATAAATACGGAAGATATTAATTCAGCTATTTCAATAATCACTTTAAATGTGAGTGTAAATATGCCAATTAGAGGAGACTGGCAGAGTGGCCAAAAACACAAGACCCAACTAGGTTTGCCACAAGAAACACACTTAAAATATAAAGACAGAGATACCTTAAAAATAAAGGATGTAGAAGGAGGTACCATTCTAACACTAATGAAACAAACTTTAGGTAGCAATCTTAAGACAAAGCAAACTTCAGATCAAGGAAAATTATCAGACAGATAAAAAGGGAGACTGCAAAATGATAAAGGAGTTAATCCTCCAGGAAGACATAAGAGTCTTTAATATGTATGCACCTAATAACAGTGGGTCAGAATATGCAAAGCAAAGCACAGGTGGAACCGTGAGGAGGAATAGATGAACCCACTGTTACAGTTGGAGACTGCAACACCCTTCTCAGTAATTGGCAGATCCAGTGGGTTGTGCATCTGCAAAGATGGTTGAAGTGAACAACATCATCAGGCACCTGGATAAAATTGACACCTACAGACAACTTCATGCAACAACAGCAGAACACACATTCTTCTCAAGCTCATGTGGAACATTTACCAAGATGGAGCACATTTTGGGCTGCAAAACACACCTTAAGAAGTTTTTTTTTTTTTTAAAGATTTTATTTATTGAGGGAGAGAACACAAGTAGGCAGAGTGGCAGGCAGAGAGAGAGGGAGAAGCAGACCCCCCGCTGAGCAGGGAGCCCGATGTGGGGCTCGATCCCAGGACCCTGGGATCATGACCTGAGCCGAAGGCAGACGCTTCACCGACTGAGCCACCCAGGTGCCCCCAAAACACACCTTAAGAAGTTTAAAACCACTGAAATCATATAAAGTGTGTTCTCACACCAGAATGGAATTAAACTAGAAATCGATCGATGGGGAGATAATTGGAAAATTCCAAAATATTTGGAGATTAAGTAACACTTACCTAATGACACGAGTCAAAGAAGAAATCTCAGGAGAATTTTAAAAGTGTTTTGAATGAAATAAAAATGAAAATACAATTTATCAAGGTCTGTGGAATGCAGCAAAAGCAGCCCTTAGAGGGAAATTTATATCACTGAAGTCCTCTATTAGAAAAGAAGAGCAATCCAAAATCAATCCTCTATGCTCCCACTTTAGGAAACCACAGAAAGAACAATATAAACCTCTGGTAAGCATAGGGAGAAAAAAAATCAGAGCACAAATCAATGAAATTGAAAACAAGCACAAAAGAAAATCAATAATGGGGCGCCTGGGTGCCTCAGTCGGTTAAGCATCCAACTCCTGATTTCGGCTCAGGTCATGATCTCAGGGTTGTGAGATGGAGCCCCGCGTTGGGCTCTGTGCTCAGTGTGGAGTCTGCTTGAGATTCTCTCCCTCTCTCTCTCTCCTCCTGCCCCTCCCCTTGCTCATGCTATAAATAAATAAGTAAATAAATAAATAAAATCTTTAAAAAAAAAATCAGTGAAACTCAAATCTGGCTGTTTGAAAAATCAATAAAGTTGATAACCTCTATCCAGGCTAACTGAGAAAAAGAGAAAACACAAGTTACTAATATTAGAAATGGAAGTCAGCCCACTTGTACTGAACCAAAGGGTGAAAAGGTATGTTGTGAACAACCCCGTGCCCACAAATGTGATCATTTCAATCAAATGGACCAATGCCCTGAAAGCCACAATCTACCAAAACTCAAACAAGGGGAAATAAAAAATCTTACCAGGCCCATATCTATTAAAGAAATTGAGTCAGTAGTTAGTAACCTTCCAAAACAGGAGTGGGCCCAGATGGGTTCACTGAACATTTAAGGAAGAAATTATACCAATTCTCTAAAATCTCTTCCAGAACGTAGAAGTTTCTAACTCATTTCTTTCTAACTCATTCTATGCGTCCGTAGAGTACCACATAATAATATGAAATAATATGAAAACCAGATAAAGAAACTACAAGGAAGGAAAATCACAAGCCTGTATTCGTCATGAGTAGAGATGAGTAAGTCTTCAACAAATATCAGCAGGTTGAAGCCAACACTGTATGAAAAGAACAATAGACCACAAAGAAGTTGGAATTAGATACGAAGATATCAAGAAAAATATAGCTTTTTCCTCTAAATGGTTAAAGATCTACTAGTAGTATCCTACAGATTTGTTGTATACTAACTTTTTAAAAATTTACCATGAATTAACATTTTCTCCTCTAACACCTCTTAAATCGGTGTACTTTCATAGTTCAGAGAAAGCTGTTTTGTAATTTTTTTTTTTTAAAAGATTTTATTTATTTATTTGACAGAGAGAGACACAGCGAGAGAGGGAACACAAGCAGGGGGAGTGGGAGAGGGAGAAGCAGACTTCCCACGGAGCAGGGAGCCTGATGCGGGGCTCGATCCCAGGACCTGGAATCATGACCTGAGCCGAAGGCAGATGCTTAACGACTGAGCCACCCAGGCGCCCCTGTTTTGTAATTTTTTAAACTCTTTGTAAAGGCTCTCTTGAGGCCTAGTATGGGGTAATTTTACATATGTGTTTTTTGAAAACTTTAATATAAAATAAACTCATTTTATTAGTGGAAAAAAAAAGATATCAAGGCTGGGGCACCTGGGTGGCTCAGTTGGTTAAGTGACTGCCTTCGGCTCAGGTCATGATCCTGGAGTCCCGGGATCGAGTCCCACATCGGGCTCCCTGCTCAGCGGGGAGTCTGCTTCTCCCTCTCCCGCTCCCCCCTCTTGTGCTCTTTCTCTCTCTCACTCTCTCTCTCTCAAATAAATAAATAAAATCTTTAAAAATAAATAAAATTAAAAAAGATACCAAGGCTGGTGCAACATTTCGAAGTGAGTTCATGAAATTTACTATATCAACAGGATAAAGAAGAGAAATCATATATGATCATGTCAGTTAATTGATGCAGAACAATCATTTGACAACATCCAGCACCCATTCCTGCTTTTAAAAAAACACAACTGTGAGCAAACTCTACAAATAGAAACTTTGTCAACTAGGTAAAGAACATCTATAAAAACCCGGTAGTTTTCCATCATACTTGATGAGAAACAAAGCCTCCCCCTCAGATCAGGAGTGTGGCAAGAATGCCCCTTGTCATCACTCCTGTTTGACATTCGTACTGGAAGTCTTAGTGCAGTAAGACAAGAAAACGAAATAAAGGTACACAGACTGGGGAGGAAGAAATAAAACTGTCCCTGTTCACAGATGACATGATTATCTATGTAGAAAATAAAAAAGAATCCACAAAATGTCTATAATAAGCAACCATAGGAAGGTTGCAGGAAGCAAGATTACCAAGTAAGTCATTTCCCTACACACCAGCAATAAGCAAGTGGAATTTGAAATTAAAAACACAATGCCATTTATAGTACCACCCCCCAAATTAAATACTAGGTACACGTTTAACAAAATAACTACAACAGTGTCTCTGTGAGGAAAACTAAAACTTTGATACAAGAAGTCAAAGAAGATCTAAGTAAGTGGAAAGGTAAGGTTCCTCTGAGCACAGGAAGACTCATGGTCGAGAGGTCAGTTGTCGCCAATTGATCTTAAAGATTTACACAATCCCACTCAAACCCGACAGTTTATTTTGTGGTGTTGACCAACTGATCCTAAGTTTACATGGAGGCAAAAGACCCAGCGTAAGTTAACACAGTACAGTAGAAACAGAACGGAGTTGGAGGCTGGCATGACTGGCTTCAAGGTCAACTAGATAGGGTGAGGTTGGGGAGGAACAGACGGCTAGATCAGTGGAACGGAATAGAGAGCCAGACATAGACCCTTATCAGTAGAGTCAACAGATCTTTGACGAAAGAGCAAATGGAGCAAAGGTAGCCGACAACACACAGTGCTGAGACACCTGGACATCCGTCTATATTTAGCAGAATGTTAACGCAAAATGTGTTAACTTATAATGGATCATAGACCTCGATGTAAAAGGCAGACGTATTAAACATCTAGAAGATAGCGTAAGAGAAGATCTAGGTGCCCTTGGGTTTGGTGATGAGTTTTTAGATGCAACACCAAAAGCACGATCCACGGAAGAAAACATCGTTATGTTGGATGTAATTAAGAATCTAAAATTCTGTGTGGGAGATACTATAATGAAAAGACAATCCACAGGCTGAGGGAAACATCTTTGTAAACCACTATCTGATAAAGGACTTGGATCTAAAATATACAAAGAACTCCTGGGGCACCTGGGTGGCTCAGTCGGTTAGGTGTCCGACTCTTGAGCTCAGCTCAGGTTTTGATCTGAGGGTTGCGAGTTCAAGCCCCACTTTGGGCTCCACATGGGCGTGGAACCAACTTTAAAAAATAAAATAAAAACAAAATATACAAAGAACCCTTAAAACTGAACAATAAGAAAACAGACAATCTGATGAAAAAGTGGGCAAAAGATCTGAACAGACCTCTCGCTGAAGAAGGTACACATGAGACGTAAGTGTAGGGAGAAGCTTCGTATTACGTGTTCTGGGGAAATGTAAATTAAGACAATGAGACACCACTACACCCTGATCAGAACGGCCAACATCCAGAACCTGGAGGACACCCAGCGCTGGCGAGGATGTGGAGCGGCAGGAACGCCCACCCATTGCTGGTGGGGATGCAGAGTGGTGCAGGCTCTCTGGAAGACAGTCTGGCCATTCCTTACAAAACAAAACATACTCTTACCCTACGATCCAGCTGTCACGCTCCTTGGCATTTACCCAAGGGGGCAGACAACTTTTTTTTTTAAGATTTTATTTATTTAGGGGTGCCTGGGTGGCTCAGTCGTTTAGTGTCTGCTTTCGGTTCACGTCATGATCCCAGGGTCCTGGGATCGAGCCCCGCATCAGGCTCCCTGCTCGGCGGGAAGCCTGCTTCTCCCTCTCCCACTCCCCCTGCTTGTGTTCCCTCTCTAGCTGTCTGTCTCTGTCAAATAAATGAATAAAATCTAAAAAAAAAAAAAAAAAAGATTTTATTCATTTATTTGAGAGAGAGAGAGAGAGAGCACAGAGGGAGAGTGAGAGGGAGAAGCAGACTCCGCACCGAGCAGGGAGCCCAATGCAGGGCTCGATCCCAGGACCCTGGGATCATGACCTGAACCGAAGGCAGACACTAAACTGAGCCACCCAGGCGCCCCAGGAGCGGACAACTTACGTCCACAAAATATCTGACATGGATGTTTATGGCAGCTTTATTCATAATTGCCAAAGCTTGCAAGCAACCATGATGTCCTTCATTGGGTGAACGGATAACGCACTGTGGTCCATCCAGACAAGATGTTATTCAGCGCTAAAAAGGAATGAGCAATGACACCATGGCAAGATGTGGAGAAAACATGAATGCAAATTACTAAGGCAAGAAGCCAATCTGAAGAGGCTGATGCTGTAGGATTCCAATTATGGAACCTTCTGGAAGAGGCACGACTATGGAGATGATAGAAGGATCAGGGATTGCCCAGGGGCTGGGGGGGGGTGTTGAACACGGGGGTGTGCAGGGGTGCAGTGAGGCTGCTCGGTGTTCTACTACAATTGTGGGCGCACCAAGTTCTGCATTCGTGGAAACCCACAGGACGTACACACATACAGGGAAGCCTAGTGTAAACTGCGCACTGCGGTTAACCATCGTGCGTCACTGTGAGCGCTTCAGTGGTAAGGGAGGTCCCACCCGGAGGTGACCAGGAGGGGACCCGTGGGAGGGAGGGCAGCCGACGGGACTCTAACCAAGAGAAGGAAATTGCCCGACGTCCTTGTTTGGCACGAGAGAGGCCGTGAGAGCCGCACAAAGCAGGGGGGGCCACGGGCTCTGTGTGGGGACACTGGCCTGCTTCCCTGTGCACCGAGGCTGCCCCCGCCCCTGCCGCAGGGGGTCCAGCCGTCGAGGGGCTGGCGCCAAGCCTGCAGGCGGTGGGCGCACTTGTGCCTGTGGGCTCTGGTCCCTGATCCCGCGGGTATGGCAGGGCCCTCCTGAGCGTCCCCGGCCCCCAGCCTTGCCCTTGCACCCCCAAACGTGGTAACCCCCGTCTGCTCGTGCGCAGGCAAAGAAGTGCATCTCCTCGCACCTCAGCACGCTGGCGGACTTCGCCATCGACATGTTCGACGTCCTGGATGAAATCAACTACCAGTCTTACAACGACTTTGTGCTCCGCGTCGGTATGTGGCTCCCGGCGGTGGCCAC
>NW_023270498.1:1055460-1062847 GCF_011800145.1 Mirounga leonina
CTACCTCTGAAAGTTGGCAACTGGGACCGAGGACCCAAAGGGGCGCTGCCCAGCTCTCGAAACACCTCTGAGTCCACATGCAGCTGGAGGAAAGTGCCCCCAAAGTGGTGGTTCTAGCCGGGATGGCATGAGGACGGTAACAGCGGGGCCCGCCAGAGCGGGGGGGGTGTTCTCCCCAGCACAGCTCTGCCTGAGGCCCGGTGCCTGCCAGGTCCGCATGCCCACGTTCCGGCTTTGTCCTCAGCTGGAGCTCCACCATCCGTTTAGTGATGTTCCAGGAAACAGACACTGTTCCCGCCCCCCTAGGGGACCTGGCGGGGTGAGAGCCCAGGCCCTTCTACCCAGCAGGCAGGCTCTGTCTGGTCCGTGCCCCAGCAGGCATGGGGGAGCGGCCCCTCAGGCCCCTGTCTGGTCCCCGGCTCCACCCCAGGGCCATCCCGCTGCCAGGCCTGAGGCACTGACGAGGCCGGTGGCCGAGACGTCATTAGCACCCCTGCCTAACTCAGAAAGTCTGTGCACGGGTGCAGAACCGGGACACAACGGGGACACATGATGTGGCATTATCAGGAAGCCCCGTTGGGGGATGGCTACAGGGGTGATTGGCACTCTTCGGGCAAGTCGGCCCCCGAGCCACGTAAAGAGAAGGGGACCTCTGCTCCCCTCTTCAGAACATCCCGAAAGGCTGAGCAGTTCTGGGCCCCACAGCTTGAACGCCCTGCAGGGTCGCAGCCAGGGGAACCGTCAGGAGAGACTGTCCCCCTGGAAAGGGACTGCGGGGGGACACAGTCCTACAGCCTGAAAGGCCAGGCTTCCTAGCTGCAGGGTCGGTGCGGGGTCGCTGGCCCGGGAAACAGGACTCTCTCCATGCCCGGGGGTCCATGTATGAGCAGACACTGGGGGCCCCCTCTTCCCAACCAAGTGGTGGGTCTCTGCTTCAGGAAGGGGCCCTGTGCTAGATGCTAGATGACCCCAGGAATCCATGATCCCGAGAGGGGCAGCTCATTCCCTCGGAAGCCTTGCTGGTGCCGACGGCGCTCCATGGCTGTCTTCCAGGCATCAATGTTGGCCCCGTGGTGGCCGGGGTGATCGGGGCTCGGAGGCCGCAGTACGATATTTGGGGAAACACGGTCAACGTGGCCAGTCGGATGGACAGCACCGGCGTCCAGGGCAGAATCCAGGTCAGTTCACTAGAGATGCCCGAGGCACATCCTGCAGGTGCAAGATGGTGCAAAAGGCCGGGGGGCCAGCCCGGCCTCCCTCTTCTGGGCAGGGACACGAGGCCGCCTAGCACAGTGTGTCTGTGACCTGCAGGGCAGGACCCGAGACCAGGGGTGGTCTTGGTTTGGTTTGTCCTGTGGCTTTGGGGGTCAGCTCCCACGTGGCCATGTGTGGAGGCAGGGGCACGGTGGGTGCTGGGGTCCCAGCGGGCCCGTCCGGCATCCAGGACTCTGCCCACCTGCCCAGCTGCTGTAGATGGAGGGGCTTCCTTGGGTTTGGAAGGGCGGGTGCTGTGGGCCTGCCTGGCCGGGAGCCTGTGGGCGACCCTGACAACCTGTAGCAGCCCCCCAAAGCTCCGGGACAGAGGCTGCTCTTCCCAAGCGTGCACAGGTGTGGGCAGCTCTCGGGGCCCCCCTTCCAACCATGTGAACCCAGGTCTGCTGGGGCGCATGCTGCAGTCCCTGGGGGCCTCGGGGGAGATGGAGCCTGTCCCCCAGTGTGGCCGTGGCTGGCCTCTGGGCGCCCACGGGGCTGGGGCGGAAAATGCAGGGCGCTCTGTGAGCGGCACCAGGTCCCGCGCTGGCCTCTCCCTCTGCCCTGATCCCTGACAAGGTCCCCCAAGACCCGCGTGTACCCGGGTGCAGGCTGCCAGCTCTCCTGCAGCCGTGTGTTCGGTCCCCGCCTGCCTCTGGCAGGTGCCTGCTACGCCCTTGGATTCCTCGGTTTACCCGTCAGGAGACTCTGCTCAGAGCAGAGGCGTCTGCAGTCTTTCCTTCGAATTTCTTGTATTGTCATGAAACACACACGTTTACAATCCTCACGTGCGTGAGCGTGCGACTCAGAGGCGCTAAGTGTGTCTGCATCATCCCGCCACCATCCCACAGCCCGTCCCAGGACACCGCGCCTTCCCGGGCCGGGTCACCCCCAGGGGGGACTGGGTGAAGGCCCGTCCACTCTCCAGCTGGCCACTGTCTCACGTGAAAGTTCGAAGTTTCCACGACCAGATAGCAGCGAGCCCCTCCCCTGCTCAGCACCAGGACTGTTCCCTGTGGCCCCCGAGGGCTGTTCTCCATGACGTGGCCGCTGCTCGTGGCCTGGCCTGCCCTGGCTGCTGGGCTTCCGGCGATGTGCCTCCCAGCTCTCTGTCCCCTGGCTGCACTGCAGGGACCCCCTTCCACGGCCCCCACCCTCGTGCCTGTGTGTGGGTCCCCGCATGGAGCCAAGAGCGCAGGGCAGATCCACAGGGGTACTGTGGATGACCACAGCCCCGTGTGCCCCCATTCTGAGCCAGGCGCCCACCTCATGGGGTCCTGGGGCTCCGACAAGCCTTGTGACCCCCCCCCAGGTGGCCACTCTGCGTGCTGGAGCAGTTCTTCGCACGCCCCCCACGGCCACCTCCCTGCGTGTCTGTGTCTGGACTCCCCGAGGCACAGAGCACTCGGCTGTCCCGTGAACGCCCCCGTCCCCCAGAGGACCTGCGACAGGGGAGCTCTATGCAGACGGGGGCCCCTTCCCCTGCATCAGGCCCGGGGTCAGCGTCTGGGGTGCGTGCCCCAGGGCAGGACTGCCGTCAGCGTGGGTAAGACGCGGTCCGTCCGTCGGGGCCCCCGGTGCTGCCTGAACCCCTTCTGCCGAAGGACTACTCCCGCCCGCGGCCCCGTACGCGCACCTCCTCCCGTGTTGAGGAGAAGCACGCCCCACCATTGCTGCTTTTACAAGTTCTTCCTCTGCTGGGCCCAAATTAGACATCTGGTTCTTTCCTGGAAGAAGTGCGCGAGGGACTCCGATGTTAGCCATCCAGCTTTGCCTGTCCTGCTTCTCCCTGTCCAGGCCTCTAGCTGGTGCCTGGGGTGCCACGGGGCTCCCACCTGGGCCTGCTGCTGCGTCTCGGTGCCCTGTCCAGCCTGCTGCGCACCCTGGGCCCTCCCCTCGGAGACCAGGGCTTCCCCAGGCTTGTCCGGGGCTAGCGGGCGGCGCAACCCCCAGGCTGTCCCGGCCAGGGCCCCTCGAGTCCCCTGGCACTGTCTGATGTTGGGGACAGGTCGCGGGGGGTGGAGGAGGGAGCCCTCTGTGCGGCCCTGCCCCCGGCATCCTCCCCTGCTGACCCCGGGGACGCTCGCTTGCTTTCCTCCGCTGCAGGTGACCGAGGAGGTTCACCGGCTGCTGCGAAGGGGCACCTACCGCTTCGTGTGCCGCGGGAAGGTCAGCGTCAAGGGCAAGGGCGAGATGCTGACGTACTTCCTGGAAGGCCGGACCGATGGAAACGGCTCCCAGGCCAGGTCCCTGAACGCAGAGCGGAAAATGTGTGCTTACGGACGAGCCGGCCTCCAGACCAGACTGGCCACAGGCCCGCCCCCGGCGGCCCCCACGGCCGGCCTCCCGGTCAGAGCCGGGCTGGGGGCTCTGCAGGGCTCGGGGCTCCCCCCGGGCCCGCCAGGCCAGCACCTGAGCCCCAGAGCAGCTGGGAAGGAGGCTTAGCTGGCTGCTGGGGGCTCAGGGGCTCCAGCAGGGACCAGCCCGGCCCACAGAGCAGGGCCGGCGGCCAGAGGCTGGGCTGCGGAAGGGGTGCCGTCCAGGCGTGACCCGAAGCAGCCGGGCAGCGACGGGCCAGGGGAGCCCTGCCCGCCTGGACGCTGAGGCTTTCAGGGGACTGTGCTCGCTCGGTCCTCTCCTCGGTGGCCGAGGAGCGGCTGCCGGGGTCGGTCAGCTCAGCGTCTGGCGTCGGGACCTTGTGAACATGCTCCGCGGCCGCAGGCTTCGCTGAGCCAGAGCCGTGGAGCTGTGGCCGGCAGAGCGGGAGCGTGCCCCGAGGGGGCCCACGGCAGCCCCGGCTGGAAGCCAGGCCTCCCGCGTGCGGCAGGGCCGGAAGGGCAGGCCCGGGGCCCAGGCGGGCGGTTTGGGGAGAAGCCCTGCCGCACAGAGCGGGCCCCGCTGGCTTCCTTCGGGAGCGGTTTCTGCCAAGACCCAGAGGCAGGTCTTCTGGAATTCTTGGGGCCCCGAGCCACGTCTCTGTGTCCCGACCAGCATCGTCCCTGCTCTGCCTGCCCGTCCCGCGTTGTCCCTCGGCCCCCGGATGGCCTCGGCCCTACAGACCCTGGCCTCTCTCGTCGGGGGAGGAACCGAGGTCGGGGTCGCGGGCCCCTTGCTGTCCCCGCGTCTGGGGCTCCTGCTCTTCTCACAACAGCACAAGCTTCCCGGGCGGATGAGCCTGCGCCCCGGACGTGGGATTCGGGGTGCGTGTGGGTTGCACCCGTGTGGAGAGCTCCGCAGGTGACTCTGGGGAGGTCTGGGGTCTCCCGCGCACACAGGTGCAGACCGAGGACACGCGGGATGTGCTGTTAGGGGTGCGGGGCGGCGGCTCCGGCCGCAGGAGGAAGGCAGCTGGGCACCGGCGGGCGGGGCTGGGCTCACTCTGGCTGAGCCCCCGTCGATGTCCCGGGGCTGCTCCCGTGGTGGGCTTGTGAGGCGTGGCGTCCTCTGGGGGGCTCAGCCCTGCCCGGCCGGGTTGCAGCCAGCCTGGGCAGCCGCCGGGCCGTGTGTGGACAGGCCAGCTGATGCGGGACTCTGCACGGAAGTAGGTGGGCCGACGGCCTCCCTCCTGAGAAGCAGCTCTGCGCTGAGCCACTGAGTCCTTCTCAGCCTTTAGAGACATGGCGGGATTCCATCAGGGGAAACCGAGTCATCCTGAGAGTCCTGTGAGCATGCGGCCCCTGTGGTGAGCCTGTCTGTGCTGGGCTGCAGGGCTGAGGACCTGCCCGGGGTCCTGGTGCCCGCCTGCTGGTGGCGGCCAAGCTGCCTCCGGGGCAGGGCAGGGGCCGGCAGACCGCACCGTGGCCCCGACTCCGTGCTCTGCCGCGCGGCAAAGGGACTTCACAGACGGAATTGAAGGTACGGGCCTTAAGCTGGGGCAGGATCCTGAGCTCTCTGGGTGGACCACCTGCCCCCCTCGAAGTGGACAGAGCGGCAGGGCGGCCCGGATGGCCCAAGCATGAGGTAGCTGCTTAAAGATGCGGGGACCCGACATCAACCCTCGGGGAGAGGAGCTGGTCGCCCCCGCGGACACACGCCACGGATCCCGTGTCGACCCGGGCGAGCCGGGGGGCGGGTGGACGCCCGTGAACTCTCCGCAGCGCCCCCAGCCCTGCCGGGCCCGGACCTGGGGTCTGCACAACCAGGAGCTCTGGAGCCCTGCGGGCGTGGCCACCGGTCGTGGCAGCGGCTGGAGGCCGTGGGACCCGACGGTTGTGGGCCGGCCGCCGTGACCACCCACGGCGGCGCCGCGGCCCAGCTCCCAGGAGCGCACACTTCTGTCATCAGCAGTCCAGACCCTACCGCCCCGAGGGCGCGGCAGCCCCCACAGCGGCCCTCGGAGGCGGGTGCGCGATGTCTTCCTCTTTATTTGTGATGAGACCGTATGATCTTGCCTTATTTATTTTTAATCTTGTACAGCATCCACGGACAAACGTTAGCCTTTCGAGTAGGGTTCTCTCTGAATTATTTAAGATGCTCTGTAAATAGTGAACTGTTTCAGGGGACGCCTGTTCACTCCCACCAAAAATGAGAACAGCCCCCTGCCCCGTGCGAACGGCACGCTTTACCCAGACGTGTGACGTCCCTAAGGCACCGCGCCCCTGCTTGGGGAAGCCCTGGCACTGGGGGGGGCCCTGCGTGTCCCTCGCGTGCTGCTTATGCCCAACCTCAGTAGCGCAGAGGCAGCCCCAAACTTCCAGACGCTTCCACGGACCACCGGGCCCGGGGGGTCCGCTGCATGGGGTGTATGTGCTGCAGCGTGGAGCCCCCCGCGGACCAGGCCCCCCGAGCCTGCACGTTTGTCAGACCCCAGAGCCAACAACGCTTCAGACCCTTTCTGTCTCCAGAAGCAATAACTAACTCTCAACTGCGGTCCAAAGCCAATGGTGATTCCAGCATAAGCCATGTGCACGAGTTTGCCCGAGTTCAACCACGCTGTGGGGGGCCCGACACCCCCACGGCCCCCCAGCCCCTCCTGCAGACCCAGCTCAGGCCCCACGCGCTGCGGGGTTTGCCGTCGGTGCGCGGGACATAGGAGCGGAGGGCCTGCCTCAGCCCCGTCAGTTAAGTCGCCCTCGGGGCGAGAGCAGGTCTGTGCACGCCTGTGACCCTCCTGACCCGTCTCAGCGCGTCCACGGGGTGCCGTGAGCCTCGGGGCCAGGACGCCGTCCTGCCTGGTGAGCCTGGTTGACGTGTGGGCTCTGAGCCCCACCGGACCCATCCAGCCTTCAGGGGCACCAGGCGCTGGTTCCACCTGGTGGGAATGCCGTGCTCGTCCCATCAGCACCCAGAAGTAGTATGAACCCCCTCCTTTGTCCTGCTACTCAAGAAGGAAGGGTCCTGTGGGCCTCGCGCGTGTGTGTCCCAGACAGGTGGACCGTCTCCGCTCCCGCGTATGGTCCTGTGATTCCTTGAGTCGGGGGGCCCTGCGGGCCCCTCCCGTGTGGCAGGCTCGCCCACAACACGCACACAGCCTGCGAGGCAGGTGCTCCCTCAGCGTGCGCCCGCCGCCACGTGGGAGCCGGGCACGGGGGCTGGCGGGCGCCCCGCCACGCGCCCAGCAGCCCTGGCCCGGCGGGTCACAGGGCACTGCCAGCGCTTGTAATTCTGAGGCATGTGGGCTGTTGGCTCCGTAGAAAGTCACCCCGGAAACCGACCTGACCTGAGTTTGTAGTGGCGTCAATGAAAAAAACGACAGAACTAAAAAAGCAAAAAATCAACCTTCTTAGAGGCAGTTGATGTCAAAATGTTTGGTTCGGTGAGAGGAATAAGGGGCAAGCTGAGGCCCGCTGGAAGCTGGAGGGCACAGCCGTGTCCCTGTGCCTGGACATCCTGCCTCCCCAGCTGCGCTTTGCTTTGAAAGCTGCCTGGGACATGGAGCCCCAACACCCTCTGAGGGGGTGTGGGGACCACGTGAAGATGTGACCTTTCCCCTCACAGTGTCTTGGGGTTTGCATTTGCCCCCATGAATCTTAGGCTGGGGTGGGTTGAAGTCTGGTTCAGGGAGTGGATTGCTAGGGGTGGCCTGAGGACTCCCCTCCTGGAGGGCAGGGTGGGGATGGGGCCACGGCCTGAGGACCCCCCTCCTGGAGGGCAGGGTGGGGATGGGGCCACGGCCTGGGGACCCCCCTCCTGGACG
>NW_023270498.1:1062857-1077428 GCF_011800145.1 Mirounga leonina
GGGATGGGGCCACGGCCTGAGGACCCCCCTCCTGGACGGCAGGGTGGGGATGGGGCAGATGGCCAGGAAGGCTCAGTTTGGCTCAGCCTGAGGAATAAACTCCCAGCTGTGAATTTTGCCAAGATGGACTTGGGAGGTGGGGGGTTGGTGCTGAAAGGTAGGCCCCTGGGGAGTGGGGCGGGGTCCTTGATTCTATGAAAGCATTCTACTTGGCAGCCCACAGAGCACCTTGCCCGTGTGTCGCCCATTGGCCACTTACAGCCCCCACGGTGTCGTGAGGAATCTGGGGCTCAGAGAGGTTATTGACTTAAGCGAAGTCCCACAGCGCGAGTGGCAGGACCAGGATTTACGTCAGCCTGTCTGTCCCAAGCCCTTGGTTTTCCATCGTCCTCAGTGGCTCTTCGCTGACGCCGAGTTGGGTTTGAGGGAGCCCCCTAGCTGGTCTGCACCCAGGTGCCCACTGTGGTGGGGGGACCCTGGCAGGCTGGTTCGGAGTGTTTGCCCCACAGCCCGCCCCGGGTATGCCCCGGGGAGCTCAGTCAGAACGCTGTCCTCACAGTGGACCTCCCAAGGACAGTCTGAGTTAGCCTGAGAAGTCCCACCTTGTCTCGCTTTCCATCCTAAATCTGTCGTGCCCACAGCCTGTCCTGTCTGAGAAAACACAGACCCCCCTGCAGCAGGGAGGATGGTTGCCCATGTCTTTCTGCATGGTCTCTCTGGCATCAAACTGGGAGACGGAGCCCCCGAGGCACACACGCTTCCCCACGTCCACGGAGCCGGGTGGCCCCCGAGTCCCGGCCGAAGGCGCATGAGCCCCGGGAGGCCGTCGGTCGAGTCGGCCGTCTCTGCTCCGTCTTGCCTGGTGGAATGGCCATCTGGTGCCTCACGCCACGGGAGCGGTATGGGCGGTGAACGTCCCTTCCTGCAGGTCGGGGGACGGCCAGGGCAGGTTTCCGTGAGAATGCGTGGAAGGCAAGACGGGCCCCGACTCCTTCGGCTCCGGGCAGCTCGGACGTCGTTCGGAAGCTCGGTTTGCAAACAGCTCGCATCACGTGCTGAGAGCTGATGTGTAAACAGAGAGGTGGCCCTAGACCAACGGCCAAGAGAGCTGGGTGAGTCTGGGCTCCCTGACCGCATATGGTGTGCGGGACCATCTGCAGAGCGCCGTGTCTGTGGCCTCTCGCTCCCCACGGCGCGGGCCACGGGCCCACCAGCAGCCAGAACGGTTTCTTGCCTCCCACCAGCAGCCCCAACCAGCCCCCGGGCCCCGGGCACGAAGCACGCGTCTCAGGGGACCGTCCCCCAGTTGCGGGATCCCGAGGAAGCCCGCTACCTACCACCTTTGCTCACTCCGGGGCGCCCGCGCAGCCGAGCTCCCGTCCCGGAGGGGCGCGCGCGGTCTCGCCTTCGCCCTGTACAAACTGTGGGCTCGCACGCACGTGCCCTCTGAATTGCATGCCCTGAAATCCCCACGTGTGTGAAACCCACTTTGAACTTGAAAACACGCAGCATGCGCGGAGGGACAGGCCCGCCTCGGGCCATCTGCCGGCTGGCCGCAGAGCGTCCCCGCAACACGGTGCAGCCTGGGGCCCCGGCCTGTGCGGCCAGCGCCTGCAGTCGTCACGCAGCGTCCCCCAGCCCGGACGCCCCTCGTCCCCGCCCCCCCCCCCCCCCCCCCGGCCACACGATTGCACACCACCTTGCACAAGGAAGGTAACGTATCGATCGCGACCACCTTAGAGTAGCTTCCATTCTCACCGAAGGTAAACCCAAAGCCCACCCTTGATTTTCTTTCCTCGCCGAGAAAGGCCGGATACGCCCCTGCGCCCTCCCGTGTCCGGCTGGGTGTGGCTTTGCCGCTCGATGGCATGCAGGGGTGGGTGGGCACGGGGACACGCTCTCTACCCACGGAGCTCGCTCGAGAATGGTTCTGCAGACACGGAACCAGGTGACGGGGTCAGAGTGACGGCAGCTCACGGTCACCAGGTAGCTTCTCTCGATAGATTTGTATAATCAATACGGGTCTATTTTTACGTCAACCCCACACTGTACCTTCCAGTCTTTTCCAAGATTGTTCGACTGAGACAAGTCACTGAATAATTGGTCCTATTTTTATTAACAAACCAGTGAACGGACTGAAATGTTAACGTGAATGTACATTTCTTAATTGCGACTTTTCTACTGAGTGTTTGCACTATACTTTCTGGAATCTTATTTAACAAAAATAAAGGAAAAGATTGCTTGACTAAAAACCCGGTGGCCGTTTTACTCGCGAACCGCGGGGTTTTGTGGCTTGTGGGAAGACGCGCCTCCCTGCAGGGGGACGGTGGTGTCCTCTAGTGTCGGCGGCCCGTCCTCTGGGCCGGACTCGGCTCCTCCTCTGGCCGCGGGGCGGGGGGGTGCGGGGGCTCGGCTTCTGCTCCCAACCGGAGACTCCGGGGAGGACGACGTGTACCTCCTGTGGTTCTCAGACTGCTCTCGGACTAACCGGTCAGGGACTGTTGTTGAAGGCAGACCAAGGGTGGACAGCAGGGGTGGGGGTGCGCCACCAGCAGGCTGAGCCAGGATGTTCCCTAAAACCGGCCTCTGCAGCCCAAGGTCAGGCCAAAGTCAGGGCCTAGCAGAGAAGAGGCTGTGAGGCATCAGACCAGAATGTTAGGGAGGGTTTGCCACCGGCCACCCTCCACCAGGACACACCTAATGCCACCGTCCAGGGAAGCCCCCTCCTACCCAAAGAGTGGGCAAGAGAAGAAGGGTTGGTGCAGGGACCCCGCAGCTGGTGGGGAGGCAAGGACTGGGCCAGACTCTGGGGATCATGAGAGCGTGGCCTGGGCTTGGCACATCCCGTAGAGCCTGAGACCCCGTCAGCAGGGGAGGGGGGTGGAGGGGCTGCCGGACTCTGCCCCCTCTGAGGACGCCCTGAATCCCAGGGCAATTTCCAGACCCCACTCACTCGGCATTTTCCCTTAGAGGTCTGGCAGACACATCAAAGGGAACACACCACCCTGAGGGGTGTGAGTGGGTGAGAGGGGGTGTGAGTGGGTGAGAGAGGCTGTTCTTTGAAGGAGTAGGTCCCCCAGTCACGGGGCTGCTAAGTCCAGTCTGCAGGGCAGGCGGCAGCTGGAGACGCAGTGAGGAGCGGAGGTTGCATCTCAAGTCCGATGGCTGCCTGGAGGCAGAATCCCCTCCTCCCCTGGGAGGACCGCAGTCTTTTCCTCTTAAGGCCTTCAACTGATTGGACGAGGCCCACCCACATTATCGAGGGCGATCTGCTTTAATCACAGCCCACTGCTATAAATGTTGATCTCACCTAAACCAGACCTTCACCCTGACATCTAGCCTGGCGTTTGACCAAACTGGGCACAGTGGCCCAGCCAAGCTGACACATAAAATGAATCGTCACAAATGTGTATCTTTAAGCTCAAACGAAATCAATCCAAAGTAAAGGAATTTAAAAAATCCTTATGAAAAGCACAATATCCCCAGAGAAACAGGACATTTACAGAATCCTCTGAGAAAGGGATACAACCAACCAGGAAGCAGGTGGACACTTGTCCAACTTGTCCAACAGAACCATCCATGAGGGAAACGCGCATGAGAACACAAGGGTACCGTGTCACCTTTCCAGCTGGTACGTGACTTAATTATGATTATTTTTTATTTTTTGGTACGTGTTTTAAAAGCTATCGTAAAACTAGCAAAGCTGCGGTGAGCGCTCACTCGGACACCGCTCACGGGCCCCGCACCTCGCTGGGTAATACCCAGCAGGGACCACACGATGGGAACACCGTTTAACCCATAAAAGGACTTGGAGGATTCTAACAACACTGGTAGACATTGGTACAAAATGCTTTGTTCCACGCCCCCATCCCCAATCCTGTGAGTGGGGTGTGGTATCACCCTGCTTGTGCCCTCGGCGAGGCTGCCTGGCATGCTGGACCCCACCCCAGCCCTCGAGCAGGGGATCCGGAGCATGGATAGTCTGTGTCCCACTGAGGCGGCCATGCACCCATGGGTGGGCCTGGGGCCTGCGTGCAGCCCCGTGGCGGCCAGCAAAGGAACGGGGGCCCCGGTCCGGCACCCCCACATGGAGCCGGGTTCCCACTTTCCCACTCAGATGCGCCGGGCGAGCACCTGCTTGGCGTCACCTGCAGGGGGCCCAGGTGGAGGTGCAGCCGAGCCACCAGAACGGAGGTGAACACGGGTTGTTTTGAGTCTTTGTTTCGCAGCAAAAAAAAAAATTTTAAAACACCAGGCGCTAAGACTTTACTGGAAAGTGATGCACAAACCAGACCCTGCAGCGAGGCCACCGAGCAGCCCCTCAAACCAGGTTTCTGACACGGTGAACGTCAAATACAGACACCCCGGATAAATAGCTTATTTTAGGAAGAAAACGTATAGTTTTGAAGATTAGATTAGAAGGGGATCACTTCTCATTTCACGCTGAACAGAAACTGCACGAGGAGAAGCATGCTACGGGGCTCGCTGGCTGTGGCGCGGGCGCGTTCCTGAAGGGGACCCTGGTTCAGAGACCCCGAGGGGTCCCCGTCTATGCAGCCTGGACCGGCAGTGCCCGCGTCCCGAGCGCCGGTCTGAGGCTGCCCTCCCGCCCGTGCACAGCTCGGGTCCCGAGGACACGGAGGTCATGGAGGTGGTGGGTGCGGCCAGGACGCCCTCCCGGGCACCACGTTCCGGCTTCGGGCACAGGACTCGCTCCTTCCTTGGGCTACTTGGCGGCCACATCTTCCCGTGGCTGGAACACGCTCACAATCCACGCTGTTTTATTTGTGAAACGCCCCCCCAGGATTGCATTTCAAACACCAACTAGAGGGCCTGTGACCTACGCTCTTTTGCACAAATGCAAGAAGCCGTTTTGCTAACACGTGGGGGAGAAAACGCAACATGAGCATCTAGGAAAGTAGCTTACGAACAAAACGCTTCCTTCTGAGCACCTGTAATTCCCAGGCTTTCAAGAACAACCTCCCCGAAGTGCCCCCGTCATGCCTTCCTCCTCCCTGGCCTCATTCTGCATCTGAATTTGTCAAGGGCTGTGAGCAAGACAGAGAAGCCACTTGATGACCCATCAGAATCACTTTGCATCAGACACAGATGCTCAGCAGAATCGTTCACTGACTTCCAGTATTGAAGGTGCGAAGGGTTTGCACTGAAGTATTTTTCCACGGTATGCAATTCTAGGCAGACTTTCTGCTTTATACTTTTGTGTTGTATTTGAAAAATTCATAAACTTATCATTTCCATAATCCGACAATAAATGTTATAACAAAGGGAGAAGTGAACACGTTGAAGAGTCAGCTTATGAAGGAAGAACCGGGTCAGGACACACAGGACTGTGTAAGCCCACTGGACAGTAAATCCGCTCTTCCCACACGTAGTCATTTGAAGTGACTCATCCAGTGACGGCAAACCACCCCCACCCCAGGAGGACTGTCCTCCTTCCTTGTTGGAAGCCTCCCAACAAACACAGGGAGTGCCCTGCTTTAGGGCTGCCTCCTGATTCTGTCCAGCAGTGAGCTTGATCTGCAGCCCTGAGAGTGGGGCCACCATGGCCAGGCCTGGAGGGGCAGCCCTGGAGATGGCCCGGGGTAGGGTTGGAAACAAACGCTCTTTTCGTTTTCGGAAGGAAAAAAAACAGAGCACAGGGTGTAAACACCTCCAGCTTTTCCGTGGGACCCCAGCGAGACTGCACAGGGACGGGGCAGAGACGGCCCGAACCACGGCACAGGGTCGGATTCTTCACCCCAGCCCCACCTTTCGGAACCAGCGCCTGCAAACCGCCCGAAGCGCCTCCCGCTCAGAGTCCCAGCGCCTGACTCTCCCGGAATGGCATCCTGAGCCCGCTGGGTGTGTGGCCCCGGCCCTGTGTGGGCGGCTGGGTCGCCACGCTCCCTGGTCTCTACGTGCAAAATGTCATCCTGTGCCCTGGGTCACACTGGGGAAGCCGCAGGGGTGGCGGGCACCCCCAGGGTGGCGCAGTGGGCGTCCACCTCCCCCGTCGGCTCCCTCTGGGCCCTGCGCTCTGGTGGTACCTCGGAGAGCCTCGTTAGCTCGCCCCCACCCGACTCGAGGGACGCAGCGCGGGGAGGGCAGCGGTCCAAGCGGGACCTGGGCAAGCCCTGAGGAGGGCTGGGGTTTGCAGACAGACAGAGGGCCGGGTGAGTCCGGCCGAGGTGCGAGCTCCAGAGCATCGCACCCCCCCGCCCCGGCCCCGAGGGTCAATCGTCCTGGATGGTGAGCTCATGCTGAGTGGCCTCCTCGATGTCCTGAAGCTGGCGGATTTCCCACTGCCTCACGCGCTCCATCTGTCGGAGGAAAGGCGTCTCTGAGAAGGCCCGCGTTGCAGGAGCGCCCGCCACAGCTGCCCGTGGACAGCAGAGGCCCAGGCGGGCTGCACGCCCCTCCCCACCCGGCCCCGCCCTCGGCTCTCGGGCACCCCTGCTTCCACGTGCCGGGCATCACAACCACACCACGGAGCGGCAACCGCCCAGAGGGCCGAGTCTGGGTGGGCACCGGAGGGCTGGCTGAGGACCCAGGGGAGTGGGGCAGAGGGGGCTGGAGGGCTGGGCACAGGGACAGGGAGGGCCAGCCGGGGGCGTGCCGGGGACGTCCCCACGGGGCGGAGTAGACAGGCGGTCTTGCGGGGCTGCAGCAGGGAGAAGGGCCCAGGCCAGGGTGGGGAACACGGGCAGGATGAGCCCTGCTCCTGACCGAGACGCGGGCTTGGCCTCATAGAAGCCACGGCGGGGGGGCAGGGTGGCGGAGCCAGACCGCACAGGGGCGCGTGCAGGGGCCGGATCGAGGACAGGGTTGGCGGTGGAAGAAAGACTGGGTCCTCGGCCCCCCATGGCGGGTCCCCCACAGATCATGGTCCTCCAAATAGCCTGGAAGTGTAAAAAAATGAAGCAATCCCTGGGTGGGGGCAAATGAGGACCAGGAGAAGCTGGTGTTGTCAGCAAGGGTGTGGGCAGATGGCAGAACGAGTGGGGACAGCAGAGCCGGGGGACGGGCCACCAGCAAGCACATGAACCCCTCGCAGAGCCCAGAGCAGTCAGAGGGGCTGGAAGCTGGGCGCCTGCATGAGGGCCCCCACGGGCCCAGGGCCTGCCCCACCTCTGGGACCATCTCTGCCACACAGTGAGACCCCCAGGCCCCTTCCCTTCGTCAGCTCCAGAATATTCCAGCCCCGCTCACACCTCTCCTGGCAGCAGGTGGGAACATCATCAGCCCGTGGGGACAGGGCACTAGGGAGGCATTTGGGGCTCGGGGGCAGCCCCGCACTCGGGCCCCACCCAGAAACGCAGGCGGAGCTCTGGTCAGCTCTGCAAGGCCGGGTTCCCAACTACGACCAGACACAGCCACAGAGGGCGGGGTGGGGGGGCCATCAGGAAAGCATCCCACCAGCAAACGCCCCAGAAGGGCGAGTGGGGCCAAGCAGAGAGGACTGGAAGGCCAGTGAAAGGAATCAGTGGGAGAATCGAGGCATCCTGCGGCGACCTTGGAAAGTGGAACCCAGCACCCCTCCGAGGGGCGGACAAGGGGTGAGAGAAGAAAGAAGAGATGGAAAGAAGCCATCCAGGCTGCCCCACACCTGACTTCCACCTGACTTCCCAGCAGGTGGAGCGGAGCCACGGGCCTCAGAGGCCACAGAGGGAGGGGTGAAGGTTTCCCAGAGGGACCCAACAGACCGACGGGCGCCCAGCCCACGAGCCAGGCCATGCACTGCACACGTCCCACCTCTGGGCAGCAGACCTGGACAGCCGGGGTCAGCTGTGGCCCCACGTGAGGGGCAAGGTGGAAGTCCCCCGACCGCGCCCTTCTCAGAACCTTCTAGAACAGCAGGGCGTCACAGGAGAGGTGAACCAGCTGAGGGGCCAGGAGGCAGTGCTCCGAGCAGGAAAGGGGCCCTAGGGACGGGGTCAGGGATGGGGTCGGGGACAGGGTCGTGTCGGGGACACAGTCAGAGACAGGGTCAGGTTGGGGATAGTCGTACCACAGTGGCCAGCTTCTTCAGGTCCTGCTTCCTCCTCCTGGCTGTGTTGGGGATCCCGGGCAACCCCACGGATCGAGGCCTGCTCCTTGCTCCGCGGGACTCCGCTCGCTGCTGCCGCCGCGTGACCGAGGCCGCTGTGGGCGGCTCTTCCCTGGGAGCCCGGGGGTCTGGGTTGGGCCCTGGCTGCCCACTGGCCACCCTGGAGGCCCAGATGCTAGAAAGCTGCGGGGTCTGGAGGGCGGCCGTGGAGCTGAGCCCTGCCTGGGGGGCCGGGGGGTTCCAGGAGAGGTGTGCAGGCAGCGGGGATCCAGGCTCAGGGCCCTCGGCTGGGTGGGAGGGGACGGGGCCTGCTGGCCTCCTGCGCAGGCTGGGGGAGGCTCCCAGAGGGGTGCTGTGCTTCAGGACCCTTCTCAAGGGCAGCTGACTCCTCAGTGAAGAGGGGCCCTCGTCTTCCTCAGAGGAGCTCACCCTGGAAAACTGCCGAGACAGGGCACAGATGTCGGCTCCCTAGAAGGTCCCGGCAGGAGCCTCAGGACGGGCACCAGAGCCCACCGGGCACGTCCTCCTCCCCCCCGGCCTCTGCCCTGGGCGCAGAGCCTCCAGTCCCACCCCGGGTGGGAGCGTGCGGCCCAGAGCGCGCTCCCGCCGTACCTGCCTTTCCACCCAAGTCGCCTGTTCTATTTTTTGGTCAAAAGCAAGCATTGGTCCAAAATGTGGTCTTAATAATGGAATTGAAAAAGAAGGGGGGGCGCCTGGGTGGCTCAGTCGTTAAGCGTCTGCGTTTGGCTCAGGTCATGATCCCGGGGTCCTGGGATCGAGCCCCACATTGGGCTCCCTGCTCAGCGGGAAGCCTGCTTCTCCCTCTCCCACTCCCCCTGCTTGTGTTCCTGCTCTTCGCTGTCTCTCTCTGTCAAATAAATAAATAAAATCTTTTTTTATTCTTATGTTAATAAATAAAATCTTTTAAAAAAAAGAAGAAAAAGAAAAAGAAGCGGTTTTCAGGTAAAAAGACTTCTTTCTTTTTTTCAGGAGAAAACTGTAAAACATTGTCAATGAAATCATCTTAACATTTACGCTCAACATAAAAGAGCAGAACGGCGGGCGGACGCAGCTGCTCTCTGTATGATGGGACGGCAAATCAGGCAGGGGTGTGGACACCCAGCGTCCTGATCCCGAGCCCCCCGCCCCCAGCTTCCGAGCCCCCGGCCGGCAGCAGAAGCTCCTTCAGAGTGTTTTTCCATCGAGAACAAAGCCCCTGGGAAAACCCTCAAACTCCTGTGCTCACGGCCTTTCCCTGATGCTGACAAACTGTCTTCGGCAAACAGTTTTATTGTCATCCTAAGGTCATGGTCGCCACAGCGCTCCTTGACAGGTTGTCACGTCAAAAGGACGTGACAGACTGAGCAGCTTGGTTTTTGAAAGAAGCCCTCGTGTGTCTTTTAGAGAGGTATTAATTCACACTGCGGTGCATCCGAGCCAATCCCCTACCAGTCTAGGTAACTTTCAGAGGAATGCTGATTTTACGTTGAATGCCACGGATGGAATGGGGGAAAGTATTCGCAAAGTACAAATCCAATAAGGGGATACTCTCCGAAGTACGCAAGGAATTCATACAGCTCCATAGCAAAAAGCCAAATAATCCAATTAAAACATGGGCAGAGGACGTGAACAGACATATCTCTAAAGAGGATATCCAGGTGGCTGACAGACACATGAAAAGATGCTCCACATCACTCAGCACCAGGGAAATGCAAATCAAAACGACGATGATCTGTCACCTCACACCTGTTGGAATGGCCAAAATCAACAACACAAGAAACAGCAGGTGTCGGTGAGGATGCGGAGAAAGGGGACCCACCGTGCACTGTTGGTGGGAATGCAGGCTGGTGCAGCCACTCTGGACAACAGTATGGAGGGTCCTCAAAAAAATGAAAAATTGGAATATCACGTGCCCCAGGAATTCCACGTCTGGGCATTTGGCCACGGGGAAGGAAACCATCATCCTGAAAAGGTACCGACTGACCCTGCCACGTTCACTGCAGCCGTGTTCACGCTTTGCTAAATCCCACTCTCGGGGTCCGATCTCATGCACCTGTTCGCTAGTGGGAAGAACAGTTTCTGGTGATGATATCTACTGTGGGCCCTGCTTCCCAAAAGTATCAATCAAGAAAGCCACTGTCATGCATGGTGCGGGAGGGACTGGAACTTTTCTCCAACAACAAGTGGATAGAAGTGTGACGATGGGGTGATTGGGACATGCCCGGACATGTTGGCGGCCCACCAACTGGCTTCCGCTCGGGGGTGCGGGGAGAACAGAGCCAGCAGTCAGTGCAAGATACTACTGCGGGGTTGTCCTTGAATTCCTGCTGTGCATTTGCACCTGAAGGGATGTATCCGGTAGTGAGTTTTTGGGGAGGCAGAGCTGAGAAGCATAGTCATGATAGTGAACTAAACTTTTCCTAGAACAGAGGACAGATGCTTATGTTGCCTTAAACGTGAGCCTGATCAGAAATGCTCCAAGGCCGTGGGAAAGCGTCTTAGCCATCGTTTGCTGCGTGACAAATCACGCCAGCACTGAGGAGCGTAAGACAGACATGGGTGGTCGCGGTTTCCGTGGGTGGGGGGCTTGGGCTCTCCCATGGGGCTGCTGCCCTCCTGTCCTGCTTAAAATCAAAGCATAGAGGGACAAGTAAAACTAGAAAGTCTAACGTCAGCCTTGCTGCCACCCAGCTCCCCTAAGTAGCTACCGTTAGCAATTTGTAAGAAAACAAAAAGCACGGAATGCGTGTCCTGTATACAAAAGAAGTTCACGTTTCATAAATGGAATCCTGATGTGCATGGCTGTGTGGCTTTTCACCTCACCGGTGAACAAAGCACGTCAAGTCGCTTATTTGAGCGTGGCAGAGTTGGGTGTTTAAATTCCCCAGAGGGGCTTTGAGGTGGGCCAGGGCAGAAGAGGTCCCTAAATACGGTCTGGCGGGAAGGGGTTGTTGCTCGCGGAAACGCGTTCAGTGGAGCGTGCTGGAGCATTCCGAATCGGGTCCCAGTGAGCTCTTAGAGCATTCTTCCGAGGTGAGTATATCATGACCAGGCAGCTGGGCGAAGTGCCAGCCCAGCTGAAACCGAAAACAGGTCGGACCATGCGGAACGTCCCCAGGAGAGTCTCCCAGTCCCTGGGCCAGAAAGCCAGTCGGGAGTGTCCTCCTGGGGGGTGGTCAGTTCCCGAGCTGCTACTGTGTAGGTCTCAGGGTGCTCTTGCTACATTGTTTCCCATCGCAAAACCCGTAGAGATTGATGAATGTGAACTGTAACCACTCTGAAGAGCTGGATTCGCTCCAGAGAATGAGTCCGCATCAGTAAGTGCCCAAGTGTTTCCCAGAGTGGCTGCGCGGTCCTCCAGCCTGGCGGGCCCGCATGGGCAGCCCAAGTCGCTCCGCATCCTCACCGGCATTCGGGGTCGGCAGCTCCTAAGGTGTTCTACTGTTTGCTTTCTAACAGGTGAGCAGTAGTACCTCACGGCAGGGTGGTTTTAATGTGCATTTCTTCCACGACCGGTGATGGTGAGCATCGTACCCTGTATTTACCACCTACTTACCGCGTATACATCTTCTTTGCTGGTTAGAGGTTGAACACCTGAGCCCTGTCGACAAAGGCAAACAGAATCAGCTCGCTTATTAACAGACTGGCACGGGGTCAGAAAGCGCATCGGCTCCACACCATCCATAGGAGGCTGCGCCGGAGACAAAGGGCTTCGGAAAGATCCACAGCATTATGGCAGCAAAGACAACCCACGGGGGGGACGTGTGAACACGGGAGCACCTCTGCTGTTAAGAGGCCAAATTCATGGAAAAATGCACTAGATGAGTTGGAAAACAAAAGCACAGGGTGATTAAAAAGTCTCAATGTTTTCCTGCTTTAAGCACCTTTGCTCCAGCATCAACACAGAGCAAAATCCACAGAGAAACACGGAGAAACAGAAATAAACTAGTAATTGAGGCTACTTCACGGTGAGGGTTTTTTTTTTTTCTTTCTAAGCCTATGGTAGATCAAAGAGAAAGAGAAGTGATCCAAATCCCATGGAAGGTCATCAGCGCTTGTAAAGGGAGACAAAGTCATTCTACTTCCAAGAGGGACCAGGCTCAGTGCAGAGGAGGGGTACGCACCAGGCGGGGCCTCTACCAGAAAGGCACTGAGAGCGAACAGGAGCGTATTTTCTGATTAGCAGGAGCTACCCTGAACTAACTTACGCGTGGAAGTGAACTGAGAACCAATACACAATTAGACGCTGATACGCTTTTCCATAAGAACAATTTGAGAGCTGCCTGGGTGGCTCATCGGGTTAAGCGTCTGCCTTCGGCTCAGGTCATGATCCCAGTGTCCTGGGATCGAGCCCCGCATCAGGCTCCCTGCTCAGCGGGGAGTCTGCTTCTCCCTCTCCTCCTGCTTGTCACTCCCCCTGCTTGTGCTCATTCTTTCTCTGTCAAATGAATAAAATAAAATCTTTAACAATTCGATACATTTTTGATAGAACAATACTGTAGCACTAACAGCTTACAGAAAGAACAGTGTGGGTTTTCAGATGCGTACTCAGCACAAACAATAGAGACATACATCTGGGAATATTATACAGGAAGAGATGGGTTTTAAATGAGCAGGGAAGGGCGCCTGGGTGGCTCAGTTGGTTAAGCGACTGCCTTCAGCTCAGGTCATGATCCTGGAGTCCCGGGATCGAGTCCCGCATCGGGCTCCCTGCTCGGTGGGGAGTCTGCTTCTCCTTCTGGCCCTCCCCCCTCTCATGTGCTCTCTCTCTCTCATTCTCTCTCTCAAATAAATAAATAAAATCTTAAAAAAAAAAATGAGCAGGGAAGGGAGGTTTTTTTTTTTTTCTTTGAGTGTTGTTGTTCCAATGGGTCAGCCATTTAGAAAAAAAAAAAGTAGCAAAGCCAAGTCCCTACCTCATACCCTACATGAAAATAAATTACAAGGGACTGAATAGTATACTCTTTAAAAATTCAGATTGCGAAAAAGAAACAGGATAATTTTGAAAAATCAGAAACAAATTGGATTCTTATATCATTCACCAAGATCAATTCCAACTGCATATAAGATGCAAATGTTGTGAGACATGACGTGAAATGGGGTCACTTATTTTGAGGGGTTTAGATGGAGCCGGGAGGCCATCAGCAGGGGGGCTCATCCTTGTTCTCTGTCCTCAGGGTGAAACTAGAAACTTGAGCCCCGCCAAACCCCCCATACCCTGAGCCCCTGCAACTTGCTGCCCTAAGAGATTTTACTCCAATTCTGTTCAACTAACCCGAATTTTCTGCTGCCAACACCAGTCAAAATTCTTTCTAAGCAACATATACAAACTTTCCCCATTATTTTTAAAAACCCCTGAGTTTTGTCCCCTAAGGGGACACAATTTGGGTTGCTCCCCGAACTGCAATCCTGAGACCCCACATAAACGCTTTGTTTTAGGTCAGTTCTGCCTCTTTGCTCACAAGGTACAAACAGAACTATCAAAGCACTGGAAGGAAATGCGGGTGGCTTGCTCTGTAAACTGGTAAGGCTTTCAAATGATAACTCATGACACAGAAGCCGTAAAGGAAAAGAAGTTGAAATATAAAATTTTGAACTTCTGTAAAGAAAAACAGATGACATAGTCAGTGAAAACAGACAGCCCACAATTCCTATGAAAGATAAACAACAGGCTAATGGTCCTCCAACCCAGGGGAAAAAACTAAACCCTTAATGGATCAACATGCAAGGACCCTTAGTGGTTTTTTTTTTAAATATCAAATGTGTTTTTAATATATTGATAAGAAAAGATGTCTATGTTCTGGGTACAGGATCCTTTTTTTTTTTTTTCCCAAACTGAGGAAAAATAAGGATCTAATGTTCCAGAAGAAGCTAAAGATAACATTAGGTTATAATGGGGGCTAGGGAGGGCGGCAGGGGCCACTCCATACCTGCTTGGCCCTTTTATTTTGACACCTAGCCTACAAATGAAGAAGGGAGAAAGGTCCCTGCCTGGGGAGACTCGAGGAGACCTGGGCAGCCCCCCTGGCTGGGCTGGGGAGTGGTTAGGGTCCGAGACTCAGGACTCTGAAACTCCCCCCCACCGCCCCGGGACCCTACCAGTCCTGCACCCTGCCTTTCTTTGCACATACGGAGCAGGCATGGCGAGGGCTCCCCTCCTGCTCCTGGTGCTGGCCCCCTGGCCCCCCGCAAGGCCACCCCGGACCCAGCCCCGCAGGACAGGCTGGGGAGGGGAGGGCGGGCGCGGTGTGCAGGACCTGGCAGCTCACGGATGTGTCGGGGGAAGGCGTGTCGGGTCCCAGCGCGGGGCGCCCCCCACCAGCGGAGGCGGGCAGTGGTTCCTGTGCCCCGGGCTCCATCCTGCCTCCACGCGAGGACGCAGCCGCCGCACCCCAAGCCGGCGCCCAGAAGCCCCCGCGGCGCGGCCCGCAGGCGGCCCGGGCTGCACCTGGCGCTCCCTGGGGCGCACGTGCAGGGCGGGGCGCGGGCGGGGCGCGCCCCGGGGGCCTCCAGCTGGTGGCTTC
>NW_023270498.1:1077438-1081862 GCF_011800145.1 Mirounga leonina
TTCCCACGCGCCCCTGGGCGTGTTTCCGGCCTTCGCGAGGTCGGGGCTGGACGCCCGGGCCGGAGCCATCGCCGTGCGCCCCTGCGTGCCCGACGGTCGACCTGCCTCTGCGCGACAAGCTACAGGAGCGGAGACCAAGGCAAGGCTCGTGTCCCCGTGTCCCCGTGTCCCCAGGCAGGGAGCGGAGAGTGACTCCCAGCTGTCGGACTCCCAAAGTCCTTGGCGCTGCGAGGAGCCTTCCCAGCCTTCGTGGGGTGGACGTCCGGCCCCCTGCAGGGCCCCAGGCGGGGCAGCCCCCGTGGGGCCCGCACGCGCATGCGCTGCCCGGGGGGGCTCCTCCCCCGGCCAGCGGCTTCGGGAGTGGGCGGCCGCAGGGCGGGCGGGAGGCCGGTGCCCGCCTGACCAGCGTCTTCACGTATCGTTAGTGAGTAACAGTTGAAAAAACCCATCTCGCCTGGTACAGTGCATCCTTTTCCAGCTGGGGAAAGTGAGGGCCCCAGTGGGGAAGAGTTTGGCCCAAGTCCCGCGCGGAGCCCGGGGGGGCTGCCTTGACGACATCCCGGTGTCCTGTTGTTTCCTCACGGTGTCAGGCCATCTGAGGGTCCCCTGGCCTGCTGGCACCCCGGGTCCCCTGCTCTCCTGACCCCAGCCGTCCCCCTGACCTCCTGGCACTCAGGCACGCTGCTCTGAGTGTAGCATACGGCTCTTTTGTTTGCGTGCGCGGCTAAAAACAATTTCGAAATCTGCAGTGTGTGTCGAGGGTCACGTTAGTCGGGCACGCCAACGTCATCTGTCACCAGCACCCTTCGCGGCCGCCCTGGGCAGCGCTCTGCCGGGGGAGTGTGGGGGTCTGGGCATGCGCAGGGGCCCGGCGCCGGCTCCAGGCCAGGCTGCGGAGGAGTTGGCCCCATAGCCTGCTCCTGGTCCCTGCTGGGAGCCCCGCATGTTCCTAGAGCTCAGAGAGGCTGCGTGCCCGGAGCTGGATGCCTCTCGCTGTGCAGAGGCGACTTCAGGCGTGACTCGAATCCAGCTGCTGGATGCACCCATGCGCCTGCTGGTTTGCCACACGGAAACCTGCATCGCGGGTGCAAGTACTGCTCTTGGTGCGGGCAGTCCGGTTCAGAGCCCGGCTCTTGTTCCGTAGAAGGCGCGGGCTTTGGACGAGACATGCAGACGGTCCAGGGCACTGAGAGCTGCCTCACTGGGCTTACAGATCATGTGCGGGGGATGCCCAGGAGCGCTGGGCCGGCGGGAAGTACTCAGCAGCTGGTGGCATCTGCATTCACTCTACCTACTTACCTTCCAACAGCCTTTCCATTCCACCTTGCTGGGGCTTTCGGAACTCCGGCAAAGCAGATTACCCATTGCTTCTGCATTGCACATTTATTTTCTGTATGTTATGATGTTTTGGCCTCTTAAGACCTTTCTGGCTGGGGAGAGGTTGTCCCGCGTGGGGTTAGCCAATCCTTAAAGATATAAAAGGACCCAATGGGAAGCATGTCTTCCATAGGGGAACCAAGCAGCCCAGAGCCATACCTCCTCCATCTAGACCGAGCAGCCCAGGGGACAATATTCTTTTTGGGCCAGGTGCCAGGCGACTAGGGACACCCTACAGCACCCTACTGCTGGAATTATTCAAGGTAGCCAATGCTAAGCTGCTCACACTGTCCTGCTCTGCCCTTTCCCATGGAAACCCCAGTAAGGGTTATGGCCTGGGCTCTCTCCTCCTCCTGCTTCTGCCTCCTGACCACCCTGACACTTCCTTGTGGCCCTGTGTGGTATGCTGTGCCTCCTGTCTGTAGGACCCGGAATATAATAAACTTTCCCTCTAAGCCCCATTCCTGTCTAGGCCTGTGTCCCATTGACTTTACTATCCCATACCCAACACGTATATTCCTAGAACAGATTCTACACAACCAGTATGCTCAAGGTTGCATCTGACCTCAGGTTGTAAATAAGAGGTTAATGGCTGGTACTTTTTGTAAACCACTACAGAAAAGGAAAAAAAACCCTGTAAATTTCATTAATAATCAAATAAGTAAATTTCATTAATAAATAGCACAAGTACTGCTTTAAATTCATAAAATTTGTAAAGATAAACTGTCAAAATACCTTCCAAGACAGGAAGTGCCAGGTTTACTTGTGAATCCTACTGAACATTTAAGAAAGAAATTATACCAATTCTTTATAATCTCTACCAGATTTAAACAGAGGAAACAGTTCTTAACCCATTCTTTGAGACCAGCATTACCATAATACCAAAAACAGATGAAGACATTACAAGAAAGGAAAACTACAGATCAAAATCTTTCATGAACATAGATGGAAAAATCCTCAACAAAATATTAGCAAATCAAATCCAACAATGTATAAAATAATTACATGCCATGACCAAGTGAGATTTATTCCAGGTGTGCAAGGCTGGTTCAAGAGTTAAAAATCACCTAATGTAACCCATCACACCAAGCTAAAGAAATATCACATGATCATATCAATAGAGGCAGAAAAAAATTTGACAAAATCCAATGTGCATTCATGATAAAAAACTCAGTAAACTATGAATACAGGAGAACTTCCTAAACTTGATAAAGAATACCTATAAAAACCTAAGTAAGATCACAGCTAATGGTGAGAATCTCAAAGCTTTCCCACTAAGATCAAAACAAGACAAGGATGTCCTCTCCCACCAGTGCTTTCTAATATCATGGTGGGAGTCCTAGCTGATGCAATAAGACAAGAAAAGGAAATAAAATGTATACTGATTGATAAGGAATAAATAAAATTGTCTTTGCAGATGACAAAAAGAATCAATGAAAAAACTCCTGGAACTAATAAGTGATTAAAGCGAAGTTGCAGGATACCAGGATACAGAATCAATCCTTTGTGAATATACCAGCCGTGAATAAGTGGAATTTGAAATTAAAAACACACCACTTACATTAGCACCCCCAAAATGAAATACTTGTGTATAATAACATATGTACAAGATCTATATGAAAAACTACTAGACTGATGGATGATCTCACATAAGAACTGAGTAAATGGAGAGGTGTCCCATGTTCACAGAGAGGAAGACTCAATTTTGTCAAGATGTCGGTTCTCAACTTGATCTAGAGATTCAATGTGATCCCCGTCAAAGGTGCAGTACGTTATTTTATAGATATCGATAAACTGATTCTCAAGTTAAAAAAAGAGTCAAAAGACCCAGAATAGCCAACCGTAATATTGAAGAACAAAGTGAGAGGACTGACACTACCTGACTTCAAAACTTACTGTAAAACTATGGTATAATAATATGTGAATCTATAGCATAAAGAGGGGTATTGGAAATTAATGGACAAACAGTGCAATGGAACAGCTTAGAGAGACCAGAAATAGACCCACGTAGATACAGTCAGCTGGTCTTGGGCAAGCAAAGATAGTACAATGGAAAGATTATCTTTTAACAAATGGCACCAGAACAACTGGACATCCACATGCAGAGAAATGAACCTAGACAGAGACCTTACACCTTTCACAAAAATTAAGTCACATGGATCGTAGACTTAAGTGGAAAATGAAAAACTATCAACTCTGAGAAGACGACAGGGGGAAAACCCAGATCGCCCTGGGTATGGTGATGAGTGAGTTTTTTGATGCCAAATGCATGATCCATGAAGCGAAAGTGTAGAAGCTGGACATCAGTAAAATTTAAAACTTCTGATCTGTGAAAGAAAATGTAAAGAAATTAGAAGAAAAGCCACAGACTGGGAGAAAATATTTACAAAAGATGAATCTGATAAAAGACTGTTATCTAAAATGTTAAAAGAACTCTTAAAACTCAAAAGCAAGAAAACAAACAACCTGATTAATAAATGGCCAAAGGCCTTAACGGAAACAGTCCCCAAAGAAGAAAAACAGATAGCAAATAAGCACATGAAAAATTGCTCCACATCATACGTCATCTGGGGACTGCAAGTTAAAACAAGGAGATATAAGTAAATACTTACTAGAATGGCCAAAAACAAGATACTATCAACACTAAATGGGGAGGAGCATGTGATGCCTCTTGTGGTGTGACCAGGGTGACAGCACCCCCATGTTGTATATCACTCACGCTATGATGGAAGGGAGATACCCCATGATGTCTGTGCTGTGATGTAGGGGAGACACCCTGGCATCATGTCCTCACTGTGATGTAGGGGAGACATCCCCATGATGTTCACACTGTGATGTAGGGGAGACACTCCCATGATGTCCACGCTGCGATGTAGGGGAGACACCCCCGGCATCATGTCCTCACTGTGATGTAGGGGAGACACCCACATGATGTCCACGCTGCGATGTAGGGGAGACACCCCCATGATGTCCACGCTGCGATGTAGGGGAGACACCCCATGATGTCCACGCTGCGATGTAGGGGAGACACCCCCGTGATGTCCACG
>NW_023270498.1:1081872-1094928 GCF_011800145.1 Mirounga leonina
CCCATGATGTCCACGCTACGATGTAGGGGAGACACCCCCATGATGTCCATGCTGTGATGTAGGGGAGACACACCAGCATGATGTACTGGAGACTGTAATATAGGACACGATCCCCACTTTTCTGCACAGGGTCCTTGCCCTTTGAGCAGGTCAGAGAACAGGCAGAGCTGTGTTACCTCCTGCCTGGTGGGCACCAGAGCACATTGTTGCCGCCTCTGGGGGTGGGGGAGGTCCCGCGGCCCCATGGGTGGTTTGTTGGGCTGGTGAGGGGATCCTGGCCATGGAGGTTGACCGGTGGGGCTGTAGACACATTAGTGAGTAGGTGCAGAGAGCGGCCCCAGGTCAGATGTCAGAGTGGGAGCCCCTCCCCCCAACCCTGCCCAGGAGGTCCCAGGGCCAATCTGGTGGAGCATGTTCTCATCAGAGTCATGGACACTTATGACCATCTAACGAGACCACCGACCTCATCTCCAGGAGATGATCATCAATGCTCAACCAAACGAATCCTGCCTGAGAGCCGAGCAGGGACCCGGGCAGACTCTTCTGGTTGCACCTCTTCCTTTATACGTGGGGCAGTGAAGAGCAGTAATGACTCGTGGGACTCCATCTGGGGAGCACAGGGACCGAGGCGGGTGTCTGTCAGCTCCTGCAGAGTTCTGTCCATCACCCACCCGCCGCAATGACTCCTGACCATCGCCCTCTCCCCAGCTGTGCACCTGGTTCTTGCAGGCTGGCCTTCAGCAAGAGTAGAGGAAGGTTTGCTGAGTCCACGGCTCAAGCTGGAGCAAGCATCGGGGTCCCCCGGGAGCTTGGGCACCTGCTTCAGAGCTTGCCAGTCAAGGTCCGGGTGGCTGGGAATGTGCCTCTCTACCCAGGCCCCAGGTGACATGAGGCTGGTCTAACCCATGACACTTGGGCCGTAGATTCAGGTGAAGGTCAAGGGAATGAACACATTTGGGCACCCCCCCATGTGCCTGGCACTTGGTACCCCAACCCCAGCAGTGCCCCAGGGTGTACATGATTTGGGTGGCCTCCATTGCGGAGGGAATTCCTGTCCCTTCCCAGGGCCCATCAGGCACTGGCCCCGGGCACACCTGTGAGCTCCTACGTCTAGGATCTGGACTGTGTGGCCGTGACAGGAACGAGGTTACTTGCATGGATTTACATCATTCCGGATGTTGATGGAGGAACACGATGCAACATCTTTTTGTTTTTTTTTCCCCGGGGTTAAAAACAGCTTCCCTTGGAGGGGCCTCTGTATTACAGCGTTCCCTCCCTTTGAAGGTTCGACTTCGCCCTTGACCCTTGCATTGTTTTTTACAGCTCCGATTGCCCAATTTCCCCGCCGCTGGTGAGTAAGTGGCATGCTGTGTGCGGGCGGAACTGGGCCCACGGGGTGACGGGAGGGCCTGGTGGTTTCATCATCAGGAGACGCCCCCGCCTCTGCCCAGAGCAGCCGAGGGAACACTGCCGCTCAGGATGGTGGAGGCCCCTTTGTTCAGGGCTCCCAATGCCCTCCCACAGGCCAGGAGACTGAGGCCCAGGGAGGTGGTATGATGGGCCAGGACATGGAAATCCAAGGTGCCCCCCCCCGGTGGACTCGCCAGGCAGGCGCCGTGTCTCCCCGACCTGCCCCCGTCCCCCCCGCCGCGTCCCACACACAGCGGGTGACACCTGTCCCCGCAGCTCCTGCAGCCAGGGGCTGATGCGTGTGCGGTGTCAGGAAGGGACCGGCAGAAGCGCTGGGCAAGGTCGGGGTCGCCTTGCCCAGGCCCGCCCCTGGGGTCGCACCGAGGGGTCACTCTACAGGTGGAGGACGTACCCCGGGAGGCGGGTGGGCGTCTCTCTGTGGTTGGGGCTCCCCAGGGCTGATGCTCTTTCTTGCCTAGTACATATAACACATTCCATACTTGGCACAGAAAGCTTCCCCTGTGCGCCCCCACACTACCTTTCCACCCTGCCCCCCAAATACACCCCTGATTGCCCTTGAGCTTGCAGTTGGCCGCCCTCCCTGACATCAGATGCTTGCAGGCTTCGATTCGGGCCAAGTGGGCTTCACCCCAGATGGTGGTGCGAAGCCTTACCCCGTGAGATCCTGGGAGGGTCCCCTGGCAAAGCTGGTGAGCACGGCGTGGTGCCAGGTGCATAAGGCAGGTCTGTGAAACCCCGGCTCCCCACCGCCCCCACCCCTGCTCTCCCTGCCCTGGGGCTCCTCCATCACTGGTCAAATGGGCGGGGGCGCCTATCGGTGTCCTCGGCAGGGTGCGGGGTGAGGGGGCCGTGAGCCCCGCGCTGCCCTCCCAGCCTGGCGGGAGACCCACAGGCAAGGGCAGGCCCCTTCAGCACGGCAGGCCCGGCGTGTCCCACGCTTCTGGGACACAGGGGAGCCCCTGGCGAGGCTCCTGAGAGCAGAGGACCTTCAGTGGGTCCCAAGGGCTGGCGAAGGGGCAGCAGGGAGTGTTTCAAATCCGGACCCATGCTGGGGAGATGGGGCCGAGCCGGGAAGGGGCCCGTGGAGACGGAGATGAAACCGTGCACCGCTTCCCCAGGGACGGGGCACCGGCCTTGGCTGTCTCCCCTCCCACTGTGTCTGCTCGGCCCTGGCCCCGCGGGACCCTCCCTCCGGCAGCACCCCTCCCCGTCCCCGGGCCAGCTGCCCTTTCCTTCCCGCAGATGGACTGTTCTGTGTTCAGACCTCTGAGGGCAGGGCTGTAGCTCCGGAGTGACTGGCCCACCTCTGTCGCGGGGTCTGGCCTGCGGCTGGTGCCCAGCCTGCAGGGACATCGGCAGGATGGGCTTGGCACTGGTGTCTGGTCTGCAGGCCTGCCCCCTGGATTGTTCGCGAGCTCCCTTTTGACCACTGCACCCCTGGCCCCCCTAAATCCTCCCACGGTCGCCCAACAGTACCTACAGCTTCTCCCTCCTGTTCCCCCTACTGTCATTCCAGCGTCCAGGCAGGAGAACTCTGGGTCCTTCCCCCAACACACCGCCCCCTTCCCGGTTCCCTGCCTTACCCACTTGTCTGCCCTGCGGGGCCATCCTCTGCTGTTTGGGAGGCCCTTCTCCCCTCCGACACCTGCCTTGGCTGGCGGCTTCTGTGGGAAGCGCCCATGCGTGGCTCCATGCCCTGTGGCCTGCTGTTTGCCACCACACTCTGGACTCTCCAGGAAAGTGCTTATCTCCAGGACCAGCTCATAACTGGCCCCGGACGGGGCGTACCTCCTGCCCGGCGCCGCAGCCCGCACCGCAGCCGGCCCCCATCCTCTGCATGTCCTCTGCTGCGGGAAGGACAGGGTGCGAGACCGAAGCTCGAGAACGTGCCCTGTGAGGGCCCTTCCTTCCCGAGGGGTGGCTGTTGGAGGGCGTCAGGGAGAGCCCGGGAAGAACGCGCTTGCAAGGTGGACGGCGGGATGGTGGCGTGGAGGGAGGTGGACCGGGGAGGGGCATGGAAATGCCGGCAGGAAGCACAGCAAGGAGGACATCAGGAGACGTGGCAGTGACTTTCTCTGGCGTGGGGTGGGGACACAAGGGCCGGACGCTGAGCAGGAGTCCGCAGGACTGGGGAGGCAGGAGCAGCTCTGACAGCGCAGCGCTCGAGTCAGGAGGGGCTCCCTGCAGCGCCCGGGAGGGGTGACTGGGCCTCTGACGGGGGTCACGGAAGTCGAGGCGCGGACTTGGGGGCGCGGCAGGCCGGGCGCCAGGGGCAGCAGGGCCCGGGACTCACGGGTGCATGCAGGAGCAGGCACCGCAGGGTGGACAGACAGGCAGGGCCCACAGAGGCCTCCAGGAGGAACTGCCCCGTTTGTGTTGTTGTGGCCGGGGAGGCGGAGATCTCTCTCTCTTGGGTTTGGTTTGTGGCTCCTGTGAGGCAAGCAGTGGAAACATTTGGGAAATCGATGTACACGGAGAGGAACTTCCATTACGTGCTGAACGAGGGAGACCTGGGGTGGGGGTGGGGGCCTCACCGGGCAAGTGCACAACAGGGTGAACTGTCCAGGGCTGGCACAGACCTGCACACAGTAGGCGGGCCCTGAATGTTTACCCAGTGATGCCCTCTTGTGTGTGTGTCATTAAGGGACCATCTCAGGTGGACACAGATCCTAAATGGAGGAAGTCAGAGGAAATTCAGAGCACAGATCCTTCTTTTGGAAACGAAATCATTTAGGAACCTACACCAAAAATAATGCTCAGCTAGTCGAAAGCCATGGTCAGCTCCTTAACCAGACACTGAACTTTACTCCATAAAAATAATGACAAACATGACCTTGAACTTCCAACTGCAATGATTTCCACTGACCTTGTTTTGATCGTAGCTGGTGCTGTGGTCAGGGACGGAGCAGAGCAGAAACCCAAGCCACCGGCCCAGTGAGGCGGCTACAAATTCATGGTAAATTCATGGTAATGTGGTTTCTCTTGAGATGGATAATAGACAGGATAATAAAAGTTACGATCATACGAAATAATGTAGTATTTACTAGATACTGTAAATCCAGAAAGATGGAGGTGTGCACAGGGCAAAGCAGTCCCTCCCTTAGTCCCTGATGTCATGCCCCTCCCCACCAAGGAGGCCCTGACATCAGTGTCTTATGTATTCCTCCCAAGATAGTCCATAAATTTAGAATCACGCTGACATGTATGTTCCTATTACTTTTTTGTACACAAATTGCGTATTCTGTACCTCCTCGTTTTTTAAAAATGATCTTATTATTAGAGAGAGAGCGAGCAAGAGTGGGGAGGAGAGGGAGAAGAGGACTCCCCCGCTGAGCAGGAAGCCCAATGTGGGGCTCGATCCCAGGACCCCGAGATCGTGACCCGAGCTGAAGGCAGACGCTAGGCAGACGCTTCACCGACTGAGCCCCCCAGGCGCCCGTGTACCTCTTCATTTTACTTCACTTGGAAATAATACTTAGCTTGCAAAACTTCATACATCTTGGACGTTTTCTCTATCAGTAAGTGTGGAGCTGCCTCCTTCTTGTGAATAGGTGCCTAGTTTCTGGGGACCAGGTGTCCACGAGAGCACCTGCAGGTGCGGGGACAAACGGACCCATTTCCCACGGCCTTTAAAGATACAAGGACATTTTTCTTGCAACCCCAGAGAATATCTAATAGGAATTTTCTCAAAAGGAAAAGACTCCTGATAAAAATTTGGTCTCATGGGGCGCCTGGGTGGCTCAGATGGTTGCACGTCTGACTCTTGGTTTTGGCTCAGGTCTGATCTCAGGGTCGTGAGATCGAGCCCCACGTCAGGCTCTGTGCTCAGTGGGGAGTTTGCTTGAGATTCTCTTCCTCTACCCCGCCCCCCAGCTCTCGCTCTCTCTAAAATAAATCTTAAAGAAGTTTTTTTTTTTTTTGGTCTGAGACAGAAAGTCAGAGGAAGAAGCCTGGGGTCTGGGCTGCATTCTGCGGCCTTGGCCCTGTGTCTTCATGGGCCCTGAGCCCTGCTCTTCTCTGGAAGCCAGCGAGCAAGGTCAGCCTCTGGAGGCTGTGGTGACATTGGGGAGCTTGGCACCAGCCCTGGGAGGAGCTGTCCCTTTCCCTCCATCCTCCCTCCTGGGAAAGGCTGTGATGTGTGCAGGTCCGTGGGCTGGAGGCCTTCCACCTGCAGAGGGAGAAGCAATTCAAGGCTTTGCCCCTGAAAACTGGCCAGGGGTCCCTCCCTTCCTCTCCCTGGGCCTCGGTTTCCCCGTTTGAATACTGGCCGCGAGGGCTGGCTTTGCCCAGCTGATCTCTGCGGAGGAGGAGCCCGCCGATGCTGGGCAGGGGATGCCGCTTGAGCAAAACAAGCGAGACCTGGCCGTGCGCTCCTGGTTAGAATTGCCCTTTGGCTCCAGGTGGGAGCCCTAGCAGGACAAACAGTCGGAAACCTGGACCGTAACCCTCCCTCCGCCCACCATTTGCGCAGGCTCTGGGATGCACGAGCAAAACAAACTTTTTCTTTTTTCTTTCCCCCCCAAACTTCTATTGAGCGCCAGCCACAAAGCACGCCGCGCCGTCAATCATTAACCGCGCGTTCAGCGGGGAGGGGAGCGCGGGCCGCACCCTTCATAAGGCGCGCGCGGCTCCCGGCGAGCATGGAGCGGCGGCCCCCTCGCCGGCACCCGCTACTCGGCCCCGCTCGCTCGCAAGCGCGCCCACTCCGCTCCCGCCCAGCCGGCGCCGACCCCGTCCGCCGCGCCTGCTCCACGATGCCCGAGGTCCCCGCAGCCCGCGCCTGGCCGCTCCTGCTCCTGCTGGCCATCCGGCTGGGCGCGACGGCGGGCGCCCCGCAGCCGTGGCACTGCGCGCCCTGCTCCGCCGAGAAGCTCGCGCTCTGCCCTGCCGTGCCCGACTCCTGCGCTGAGGCCGCCCCGCCCGCCAGCTGCGGCTGCTGCCCGACGTGCACCCTGCCCCCGGGCGCCGCCTGCGGGGTGGCCACTGCGCGCTGCGCCACCGGGCTCAGCTGCCGCGCGCCGCCGGAGACCCCGCGGCCGCTGCACGCCCTCATCCGCGGCCAAGGCGTCTGCGGGCCCACCGATCCCGAAGCAGGTAGGACCAGACCCGCCACGGGGTCGCTCGCCCCCCGCCCCACTCCAAGACAGATTGCGGGGCGGGGGGTGGGGGATGGACAGTGTGGAGCAAACCCACCCAAGTCCAGAGCTTGGAGGGGAAAGCATCACCTAGATGAGCCCCGTCGTTCATTCCATGGTCCTGCGGCAGGTGCCCAGGAGAGGGCCGGAGAGGCAGGAGGGCCTTGCACAACTTGGTGGGAGAGCTGGGGAGCAGGCCCAGACCTGGACAGCAGCCCACTAATGGGGGTGTAACCCAGTCCCCCGAGAGAGGAGGGAGGCCATGGGGGGCCGGCCCTCCTTTCTGCTGCTGAGTGGCCGCCCCCCATGGAGGGGGGGCTTGTCCGGAGCCTCTGGGAAGGCCTGGTTGGGGATCCCTCCCGCCCCAGGGCAAGCGTTTGGAATGTCCTTTGTAATGGACTCCCGTGGAGACAGCCCGAACTTGACAACTGTTTACAGAGCTCGTGTGAGCAGAGGCTATAAACTTCACTTGCATTCATTGCGATAGGAAAACAGCATTTGACGTGTGTGTTGCCCCTGAGGACTTGACAGTCAGATCTTTGCTGAAATTTGCGGGGATTTATTTGTAGTGGGAAGCAGAGGAAATGCCCCCACTCCCTACCTCCCCATCGGGCCGGTGGCTGCCCTGTCCTGTGTCATTCTTGGAAGAATCCCGTGGTTCCATGCCCTGGGAGGGGAGCTGCCGGAGCGCGTGACCCTTGCAAGGAGGGACACAGTGTTCCTGCGGGGTCTCTGCCTTCAGAGTCAGTAAAATGGGGTCATCTCAATGGTCCTCAAAGGAGTTGGATCCCCGGGACCCCCTCAGGAAAGCCAGCTCTCTGTGACTCTGTCCACGCACCGAATCCAAACGTGCACGTGGCTTCGCTCTCCTGCTACTTTAGAAGCAAAAACACAGGGTACCCTAGCAAGAACCCCCAGCTTACAAAATTGCCTGTTGGGTCGTCTGATTCCCCGGACATTGTCAGAAGCTCTGTTAGAGAGCAAGTGGGCATAACTCAGGGTCAGCATGACCACCCTTCTGCCCCAGCCTGGATTCTTGGGAGAGGAAGCCACTCCCAGGGGGGACAGGGGCGGAAGCTTGGGGAGGGCTCACGGGTCTGCGGCGCTGCCTTTTTCAGATGCCAAGGAGTCCTCGGAGAGCTCTGAGATCACCCAGGAGCAGCTGCTGGAGAACTTCCATCTGATGGCCCCGTCGGAGGAGGACATGCCCGTCCTCTGGAACGCAATCAGTAGTTACAAGACCATGCGAGCTGGGTATGCCTTGGACTCGGACTCCGACAAGTTGAAGGTGAGGCCCCGGGGCAGGTGCCAAGCAGACCCGGTGGGCTTCCCCGGGGCCCGAAGGCCTGGGAATGAATGCTTTCCTCCCCAAGGCCTGATGAATGGACGTTTCCCACCTCAGCTTTGTCCAGCTTTTCCCGCAGGGACTTCGAGGAGGAGAGCCTGTTGGGTGGAAAGCCAGCCCCTCTGCTGTGTGGCTTCAGATTTGTGTCTGTCATACCCCCCTAAAGCTCAGCCCGGGACTTTACACTGCTCCCCCAGGACCTCTGCTCCCTGCTTTCTAAAAATTGTGGTCAGATACGCATAACGTGACATTTATGATTTTAACCATTATACAGTATAGTTCTGTGGTATTGATTCTGCAAGCATCACCGCCATCCATCTCGAGAACTATTTTATCTTCCCCCCCTGAAACTGTCCCCACTAAACGCTAACTCCGCTGTCCCGCCCGATTCGACAGCTGTTTTTCATCCGACCACTTGAGGGCGGCTGGGAATCAAGCTGGAGGGATGGGCGGGTGTGTGAGGAAAAAGAGAGAAAATGGTCCCCACAAACACAAGCCCCCAGAAAAGTGGGGGTCTGACCCACTTCCCGGACACTTCAGGATTCTGTCTGCACATGGTGACCGATGGGGAAAAGTTCATTCTTATCTCCAAGTAGCCAGATGGATGCCTCGATCCTCGCTTGATCTAGCTTCTGTGAAGTAATGGCATAGAGGAAAGGGGTTCACAATCTCGAAGTCTCTGCTGCTGGAAGGGCTGGGTCCTCCTTCCCGTCAAATGGCTGGGGCGAATGAACACAGGGCAGAGGCAGAGGGGAGCACCTGGGAGATGGGGAGCTCCGGTCTCCCTGTAGGTGTTTAGCCAACGTTCAGGGAGGGTGGGTGTGCCCCCCCAAATCTCAACAACTCTCACATACACTAACCCCCTCCTCACCCCCAGGGCAGGTCTGACCCGCCCCCAGAGCCCCACAGAACTTCTCCCGCCAGTCCTGTTTAGGTGGACAATTCACTTTTCCTTGTCATTTATCGCAATGTCAAAATGTTCTTCTAGGAGCCTTGCCGGCGAGAGCTCCACAGGATACTTGGACAACTGGCCGAGGAACATCAGTCGCCCAGGCACCTTAACAATTTCTACCTGCCCAACTGCAACAAGAATGGATTCTATCACAGCAGACAGGTGTGCATCTTGCCCAGGGGCATCCTGGTGGGGACGGCCCCGGCTGGCACATCCCTGCAAAGCCACCCTTTCCTCCAGCAGGGCGTCCAATTCCAAATAGGCACTGTAAAGCCCCCAGCTGACCATATTAAGTAAGAGCCACCCCTCTGGGGCTAGGGGCAGGCAGCCCCTGGGAGCTGGAAGACCAGCTCGGTGGTCACGGCCAGTGGGGGACCCCGCGCTGGGCCAGGGGCTCTGGCTCAAGCGTGACCCTGCCCCTCGGCAAGCCCGAGCAGGTGGGCGATAGGTCCCAGATCTGTTTCCCGTCTGTCCCACCAGAGGAAGGGGATAGCTCTTAGGAAAGTGAGTGTCTCCTTGGACCTCTGTCACTGCTCTCCTCCCCACAAAGGGAGACAACCCGCTCAGTGAAACACAGTAGAGTTTTCCAGCTTACCAGATAATAAAGGAGATCAAAACCAAACCAAACACTTAATTTTGAGGAGCTCCTTAGGACCCAGTGAAGCACGGGGTCTGGGGGGGTGTATAACCAGGCTGTGGTTTCCTGATGAGGAGTCTGCCCGGGGGGTGGGGTGGGGGGGCGTCCAAGGTGATGGCGGCCACACGTGGGACATGCTCCCTCCGGGCTCAGCAGCCTGCTGTCGGGGCCACAAGCCAGACACCTGTGCTCACACGAGGCCATTGAACACATGCACGATGTCCTCATCAACTGGACACTTGGCCTTAGTCTCTATTTTACGGGGAGAACTGCAGGCGAACTTGTTGGGCGTGCCCTTCCCGGCCATGGTCATGGCGACTCCGAGCTCCACCTTCCCCCAGCTCCACCGGGGCTGCTCCTGACCTTGCCTGCTGTCTGTCTTGCGTTTGCAGTGCCGGACGGCCACGGACGGTCAGCGGGGGCTCTGTTGGTGTGTCTACCCCTGGAGCGGGGAGAGGATCCCGGGATCTGTGGAGGTCAGAGGCGACCCCAACTGCAATCAATATTTTGCCATGCACAGCTGAGAGCACGTGCCCTGTCATCTGTCCCTTCACAGGAAGTATTTAAGTACATAGCATATTTATAGTCCAGAAATCATGCACACCTATCTATATATATATGTATATGTGTGGGAACCACTTTTATACGCCACATGCTAGTGGACACATAAATCTGTAGTTTATTTATTCACTGTACATGTATTTTTTCAACACAGTCCCTGTGCTCTGTTACTTTGTAAATCATGAAACCTGTCACGTCGCACTGGGTGTAAATACTTGATTGCAGTTCCTCAAAGTTCCCTGCTTCTGGTTCTAAAGAGCTGGGGGTGGGGAAATAAAGCCTGGAAAATGCAAACCTGAAATGTGTAGCAGGTGCTTTTTTTTCTCAAGTGACTTAACAGGATGCTGAAGAAGGACTCCCTCTGCAGCCAGAGATCCGAGTCTGTGTAAACGCGCAGGGAGAGTCGGGGGGGATGACGGGACCAGAGTGGGACGTGGCCACGTTGCTCTGAGTTCCGGTCAAGTTGGCCATGTTGTCCGACACACCTGCACAGTGCAGACGTAGTGCAAAAAAATGTTCCACCTGGGGGCACTGTGGCTGCCGTGAACGTGGACTGAATGTTCCCTCCTTGTCTCTGAGATCCCTCTCATGCACCCCCTTCTCACGCAGCTGTGGTGTTTCAGGCTCCCAGGCCTGCTGCTGGCAGGTCTGCTCTTCCCCCTACCCCTACTCCCCCAACCTGGGTCCTAGCCTCTGATGACTCATCCCTTCTCTGCCTCTGTGAACAGGATCTTAAATGCGGGACACAAGCACTTCCTTCACTTGCCCCTCACCCTCTCCTGCCTCTGTCCTCGGCAGGGCTCGACGGTCTGTAGGTGGGCACCTGCTTGCCCCTTCTGTTTGGATGGCTGAGCCCTGAGTGCATGGGGCTTCTCTGCTCCTTGGATCCCTTATTCCTTCAACTATTCCTTGTTTGCTCTTCTGGAGGCAGCCCTGCTGACTGTTCCTTCCACATTTCTCCAGGGATGGATATCTTATCCATCCCAGTGGGTCCCACCTGGCCTCTTGGCTGCCTCCACCCCATCTCCTGGGGGCCCCCTACCTTGGCTGTGGGAAAAGCCAGAGTCTCCCCATCTCACATCCCCCTCACTCTCCATGGTCTGGGCTCCAGCTCCCCATCCTGGGTCTCTCCTTTCACCCTCTGACCCGTGGCTGCCGTCCCTCCTCTGCCAAGCCCCCAGGAGTGGCCTGTGAGCTCAACATCCAATATTATAATATCTTAAGACTATGGACACAAACTCTTCAACAAAATACTAGTAAACTGAATCCAGCAGCATATTAAAATAATCATTCATTGGGCGCCTGGGTGGCTCAGTCGGTTAAGTATCCAACTCTTGGTTTCGGTTCAGGTTGTGATCTCAGGGTTGTGAGATCGAGCCCTGTGACAGGCTCCATGTTAAGCTTGGAGTCTGCTTAAGATTCTCTCTTTCCCGGGCGCCTGGGTGGCTCAGTTGGTTAAGTGACTGCCTTCGGCTCAGGTCATGATCCTGGAGTCCCTGGATCGAGTCCCACATCGGGCTCCCTGCTCGGCAGGGAGTCTGCTTCTCCCTCTGACCCTCCCCCCTCTCATGTGCTTGCTCTCTCTCATTCTCTCTCAAATAATAAAAAAAAAATCTTTAAGATTCTCTCTTTCCCTCTGCTTGTCCCCCACTCATGTGTGCATGCTTGCTCTCTCTTTCTCTCTTAAAAAAAAAAAGTCAATCACTATGACCAAGTGGGATTTATCTCAGGAATGCAAGGTTGTTCCAACACCCTAACATAAATTAATGTAATAAATCACATCAATAGAATAAAAACCTAAAAATCACATGGTCATCTCAAGAGACTCAGAAAAAGCATTTGATAATATCCAATACCCTTTCATGGTAAAAAACAAAAACAAAAACAAATCTCAACAGACTAGGAATAGAAAGAACTTCCTCAAGCTGACTAAAGGGATCTAGGAAAATCCCACAGCTGACAATGTAGTTAATGGGGAAAGTCTGTGTGCCTCTCCCCTTCCCTCTGCAGATGGGGAAAGAAGACAAGGATGTCTGCTCCCACCACTTCTTTTCAACATTGTACTGGAGGTTCTATCAGTTAGGCAAGAAAAAAAATAAATGGCATTCACATAAAGGAAAAGTAGAACTACCTCTTTTTGAAGATGGTCTGATCTTACATATAGAAAATCCTAGGCAATCCACTAAAAGACTATTCAATGAGTTTAGCAAGGTTGCAGGATACAAGAGCAATATAAAAAATCAATTCTATTTCTATATGTTTACTTCATTCAACCTAAAAAGAAAATTAAGAAAATAACTTCTCTCATTTTTTAGCATTAAAAAATATAAAATACTTGGTAATACACTTAACAAAAGAAGTACAAAATAAAAACTACAAAATATTGTTGAAAGAAATTAAAGGAGATCTAAATAAATGGAAAACATACCATGTTCATGGAACAGAAGGCCTGACATTGTCAACATTAAACACCCTAAACTAACCCACAGATTAAACACAATCCTTTTCAGAATCTTAGCTGACTTCTCTGTAGAAACTGACATGCTGACTTTAAATTTCGTACAAAACTACAAGGGGTCTAGAATAGCCCAGACAATCCTGAAAAAGAACAAAGTAGAAGGACTCACACTTCCTGACTGCAAAACTTATTACAAAGCAATGGTAATCAAACAGTGTGTTACTGGAGTAAGGCTAGACATATAGATCAATGGAATAGAATCAAAAGGCCATTAATAAACCCATACATTGCTGATCAGTTGATTTTCAACGAGGGTTGGAAGGCCATTTAATGAGGATAAAGTTCTTTTTCAACAAATGGGGCTGGGAAAACTGGATAGTCACATGTAAAAGAATGAAATTGGACCCCTACCTCACACTATAAAAAAAGATTAAATCAAGGGGCGCTTGGGTGGCTCAGTTGGTTGGGCGACTGCCTTCAGCTCAGGTCATGATCCTGGAGTCCCGGGGTCGAGTCCCGCATCGGGCTCCCTGCTCG